>NW_008335376.1:912544-946431 GCF_000622305.1 Nannospalax galili
AATGTTACATCTGTTTTACAGATTAAGAGAACTTAAACAGTAGATGACAGAAGATGGGATTCAAACCCAGGAGGTCAGATTTTAAAGCCTGACGTTTTTGTTTTGTTTGGTCTTAGTGCTGTAAGAATTAGGGCTTATTATACCCTTCTTTTGAGATCATTCTTCTTCTTTACCTCCATGGTTCCTTTGCATTTTCCTGGGATAGCAGGAGACAAGTGTTATCAAGGGGGACTGGGGAAAATGGGGGACATGTTAACTGAGAAGGGAATAGGGATAGTTATACAGGGGGAGAGATAGGAGAGGAAGTAATGTTTAGGTGGTATGAAAAACAAGAAGGAAATGTATTAGTTCAAAAGTGACACACACATGCACACGCACATGTGTATAGCTGAAGGACAAAAACCGAGGTACCAGGCAGGGGAAATCACCCTTTGAGTTGTTGGTCAGGGTAGTCCAAGAGACTCCCCAAATAACACAGGCCATTACCACAACTCTTGATTGCCTCCCTGAACTTGAAGTTAAGACCCTATTGATGAAGCCACAACGTACTTCAGACACAGGAATTGGAGCAATGGAGCTGGAACTGACCTGGAAGCCTTCTCCCTGGAGACCAGCTCTCATAGTATCAGAAGAGACTATTCAAGCTGCCAAGGGAGAAAACTAATCAACAAACTCACCCAGCTTTTAAGTCTATGAACCACAAAATGACTAGCCCAGAAAATGATCTCTATTAGTACAGTAGCAGACACTTCTATCTTGGGGGTTATCAGCAACTATCCAATTACACTTAAGGCCCACTCAATGGAAGGGAACTCATGTGTGATAATGTAACCATAGTCAAGTACACATGACTGAAGATGGCATAGTCCTTAGAGAAAAACCTATTATATCCCTATACCAACATAACTTCATACTATACTCTAAATACAATCCTTATATTTACAGACAAGTGTACCTCTAACTACTCATCAAATAATCTTTTTGCAACAGATGGAAACTATTATGAAGTTCTACAACTGTTCAAACACATAGAAAAAAATGTCTGTGAGGCGCCCTGTCCTAAGTGACCCATCTACAATGCAACCTTTACACATAAATCTCAGGGAACGTAGTGGAATAGGGTGCAGAAAGAATAGCACTGCATCTCTCAGCTCTCAGCACCAAAGCTCCATTAGTCCACAGATGGTGATCAAACCAGAAAGCCACAGCTGGCCAAAGTGCAGAGCATAAGATGCTTCAGAGTGTATTTCCCTGAATAAGACACCTGTACCAAACCTCTGCAACCCAGGCACAGGGACCGTTGAAGAAGAGGGGATGGAAAATTGTAAAAGCCGGAGGTGGATAACCATAAGGTGTATGACCACAAGGAAACAGTTTTCCAGATAGCTGGGAAGTTATTCATACGAACTCAGCAAAGGTAAAAACATGTACAGTACTCATACAAGCTCAAGTCAGACAAAATCATAGAACAGAAGTGGGGAATTGGTAAGAAGCACTAACCTTAGCTGAGGAATTATTGGCAACAAATAAACTTCTGAGAGAGAGTCAATTGTCTTTATGGGTGTGATGTTACATAGGTTAACGAGGCTACACTAGATGAATTCATACCGAAGGATATTTGGGGCCACACGTTTTACTATATAGGCCTTAATATACATAACAGAGTCCATGAAATCCAGTGTAGGGAGTTGTACATATAAAGAAAGGGGGTCTAAACATGATAAAAATATATTGTGTGAAAATTTCAAAAATTCATAAGAAAATTACTACTTAATTTTTTTCTGTTTTTTGAAGGACAATCGTGTCATTTCTAAACATGCTTTCTCTCCTAAATGATTTCCTTATATAAGCACCCAGGATACAGTTTAACACATCATGGGGAAATATCTTTTATTTGTTCTTTTTCATTCTTACAGAAAAAAAGTGTTTATAAAATTCATTGTTTAAGAGAAAACCCTCTGTTCATATCATGATTATATATAATGTTTTCAGTGTATGCTCAGATTAAGAAGTTGCAAACAATATCATAAAATTTATCATTCAAACACTCTTAATATCAGGCACTCACAGTCCAAGGAAAGATAGCACTCAAAAGTAACTTGTGGACTAGACACTGGTTTCAAGTCCATCTGGTGGGGTCTCCATGGCCTCCTTGCACAGGAGGACAGGTGACTCATCACAGTTACAGGACATTTTGAGAGATGCTCCATAGTCCCCTGGAACTTAGTCGATCTTGGAAGGCAAGGAGCAAAAACTGTCCTTTAAGTCCCCCTGACCAGACTAGCATAGACCTCAAAGTCTGGCTGTTAAAAATTCAAGAAGGTTAGTTTCACCAGTCTGGTACTTTTAATTACCATGTGCTATGTAGATAAAGCTTGGGCAAAAACCATTTTCAGATAAACCTTGATTAGACATATATTTTGCTATCAAAGTTCCTGAAAACAAACTCCATCACTCTTGAGTCCAGCCTTGACAGACAAAAGAAAAGTGAAAAGGAACCCAATAGAGGGATGCTTTTGGACACTCTCGTCAAAGAAATCCCAATGGACTGTCATATGAACATTTGAAATTTGCCCTGTTGGTGACTTTTTTCTGGTTCCCTGTCTAGAACTTGTAATGCTAACTACTCTTGCCTTTACTTCTCCTTCACATCCCATATTCACCAGTCAAGGACTTTCTTTTCTCCCTACAGATAAGAGTTATGCAATTTGGGAGTCTTTTAGATAGACCCACGAAGGGGCACCCCACCCTCAGTCCCTGTTCAGCATGGAAGAAGCCAGAGCTGTCTATGTCCCTATTCCCTATTGGCAACTTGGGTAGCCTATTCAGAGGATGGTGTGATAAGATTAGGAAGTAGGAACTGGCTAAGCGGTTAGGGTAAAAAAGGCCGCAAAGAATAGTAGCCAGTTTCTTAACTAAAAGTCAAAATGTCCTTGGGCCTCTTAGCAACATACTTTGTTCCAAGGGCCAAAAATGTCAAAAGTATTTGGGAGCTCTTATCTAATCCCTAAAAGATTTTAGGGTTTACCTCTTCAGAGCGGGGAATGTTAGAGTAGCAAAAAGCCCCATTAAAAAGAGAAGAAGAAAGAGTTCATGAATCTGGGGCTGGAGAGATGGCTCAGCAGTTAAGAGCCCCACGAAGTTGTCAGAAAAAGTAATGGGGAGATACAGGAGGTGTTGTAGGGGAGGGAGTGGGTGTGGATTTGATCAAAACACCTTATATGCATGTATGAAATTCTCAATAAAGTTTTTTTAAGTATATAAAAAAAAGTAACCAATGGATGGACACCTGACAGGAAATTCTGATTACTTGGAACATGCTTAGAGAGGTGCTTAGTGATGTCAAAAGCCATCAGTTGGATGAGGCTTATGAACAGTCTTGAATGTTACTCTACAGAGTGTCTTCAGATTCTCATAGAGAAGAGCACTGTGGAAATGTTTCCCTCAACTGATGTATAAGTATAATGATGGACTGGAGTTGAAGTGGCCATACTGGATACTGGATCCATAGATCATCTAGTTACCTGAGATATTAGCAAAGGGAAAAGACCTTGAAGTGTGTATATATATATATGGCCTATAGAGTCTGATTAGTGTCCCAAAATGTCCTTCACTGTGGATATGTCCACTGGGCCCACCAAGAGTCCCATTCCTGTAAAAATACTGTCTTTTCCCCACTAAACAGTCATCAATTGTCAAAAGTTCCTTAGGATTGAGATTTCTTACCTACTTCCCCATATCTAGGCTAGGATTTTTGTCTGGTTTGGGCTTGCATAGGACTCACCATTGCTGTGAGTTCATATTAGTAACTGACCAGCTATATGGAAGACTCTGTCTCCTTGTGGTCATCTACTCCCTCTGGCTCTTACAATCTTTCCCTCCTCTTCCTCAATAATCCCTGAGCCTTTGGAGGCAGTGGTTTGAAACAGGTGTTCTATTCATGGATAAGCACTCTGCAGTCTCTTGTTCTCTGCACACTGGCCAGTCGTGGATTCCTGTGTTAATGTCCATCTGCTGTTGGTGGTGAGAATTGAGTGATATGTCATCCTATGTATAGAGTTTGCATTGAAGATGCATCCATTATAGTTAAGTGTCTCACAGACACTTATTCTCTACATTCGACCAGTTCTGTACCTCTGTAATAGTCTCCAAATATTTCAAAAAGAAGCTTCTTTGATGAGGAATAAAAGGTACACTTGTCTGTAAATATAAGGGTGCATATTTAGAATAAAGAAAGAATGTGGAAAAAGTAGGTTTTTCTCTAGGATCTATGACCTCTCCAGCCATATGTATTTGGCTATGTTTTCAGTACCACATGAGTTCCCTCTCATTGAGCAGGCCTTAATTTCAATTAGACAGCTGTTGATAATCCCCAAGATGAAATGCCACTAGTGCACCTACAGTGGTAGTTTCTGGGCCACTCATTGTTGTTTTTTTTTAGGCTTCAAAGATGAGTAGGACCATTGATTGGTTTTCTCCCTTGGCAGCTTGTACAGTATACTCTGAAACCATGAGAGCCAGTCTTCAGGAAGGAAGGTTCCAGATCAGTTCCAGCTCTATTGATCCAAGTCCTGTATCCAAAGTGTGGCTTGTCTTCAGCAATAGGGTCTTACCTCAAAGTTTGGGGGTGGGGGGGAGGATAATCAAAGGCTGCGGCAGTAGCCTGTATTATTTTGGGAGTCTCTTGAACTCTGATCAACAACTCAAGGGAAGGTTTCCTCTATCTGGCACTGTTTTTTTGTTATCCAGCCTCCGACTATACACATGTACTTGTATATTTACTACATGTGTATTTTTTAGCAGGACTTTGAACTAGTGCATTTCTTCTGGGCAGCTGCATTTTAATGGATTAAATCAAGTGAGATTTGATTATGAGAGATGTTCAGATAGTCATCGTGAGTAAAAATTGTTTAGATGAAAAGTGCTAATGATCATAATATAAATTAGCTGTTGTATTTCTGTGGCAAATATTACTATACTAGGCACTTACAATTACATTATATGGCACATAAGCATTAGAAATTTTGATCATAAATAATAATTTACTATTAAAACTTTATTTTTGCAAAACTATTGGAAACTAATTACATTCTAAGTGTGTCAGCATTTTTAAATCCTTGGAAGAGCTTTCAAAATCCCCATTTAATGGGAAACACAGCTTTCTCTCATTTTTGAATTTAACTTCACAAATAGATTTTAAAAGATGTAACAATAAACTTTCCAAAAACTGTATCACCCATGTTGTGATGAATATTAATGTCAATTAATGGACTTTGGATCTGTGATCCAATTATCTTATGAGAATGACTTTTTACAATTAGGGAAACAGTCCTTACTGCTCATGTGTAAGCATATCCCCATAAAAAGTGATTCCATATGCTTTTATAAAGACTGTTTACAAATAAAATGAAAGAAAGAAAAATTATATAACCAATCAAGTACTCAGACATTTTGTTTGAGGTTTGAATTTTGTTTGGGGAGCAAAAGAGGGATAGATTATTTCTTAATCTTGATTGACTGAAGCCATTGTATCATAGTCCCAACTGATTTCAAATGCGGACATTTGAAATCTTTACTCGGTCTTACAAAATAATTGAGTCACTTGATAATTGGAATTAGAGGTCCTAAGTCTATTCCTTAGTGTACAATTATCTTCCAATGTTGGTTATCTGATGCCTTGAATTCTTTAAAACAAAAAAATAACCTAACCCAATTCCTATCATGAAGCAGTACAAAAATCATAGAAGAATGTCTGTTCATCTAGGAAGAGGTCATCACACAACTATTCTGTAAATCATACCTTGCACATGGAAAATGAACTTTCAATCTCCTTTTAAATCAAACGTGTTCCTTATCTACTTCTTTGTACTAATAAATATAAATTAGATTGATGGAACAATACATTCTCTTCATGTTTATGAAGATGAGATATAATCTATTAGTCCATGCTAATTCATCACCATTTATTTTACCAAATAAACTCCAAATAAATGTATTTATTCATTGAACATTTATTTATTGCATAGTGCATAACAAGGAAAGTTTTGGGAGATCAATATGCAAGGGTGACAGTTACAGTTATATTATCTTTCTCAAAAATCATTAATACATTTGTTTATTGTGTTGATAGAGGAATGTGCCCACCCTAAATGAATATTTGGGAAAGTTCTTTAAATAAGGAAGAATGTCAATGAGGGATTTAAAGTAGGCAATCTTTGACCAAAACTTGAAGTTGGAGTAAGAGTTATCTAGAAAGCAAAGCAGAATGTGAGTAGTTAAGATGAAATGAAATGGTATGTGGGAAAGAATATGAAACATGGAAAATTTGGTCCTGGTCTGACAATAGTGTGCAATGGAGGGAATGATGACAGAAATAAGAGCAGAGACAGAAAAGAGATCTGATTGTGGGAGACTTTAATCATGCTTCTGTATTTGGATTTTATTGCAAAGGAAGAAAAAGGGATAGGATTAAGTGCTTTTATTTTTAGAACAAATACTTTTTAGAAATAATTTATTTATTATTTTTAGTTTATGTGTATGAGTGTATTGCCTGCATATATATAAGTACACCCATGTCATACCCACAGAGGGCAGAAGAGGGCATTGGATCCCCTGGAACTGGAGCTACTAGTGGTTGTTATCCACCATGTGGATGCTGGGAATTGAACCCAGGTCCTCTGCAAGAGAAGTCAGTGCTCTTAACCACTGAGCCATCTCTCCAGCCCTGGATTAGGTACTTTTATAAAGAGAGTCAAGTATATTTTTTGTGTTATTTTGGACATTATTTTGCAGGACATAGTTGGTATGAGGATCTGTGACCTCTCTCAAGACAGTGACATGAATATGGACAGAGGAGAAGACTTGGTGTTAAGAACTGGGGACATTTTGGATGAAAGCAGCAAAGAAAAGGGTGTGGTTTGAGTTCCAATGTCCCCAGAGGCTCACATATTTGAACATTTGGTCTCCAGCTGATGGCATTAATGGAACCAATTGGGGAATCTTTAGGAGATGGGGCAAGTTGCCATGCCTTCCCACCATGATAAAACATATCCACTAAAACTTTGAGCCAGAATAAACCTTTCCTTTCTTTTTTTTAATTTTTAAATTTATTATTATTTTTATTTTATGTGTATGTATGTATTGCCTGCATGTGGGTAAGTGCATCTGTGTTCTGCAATGCCTGCAGAGGACAGAAGAGGCTGTCAGATCCCCTGGGACTGGAGTTACAGACAGTTGTTAGCTGCCATGTAGGTGCTGGGATTCGGACCCGGGTCTTCTGCAAGAACAACCAGTATTCTTAACCGCTGAGCCATCTCTCCAGCCCCAAACCTTTCCTTTCTTAACTTGCTTCTGGTCAGGTGTTTTGTCCCAAAAATGAAAAAATTAATACAAAGGGTTATTAATTAATAAAAATTAGTTATTAGTTTCAGGCATAGGTGATTGTGAGGATGCTGGCATTACCTCAATAATATGGAAGTTTAAAAATAAGAGGAATTATGAAGGAATAAGTGAGTATGAATGGTTGGATTCTTTTTAAAAATTTTTTATTTTTTGAGGAGTTCATATGAATACTACACTTACATGGAGAATCCAGTGACTCCTAGATAATTTTAAATATAGTAGGGGAGTCCAGGAGAGAGTTCTGAGATAGAAATATAGATTCAAATATATTTGATACATAGGCCTGAATTTAGTTATCCAATGAAATTAACTAAAAATAACAGAAAGATCTCTAAAGAGTTCCAACTATTATACTCAGAGGAAAACCTAAAGTACATCTGAGGGAATGGTCAGAGATAAAAAGGGAGTAAGGAGATAATAGCTTCCCATGGGAAATGAATGAAGAGAATTTTCAAAATTAAAAAGAGATCAAATTGATACACTGCAAGTACTCATTGACAAGAAGTACCTTACGATAAGTTTCATGCAACAGGTTAAGTTCAGCAACAGGATGACAAGATTAAGATTGGAGTGGAAGAAGCAGCAAAGAAAATAAAAAAGAATGTGTATAATTCACCCCTGAATTTTAGAAATGATCACTACTAGGAGATGTAGTCTCCATAGTGCTAGAAATATGGGCTCTCCAATGAGCACATCCCCATGACCCCCAAGTACCAAAGAAGCAGGCGGTTTTGTCCTAGGGACTTAAACCCTCTGTCAGAGGCATATTTCCTTCCATATCATCATGACCGTTCCTACCTGCTACATGTGCAAGGTATCTAATTAAGACATGGCAATGTAACTAACCAGAAAAGCATTTAAGTTGTACAACATCTGGCCATTAGTTTGAAAGACTTTGTTACTGAGCTGTTAAGCAGCTGTGGTCTCATGTAACTCCATCCTTGTTAGCCTCTGATCCACAATGGTAGCAAAATCTGGAATAATATATCTTCTGGGTATGTGAGGTACTTTAGGAGCCACATAAATTTTGAACAAAGGAACTTCACTTAAATCTGTCCTCCGCAGGCATTGCACGACACAGGTGCACTGACCTACATGCAGGCAATACATGCATACGCATAAAATAAAAATGATAAATAAAATATTTTTTTAAATCTATGATGGAAGTGACTAAGTTTATTAGGTATATTTTGCATGTATAGCAAGAAGTTAAGTCCAAAAGGTAGAGACCATAAATAAAAGTTTGTTGTCTTAATTTTTTTTCAGCACATTTCTTTCCTACTTAGAAGCATTTATGCCAAGCATAGGCTGTAGGTGTTAGATAGAACATAATCTCCAATAGATAAAGCAAAAACAAAATAAATAAAGTCTGTGCCCTCAAAAAGGCTCATATTTCAGTACAGAGAGGAGGAAGCACAATAAGCAGAACAAACAAGAAAAGTATATTAAATGTTAAGTTGTATGAGTTCTAGGAAGAAAGGGAAGGAGGGAAAGGCAGCAGTTCTGCAGAGGGGAGGGGAAGATGAAATAAAAATAGCAAGCAAAAGTTTCATTAAGGAGGTAACATTTGAGTAAAGACCCAAATCTAAAATTGCTGATGAATTACACCACAAAATGATTTTCTTTGGCAAAGAAAAAAGCAAACTGTGTAAGACACATACAAGCCTGGCATTTTCTAGGAACAGAAAGAACAATCTAACTGGAGAGTTAAAAAGAGGAAAGTAAGCCGGGCATGGTGGTGCATGCCTTTAATCCCAGCACTTGGGAGGCAGGGGCAGGCAGATCTCTGTGAGTTCCAGGCCAGCCTGGTCTACATAGTGAGTTCCAGGTCAGCTGGAGCTACAGGGAGACCCTGTCTCAAAGAAGGCCGAAAAAAAAAAAAAAAAAAAAGAGGAAAGTAATGAGAGCTGGATATGAAAGAGGCCATGGAGAAGAGAATCCAGAGAATCCAGCAGGTCTTGGGCCATTTTAAAGATTATGTTGAGAATGAGTAATACTTAAATGGAAAAGACTGATTTGGAGCTCCAAGGTACACCATAAAATCGGAAGCTATTGCATGTTAGTTTCCTGTTAGTTTGTCCTTTCTCTTGAGCATGGAACTTCTGAAAATGTCTTCTTAGAACCCTCTGGCTCCATGACAGGAGCACCCTCCTCCTGAAATCCTAGAAAACTTTGCAAAGTATATCTCTGAGGGTAAAGAGACATTTTTAAGGCATCCCCAAAAGGAGTGTATCATTCAGAAAGCACAATGTGGAAATCTAAAATCACCTTTTCTAATGCATGACAAGAGTGCCATGGGTTGAAACCAGTCTTATCGAAACATTCAGTAGGAAAATGAAAACTTTCAGAGAATTTTAAATATATCACAAGAAATTTACTTCTTGGCAAAGAGAATACTACCACATTAACATAATTTCCCCAAGTGGAATATGATTCACTGGGCAAAAAAAGAGTAGGAAGACTGAAGTAAATAAGCTACCTGTGGATCTTCCACACCGTTATCCTTTTAACCATCTTTATTAGTGACATAACTGGCAATTGTGGGCTTCTAAACCAGAATTTATGTATTACATTGGATCATGGAAGGAGCAAAGACTAAGGAGAGTTAGGCCCAAACGATTTGTTACTACCGACTCAATGACATCCTCATCTACAAGAACCCACTAGGTCCCACTAGAACCTGGGAGTCTAGAGTCTGGGAGTCTTGTTGAATTCCTGACTATGCTGTCAGTTAATGCTTCTGTCTTGACCTTCTCACCTGTTAAATGGGCAACTGGGTCAATAGTAACTCTAACTTGCTCCTCAAAAAAGATCTATGAAAAATGACTGTTATATTGAGTCTAACTTCTATATTAAGCTATATACTCAGCAGTTCCTTTGGCTTATCTTACCTAGCAATGCCACCTACATTGCATTATACCCCATTCCTTTTTGTGTCCACAGATATTACAAACAGACTATATTTCTTTCCCCTATTTAGTCTGTCGAGACTCTGGGTCACCACATCATAGGCAACCATACCAAGTAATTGGAGATGACACTCAAGTTGAAGGCAATTTTCTGCCTTATCATTAGAGATGTGGCTATGCCTAAGGCAACAGATCCAAATACAACTGACAACACGCTTATATTTCATCAGGCAAAATCTTCCATTCCTGGACCATTCGAAGATGCCATAATTTCTGCCACCATAACGTAGGTGCTGGTAGCCTGGGCATAACTGAAATGAATCAGTTAGCTTTCAAGCCAAGAGGCCAAATATACAGACTTCACTATCCTTCTTTATAAAGTCAGCCTCTGTCCTGAGAGGACAGCTTTCTCTAAAAGAGACAAACGCAGACATTCAACAAGTAAAGAACTAAGAGACTCCTTGATCTTTGTCCTTTGACCCACTTATTTTCTTATTACCTAAATCTCTGGGAGTATAGATTAGAAAATCTGTGTTTATCTGAGTTCTGATGAAAAGCCCAAACAATACTATTAGATAACTGTTATGAATTTTAATCTGATGACAGCTTGTGACCCACAAATTACTGTTAAAATTAAAATGCATCCAAAACGAAGCTGGCAAGACAACTACAATATTAAACTTGCAATCTGCTATGATAAAACACCTTTCTAAAGCACTTTATTGGGTATAAATACAATTAATTTGTATGTAGCATATTGCAATTGGAATCTGAAATATATAGCTCTTCATGCATTGCCTTATGAAATTAAGATTGGTAGAATAATCTTATATTTAACTATTTCCTTTTACAAACTAAAAAGTTAAAATACAGATGGATTTGCTTTACATCCTTTGGCAAAGTTTCAGGAATTATTTAGAGTTATAGACTTCTAGGTTTCTCCTTTGATGAACAAAAGTCCTCTATTTTCCTCATTCCCAGGGTTCATGTATAATAAATTAGAGGCATTTTCCACATGCTTAATTTCAAGTCTACACAAATTTTAGGCTTGTAACTACTCAAGAAACATTAAACATGCTATTTAAATTTTGTTTATATATTGATTTCAGAAAGAATTACACTGATTTTTTTATCAGTTCATTACTAAACGTGGTAGGAATTAGAACTTCTTTTGGTAAAGAATATTTCTGTCAGTGTTACCATTAAATAATAATGTGAATAAAATCAACAGTACATATGTATTCTATGTCCTATCACATATTTAATATTAAAGAATTACACGTGGCAATGAAAGGATTCATTACAATTGTTTGCAAATAATTTAATAACCAAGTCATAGCTTTTTTCCTATGCTTTTTCAAAAGACACCAAAGAACTACCGAAAAGTCCACGAAGTAGCACTGTAATTATGATAATTAACACGTGTATTTAATTATAGTTTTATTATTCCTTTACATTGAATGCTCAAAAGAGTCACAATGCATTGGGATTGCAATAGCCCGGAGAAGAAAATACTGTACTTCACACATGGGGAAAAAAAAAATCACCTACTCTTTTAAAGAACTGTCAGAAGGATTATGGTTTCACAGCCATTATTTTTACATATGATCACGATAACATAATATACCCTAGTCAATGTTACTTGGCAAAATGAATATGTGTGAATAGATGAAAAACAAACTCAAGGAAAATTTCTAGTCTTTGCTTGCCACAGGACAACTGCTGTCTCAGTGGGGCTCCTAAAACATCTCTGCCATGTTTTATTTTGGTTCACCTTGTGTGAAAATGATAAAGAGCACAGTCCAGCAAGTCTGTCCACTACATTGAGGTGCCAGGGTCTGTAGCAGCATCGAATATAAAATTCCTGGACAGTTCCTAAGGTTTGTGTCTCCAGACTAGATACTGGTTCTTGTATCAAATGTGTTTTTATTTGGGAGCAGTCTCGCTGTCACTAATCACATCTATCTTGGGGACAGCGATGCCCCCAGGTTGCCAGATTTGTAACTGTGGTTGGGTTTTTTTTTTTTTTCCAACTGCCCACAGACGCTGGCCGTGGTGCTGAAAGAAAAGAGGTTCCTGTCTGAAACCTTTCCCTACTCTTACTGGCTTAAAAAATTCGAGTGACAAGAGCAGGGGCCAAAGGAGCCTGGAGCAGCATCGTTAGATGTGAACCATGCATTTCGATCTTGGGGCAGAAAGGTGGTCCATCAGATTAGAGCCAGGGCATTCCTGTGAAAGCTCACTCGCTAAACCCAGAGACCTTATGAATGTAACCGCTGCAGTAGAAAAGGCTCCATCCAGCAGAATGTCTTGTCTCTCCTGCAAAATGTGTAGCCAAGGCAGAGCCTAGAAGCTCAAGCAGGGAGACTAGATGGAGGGGAAGACAGAGAAAGCAAATCTGCACTCACATTGAAAATGTTTGCTCTTATTCGTGCAAGGTAAAGAAAACCTAAGAGCTGATTTTAGCTTAAGTTTTCAGTCCCAGCCTTCCAACAGGTGCATTCCCTCACCCCTCAGATACTGTCCTAAAGCTTTCTCCGTGAGGCAAGCTTTTCCGGAGTCCTTAAAGCATGTGCCGTTTCCCATCTCATTCTCAGCTCCAGCTCTGCGCCTGGCAAGCCCTTACCTGCAGCATGAAGATTAAGAAGCAGGCACAGCACAGGGAAGCCGACTGCTCTCCGCATAGTGTATGCATTGAGGGGCGGAGGAGAAACTCCGCTGCGACCCCACTTCAAGCAAAGTGTTATTAGAAAGAGTCCTCTGATCCCGGGGATCCGATCACTGGATCCTCGCCTGGGGTTTGCGGAGCAGTCTGTGTCGCCGCCAGAACCGAGCCCTGGCTTCACCTCCCTAGGACAGGGGAGATGGAGGAAGAGTGGGATGCGGTAGGTGATCTGGACTCGAAGCAGGCGGGAGCGAGACTCTCAGAGGTGGCGAGGGCTTGGCCTTCTGGAAGCCGGCAGCTGGCGGTGACGGTGGGATGGACTCCCGCACCAACCCGGCAGCCTGGCAGCCCCACCAGTGCAGCGCGAGCAGGAGCCCCAACACGCCACAACACTGAGCATGCCCAGCGCCGTCTCTCACGCTGCTTGGCTCCGGAGTTTCAAATGGTAATTCCACTTCTCCAGGTCTTAGCTGCGGCTTCGAGGGGAACAGACTCCATCGCGGCGGTCCACTTGGGTAATTATTAGAGACCCCAAGTCAGTCCAAAATCCGGGCGCTGGGTGAAGTGGGGTGGGGTGGGAAGAGGAGGGAGCAATGACTAGAGAAACCTAAGGACCGAGCTGAAGAGAGTGTCAAGCACGCCACCCACAGGACTTCTCCAAATCTTGATTTGCACGTGGACATAGCTCACTGCTGGGACTAGGCGATTGCAGGTTGACCCGCTTCCCAGGATGCCCCTACCCTATGGGAGCACCCGCCAGCTGAGTGTTTTGGCCTGCTTGGGAAAGCCTTCGCACCTGCAGCTTGCTTTTCCTAGGCGTAGGTGGGCCATCTTCCTGCCTAATAGCTTCACCCACTATTTCTTTCCCTTCTATCGCCCCCAATCCTGTACTTCTGCTAGATTCAAGCCCAAAGTCTATGGCAGAAAGAAGTGAGCCCATAATTACAGGGTAGAGAAATATGTCCATGTAAACTGAAGGTAAGGGTTGATATCGTTGTTTCATGGAAATAATTATTCTAGTTTTCAGCTTAGTTTTTTAAGGTCAAAGAATGGCAACGAAATCACGTCCTGTACATGGACTTCTCGGTCCTACTCTGTGTCATAGGGAGGCCACGGAATATAGATGGCTTTTATCACCCCATTTAGTCAGTGGAGTGGAGAGCACTGTCAATCTTATAACTAATTACCCTTAGCCAAAAAGTCTCTCAGTCAGGCTTCCTCCCCTTAACTTACTCCAGGACTGACCCTGACATTCCTTTCTGTCTGACTTCTGCCACCTCTTACCTAATTGATCTCACTTGCATCACTACCTTGCCAACACTTAATAAAGGTCAAAACTTGCTCTCACTTTTCCAGAAAGTTCTGGAGTAACTCCAGATTATAACGGTCTTTCTCTTCCATATTTATTGAGCATAACCATATATTTTTTTCTTTCAGATAGCTCATTTATCATGGCACATTTTGCACCAACTACAAGCTCTTTAAGAAATTCTTGGTTTTTGCATTAACTTAATTGAATGAAGTTGTTCTAGCCAAATAAGAGGTAGTAATAGGTGCTCATTGAATTGAGCTGTGTATCTCTTCCTCCATCCTCTGAGGATTGAAATGGCTAATGGAAAATAAGATAACCACCAGAGCTTAAATGAGGCAGAATCACAAAGGGTCTGAGTGCTCAGGTTGTACCATCTGTTTCTTTTATAATTTATTTCATCCTCAGCTCTGAAAGACAAGAATTACACTCAAACAGGTGGGAAAAGAATGCATTTTTGATACACTGACATGCTTTCTCTCCTGAAAGTAGAGATATATGCAGCATCACTCCTGTAACCTCTTCACTTCCTTCCAAGGGTGGAGTGGGCTGGATCCATCTCTGTGGACTACAATTTCATCTCAAACTACCTTAAGCTACAATGTTTTCCATGACTCCAGAGTCACCTTTTCTAGTTTCCATTTCCACATCGCTTTCTAGTATATGAAAAGAAGTACATACATGTCTACACTTCTACACTTACATGCTCTTGTCCTCACACCTTCTTTGGCAGTAGACTCTAACCTCTACAATAACAGAGAATTTTGACAGCTTTGCTCACTTGATATCTCTCAGCTCTCTGGACCAAAGCCTCACATAGGCTTGAAAGTAAATAGATGAAAAGCATCTGAATGCTAAGCTTCAAAATTGGCAGTTAACCTGGCCATTTGGAGTTCTTCTCAACTAGATCTCCAACATAAGCTATTTAGCTATGCTTAGAGCCAAGAGGAATAACATCTTTATCTAAGACTCCCAGTGTCAGAACTGTAGCAGGGAGGGTGTTGCTGGAAAATAATGTCAGTTCACCTATAAAAGGCGTGTCTCCTTGATTTTCTTCCTCTCTGAAATAATTTCCAAACTTGCATAGGTCTCCAAGAAGAAAGTACTGCTACAGTAATGAAATAATGCTGAGACGAGGCCCAGAACCTTTTGCTTTCTCATAGATAATTCCAAAATTTATTTTAGGACAATTTAAAATTTCAGTTAACATAATTTGTTATGACTTTGCCAATAAGCAGCCTGCTAACCATGTACTTTGCCTAAGGCTACAGGTAGCTGAATTATTAAACTGCATGAAAATCTCTTTAACAGGAAAATTTTCCAGTTTGACTAGATATATTACTAGAATAGTTCAGCATGGTAAAAAAAATAACCTTGAATGAGCTGCTATTTTGGTGCCTGGATATTCATTATTAATTTACTCAGAAAAAGTGAAAACTTTGGGCTGGAGAGATGGCTCAGCAATTAAGAGCACTTGCTGCTCTTCCAGAGGACCTGAGTTCAGTTCCCAACACCCACATCTAGCAGTTCACAATAGTCAGAAACTCCAGCTCTAGGGTATCTGATACCCTCTTCTGGCCTCCACAGCCACCTGCACACACCATTAGGCATAAACATACATACATACATACATACATACATACATACATAAAAATATTTTTAATAAAACAAAAAATTTATATTACTGGATGAGTTGATCTAATTATAATATTATACTTCCAATGAGCTGATTGGATAGGTGGGAAGTAAATTAACACTAAATGACCTGAACAATTAGCAGGGATGAGAGTTGGGAGGAATTTCAGTCTACTTATAAAGGATGTGTTTTCCTGAGTTTTTTTTTCCTTTCTAAAAGAATTAATTTCCAATGTTGTAGATCTCTAGGAAAACACTACATAAGCATTTTAAAAATCTAGCTGAAGGGCTGGAGAGATGGTTCCATGGTTAAGATCATTGGCTGCTCTTGCAGAGGACCCAGGTTCAGTTTCCAGCATCCATATGGTAGCTGACAAGCATCTACAACTCCTCTGTATACATTGTACATATGTGGTTCACTTACATATATGTAGGCAAAACACAGACATGTGTAGGCAAAACACTTATACACATAAAGTAAAAATAAATAAAATATTTAAAAAGCTAGTGTTAATTTAGGGAATCATAGGACTATGACAGAACTGTGCAAATTGGTCCTACAAAGTTACATCCTAAAGAAAATCATTTATGTTATACAAAAGATAAGCAGAAAACTATACATGTACTTTTCCTTCCCAGGAGATGAATATTTTCTGCTTGTTTATGAGGTAAATTTCAGAATTTATATAGGAGAAAACCTTTCACAGCCAGCCCTCAAAAAAATTTAGCTATTATGAGCCTCCACATTACCCTGTCTGCATATGAATAAAACACCCTCTCAGGGCATCCTTTCTTAAGGTGCTTGAAACTGATAAATCAGATATATTGACTGAGTTTTCTATTATTTGGGTTCTCACTGTTAAATGTAATAATGATACCTAACATTCATTAATTCCTTCTTACATTCCAGGCTTTGTTCTAATCAAATGGATTTCCCATTTAAACTTTAGCAGTAAGTAATCAACTTAAAAGCATAAACGAACAAGAAGTTGCTAGAGTTAGCAGACTATCCAAGTTTTTATTTATTTATTTATTTATTTATTTATTTATTGTGAATTCTGGCATTGGTTATTGTTACATGCTGCCATGGAAACTGGTGTGTATCAAACTCTCTGCCTTGGCAATACATGCCTTCATGCTCTTCATGGCCAGAAAATTGTATGCCAAGCCACTCTGATAAACCATCTCATACAATACACACACATCACACACAGACATACTCCATTCACACTTGCATGTCCAATGGTAAGCAGCTCACTAGAATTATGTCATTAGGTCAGGGTTAGGGCAAGAGATTCTGACCCTAGACATCAGTAAAACTCAATTTCTTAGAAACTTCCATAGGAGATTGTTCCCAGGAGAATGAGTCATTGTTTGTGGTTGTGAACTCTTGCCCTAGAAATGCCATATTAAACAGAGACAGACTTACAAGTAACGTTATGCTTAGAAGAACATGTTGTTTAGCAGAGTGCTTAAGGTAGAATGGAGTAAATTATTTCTTCTGTGGCGGGTGGGAAAGAGGTTGGAATGGGTAGTAGAAGAAATGAGCTGAGTCTAGGTTGATCAGTAGTTCTAACTGCTCTGTGTAAAGAGTATTGGTATGGAATTGTGTGAATTGGTGGGAGAGACATGGCATAGCTAAATGGATCCAAGGAACTCTGAACATGTATGAACCATAGGTTACAGCCACCAACATCTCACTGAGACTTGTTATGATCTCATACTGCCCCATCTTTACCCTGCTACTCAAATATTCTTGAAGTCTGTTTGCTTTTGTTTGAAAGATATATTTCATAAGAGGCAAAAAGAACATTTTACAAGGCCAAAAATTGATGTGAGCTAAGCTGTATTAAGGGTGGAATGATGCAGAATGAAAAGCAATGACCTGGAAATTCAGAGTAGAGGATAATATGCTCAAAATTTATGAATTTACCATTAACTTTAAAATTTTTTTTCCCAACTGTAACAAGGAAGAGACATCTACCTTTCTGCATACCACACTGGGGGAGAGATGAAATGTCAAAGAGCATGAGAACAGACAAAACACTAAAATTCACAAGATACAACTTGTCACATAGAGCTCTCACAAGAGCTCTCTGAAGTGCTCCTTTCCTTTTGAAATGGAGAGATAACTGAAGCTCACTGAGGTTAGTGATTTGACTGTCATTATATATCCAACAAATGGTGAACTGGCATTTGAACTCAGGTCTTGCAACTCCTGACTCTGTGCTGCTATTGACTGTGCTATATTGCCTCCCTGCTGAATGGCAGAACGTACTTCTATTGTTCTACCATAAGGAAGAATGAGGTCTATCATTTGCAGCAAATACATGGAAGTAGAAGATATTATATTAAGTGAAATATGGCAGACACAGAAAGACTGGTCCCTTGTGTTCACTTTCATAATGTGGAAGCTCAAAAAACTTAACCTGAGTATAGAATACCGGTTACTGGAGATTGAGAATGATTCAGGAAAGGGAAATAACAAGAGTCAGGGAGTCTGAATTTGATCAGTGCACACTGTGTGCATGTGCTGAAATATCACACAGAACTCCATTAATATGTATAATTAATACATGCTGATGAAAAATAAAATATCAAAAAAGTATTGGAAACTTAAGTTCAGAAAACAGTATGAGTGTTAACTAAAAAGTATGCCAAAAAAATTCCAGAGTATGAAATATAGAAGACTTAGATTGAAAGTGTTTTTTTTCTTCTCCTCCAAGAAATAGACTTCAATATAGAAAATAACAATGGTATTTTACTCATAAACACAGCTCTTTTTTTGTTGAGATTTATCTGTTTGAGGCATCTGATACATGCACAAGCAAAGACAACGGTATATGCTCTAAAAGACGAACAAGGTTCCTAGTCAGATACATTTACTAGGCATATATGAATATGCTAGTCTAGTAAAATACAAAATATAGGCCTGTAGATTTCGCTACTGGCTCATCACTGGAATTTTATTTCAAAGCTTCCCTTGGAGCTAACTCTTGATATCAGTGTATTATCCTGTCATCTACTCAGGCATTGCAAAGATCAGATTCAGCTAAGATGTCAGTGATAGATTTATTTACAAACCACTGACTTTCTTACATTAGCTCTTAGTCCAGCCCAAGACATTAATCAGGCAGCAATTATGCCGTCCATCATCCTGAGCAGCACGTGGATGTGAGAGACTCCTTTTATGGCTTAGTCTGGCTACTCGAGTCTCTTCAAGCACTCCTACACTATTTCAGATTTCCATTTGTTCACTCATTAGCCCAGGACTATGATACTATCTAGGGGCTGTAGCTATGGGTTGATTCAATCTTTCAATCATGCTTCATTTTAGTTGTATTGTTTTCCCTACTTAACCACACGGTGATCTAAAGGAATGTCTCCCAGATATGGACCTCTGAGCTTCCTCACTGACTGTTCACCTTTTGAAACTAAGCCCATAGTTCCATTCTTACCTGTTTCTTATACTTCTTCCTTTTCCTGATTCTTGCAAGTGTGCTCTGTAGTAGAGAATGAGGTAGTGTGTTAGTCCTTATGGGTTAAGTAAAGAAACATTTTCAACATAAATTATTCCCTTTAAAACATCTGTACCTTGGGCCAGAGGTGGTACTGCATGTCTTTAATCCCAGCACTCTCGAGACAGAAGCAGGCAGATCTCTGTGAGATCAAGACCAGCCTGGTCTATATAGCAAGTTCCAAGCCAACTGGGACTGCAGGGAGACCCTGTCTCAAAAAGATAGAAAAAAATATATCTGTACCTCTGCAACATGAAAAAGCAAGTTATAAGCAATATTACTGAAAATGTCCACTGAATATAACATGACATCTAATATAGCCAGTTAACCAATCATCTCTCTGTGAGTATATTTTTTTTATATATTGATCAGACATGGGGGCTCATGCCTGAAATCCTCACACTTGGGAAGCTGAAGCAGAAAGCTTGTTGTGAGTTTGAGACCAGCCTAGGATATAGACTGAGACTCTGACTTAAAAAAAAAAAACCAACAAAAAGAAAACAACAAAACAGTCAAAGGGGGAAAAAGAAGCATTGCGTTACGGAATATTACTAATGTTCAGTGACTATATCAGGAAATAAGACTTGAAATTGAGGTAGGATATGACACATCACCCAAATTCTAAAACCGTGAAATTATATGCTGGTATTTCATCTCTGTGTCATTTGACTTCAAATAATTATACTAACCTACATTGAGTGCTTATGAAAGTGTTTTAGGCACTTGGAAAATACTTCTCAACAAAATGGACAAAGATTCCTGTCTTTGTGAAAGTTATATTCTAAGTGAATTGAGTATATGTTTGACAGTAAATAACAGAAGAAATAAATGATTTTTTTAGTGTAGCAGAAATTACTAACCATTTGGGGAAATGGAAAAAAATAGATCAATGTGAAAGGAGTCAGGAGGAAGGGCTTGGGTGAGAGAAAGCCCAGGAGTGTGGAGAGTTTGCAGAAATAAACAGAGTTTTTACTTGGACCCATAGGGCGAAAGTGAGCACTGAGCAGTGACTGGAGGTTGGTGAAGTTACCAGAGAGATTACTGACTGAGGAATTTTCCCCACAGATGGAACAGCTGAGCAAAGTCTCTTGTAATTCCATAGATATGGTAGCCAGTATGGAAAACCCCACATTGTATTGGAAATAATTTCCAACATGTCTGAAAAGCATCTCTCTCTCTCTCTCTCTCTCTCTCTCTCTCTCTCTCTCTCCTTATTTATTTATTCCACCTGTGTAAAGTATAAATGAGAAATCTAGCTGTCCAAATGCCAAATTAAAATGAACATTTTCCACCAATTTTTTCCATAACTTGTTTCACTGATTTCAAGTTTTAATAACAGAATGGTGATAATGAAAGCTAACAGATAACTACCCTGGTCCAACTGGCATACTAACTCAGAATTCTCTTCATCCTGTATTCTTGGTATAAAATGCTATCAGTTTAGAAATGTGGGTACACACTGTAATACTTCGTTCATTTTAAGAAGCTTAGAGAGTGACTAAGGAGATGGTTCAGTTAGTAAAGTTACTTGCTGCACAAAAATGGGATCCCATCTTTGATCCCCAGGACCCATGTATACATCTAGGCATGGTGACATGTATGCTTATAATCCCAGTGCTAGGGTAGAGAGACAAGTGGATCTGTGGAGCTCACTGGCCAGCCAGCCTAACTTAACTGGCATGCTCTAGGTCAGTGAGAGAATCTGTCTTAAAATAAGGTAATTGTCACTCCTCTTACCTCTACACACTTGCAGACATGTATGCACATGTACCCTCATGCTTGCATAATTAAAAAAAAAGAAAGAAGCATCTTTAGAGGGCTGGTGATGTAGCTCAATGGCAGAACACTTGTCTACCATGTTCAAGCCTCTAGGTTCAATCCCCAGAACTTAGGGAAAAAAAAGAAGAGAAAATTTTTCATGAGCTACCTTCATTCAAAAAGTTGATCTAATATCATATGAATGAGACATCTAAGAATATATGAATGTTAACATACCTAGCACGTATCTCTGTGTCCTCTACCACCTTCTTGGAAAACAGCATCATGATATTTAGACTAGCTATCATTCAAATGCTAGAGTAATGGTTTCCCAAGTTTCCGCGGTCTTTTATCTTTTTTTTTTTTTTCCCAGTGGTGGTGGTGGTAGGTGTTTTAGAATAGCTCAAAAATGTAACTCTAATTTTTTTTTAGTATTTGGGGAAATAATAGAAGGTAGTTTCATTTTATTTTTTAATCAAATATCTTTTATATTCAAGTCCATGTGGTAGGTACCAATTAAAATATACTTTGTTGTTAATTGTTAATAAAATGGAGAGAAAATACAAACCATATCTCTTGTAAAGGAATCATCTGGAACCTCTAATCTTTGGTGCATGCTGTTTTAGAAAAGAAAGCAAGCAATCTAGTCTCTATTTGACTTCAGAACTTAAATTAAAATCATATTTTATATTAGGTCTGTGACAAAAGTGATGATCACAGAGATGGGAAAATGAGCTTCTTTCAAAACTAAATTCTGTTACAAATATGGAAATAAAGCAAATTCAACTATTTTTGAATCAGCCAAAAATAAAATATATGGAAGTCAAACTTTACCTCTCTATTTCTAGGACATAAGCTTGGTATGATATTTCTGAAGTTTTCCTCATCTAAATTAATTCCCTTCACTCTGAAGTTGCCCATTCTACATTTCAAAAGGTTATTAGTATGTCTTTTGAGCAACAGACAATAGAGAAATAAAATAAAATGTGCATATGGATTCTATTAACTGGTGATAAAAACAATTAGCATTTTAGTACATCTCCTTTCTCTTGATCCAAAATCTGGGGATACGTTTATCTTTGCATGCATGTGCATATAATTAACATTATTTTTACATTACTGGCATCTTATTATTTGAAAGCTGTTTCTTTACCAAGCAGTTCTGTAAGAACATATTTTCATGTCATTTCAGATTTTTCACAGACCCATTTTAAATCGTTGCCTAGCACTGCATATATATTACAGAGTTAGTCAACTGAGTTGTCTAGATATAATTTTTGTAGAGTTTTTTTTCTCAATTAACATGAGCTACTTTAGGAGAGCAAGGAAAAGCATTCAAATAATGCTCACTTAAAACTTTAAAACCTTTGAAAACATGTATAGGAAAATGAAAACGAAATTATTTCCAACATGGCAGGCTGGTGAAGCCATCATACCATTAAAAGAAGGCATACTGATGTGTCAAAACCAGATAGTATGGGACTTCAAGATTCTGGATCCTACACCAACCTCTAGTAAATTAAAGATTACCTGAATGTGTATGTTCCAATTTGACCCTTCCCATTTAAAGAATGAAGGCTAAATGAGGTAAGTGGACCAGGGTTCTTATTCCTCTTTTCCATGGATAACTCAGTTGGTTAACACTAAAATAAGTTTTTAAATACCATTGAGTAGAAAGTATTGTAAAATATATTTTGTAAATACAGGTTATAAGCAATTATGATTTCTTTTATGTAAACTTGTTTGCTGTGAGACAGGCTTCCATGTAGACTAAGGTAGTCTTAAACTCCTTACATAAATAATCAAGGACGATCTCAAACTTCTTTTTTAAAAGTATGTTTTATTGGCTTTATTCTTTAACAATTTCATGCATGTATAAAGTGCATTTCTATTATTGTAACCACTACCCACTCTAATCTCCATTCTACCCCTGTTACTTTCTCTACAAGTTCCTTTCCCACATTCATGTCTTGTCTTAATTTTTTTTAGAGTCATCCATTGGAACCTGGTGGGACCTCAGGAGACACACAATTGAAGGTAGTGACTTCCCCTTCTCTAGAATCCAGTCTTGTGTAGGCCTATTTCAGGCAGTTGTGGCTGCTGTGAGATCACGACTGCATTGGCTGTGCCATGTCCAGAAGACAGCATTGCACAGCCCTTCCCCCATCTTCCAGATCTTACATTCTTTCTATTGCCTCTTCTGCAATGATCCTTGAGCCTTAGAGGGTATGGCATTAATGTTCTATTTATGGTAAGCACTCCACTGTCACATATTCTCAGCAACGTGAGCATACTTCTACATTCACCACTATTCACTGCAAAGAAACTTCTCTGATTAAGGCTGAGAGTACCGTTTGTCTATGGGTATAAACAACTATTTAGAAAGGAGCTTGGTCCTATGGCAATTTAGCTAAGCAACAGTTGTCAGTTCACCCCAAGGGCCCAAGACCTCCTCAGCCATGAGCATTTGACTGAGATTATAGTACTAAGCACGAATTTACTTTTGCAGAGCAGGCCTCAAATCAAATCAGAGAGCAAACTGATTACTTCCAAAAAAGCTAGGCATATCTCGTCTAGCAGATTGGTATCGTCATTCATAGGATCATAGCTGGGTGACATCATTGATGCCCTTTGTCCCCAGCAGCCTGTGTGGCATCCTCTGGCACTGTGAAAACTAGCTGGCAGACAAGAGGTTTCCAGCTCAATTCCAGCTTGACGTCTCTATACCTTGCAATCAAAGTGTGGTATCTTCAGCAACAGGGTTTTACAACTAGTTCTGGTGAGCAACCAAAAAGGATATTAAGTGCCTATACTGTTTTGGAAGCCTTTGGGACCTCTTGAACAACAACTCATAAGGAGGTATCTTATACCTGGCTCTGGGGTTTTTGTTTACTAATCCTTGGCTGTCAGGATCAGAATTACTCAGGCATGCAGGATATCTCCCTTTGGAATCATTCTTTTTTACCTTATATTTTTCAGTTAGCTTATGAAGTAGTAAGTTTCCACATAGCTTTTCATGAATTTTTCATTTTGGTTAAGCTGTAAAGAAAAATGAAATCATGAAATTTACAGATAAATAGATGAAACTGGAAAAAATTATAATGAGTGAGGCAATCCAGGCCCAGAGATATAAATGCCACACGTTCTGTCTCATGTAAGGGTTATATGGGTCCTAACCCAAATCTTTAGATCTGTGTGTCCCCCTTGGTGTACCTGCAATGATAAGGAAACTAAAAAATGGCCATTGGGGTAGGGGATGCCGTGAAAGAAAGGAGATAGCAGAGAGTAGAGATGGGGAATTTGGGGGGTGGAAACTTGTAGCAAGGCTCACAGCTGGGTAAAATTGATGATTACTTTTCTTTCTTGGAAGGAGGTTGGGACAGAAGTAGAGTTGGAGAGACAACCAAAACCTGGAACTTCTGATCTTCTTCTTGCCATCCCCTGAGTGCTAAGATTTCAGACATGTGCCACCATGCCCCATCCATGCAGTGGATGCATCCATGCCGTTGGGGGATTGAACCCAACACTGTATGCTAGACAAGCACTCTACCAACTGTGCTACAGCTCTAGCCTATCAACTGTAGCATTTCATTTTAAAAATCATTTTTCTTTATTTCTGATTTCTTTTATTTAAAAATGTTTTAGAAGGTAATGATACGGCAACACTCCCATCCCTAGTCTCTTCCATTAAGAACAGCCATTCTGATTTTGTAGTATATTACTCCTAATCATGTCTAAACTTTACCACGGTTTGAGAGTATACTTTGTACAATTTCAATAGCTTTTAATTTGTAAAGGGCATTCATTTTCTACTCAAAAGATTTTATATTTTTGAATAATAGTCCATGTGCTCTTAGGAGGAAAAAGTAGATCCTGTATTATGTAGAGTGTTTTAGAATGTTGACTTAGTTTACAGTGTTTTTCATGTCTTCTATATTTTTATGAGTTTTGTCTACTCATTTTATTGGCTACTGTGGAATGAATTCAGAATTCTGCATGTGTGCATATTAACATATTTTTCCTCACAGTTCAGAAGCAATTTTGACTTTATGTATTATGAAAATGTCTTATTAGGTACAGATTAGATTGTCGCACCTTGGTGAACAGTCCTTGTTGTAAAATTAGCTTTGCTGATGTCAATACAGCTATTATATGAAAATGTAATTTATAAGATGCAATTCAGTGAGATTTCTGAAGTTTCCTGTTGGGGGGTCATGTTAGCCACAGGGCACTGTTGTCTAAGGCCAGCATATAATCAGGTATACTCTATTTAATACCGGGAAGTTAAAACTGAAACATACTGTTCTTGAATTGTACTCATAAACACATCAAAGAGATATAAAAAATGAATACAATTAGCTCCTACCTTCCTCTTAGTTAATAGGCACTTGTATGTCTCCTGAAAGTTACTTAGACTTTGATCACAGATTTTCAGTTGGCTGAAAATGGCCAAAAGCCTTTTCAAAGCCTACATTAGATACCTCTAAAGATTTACTTAGAGGAGTAAGAAGGTTAACAATAAATTGTATTTCCCTTATAATTGTTTCATTTCTGCTTAACATAAAAAAAATAACAATGAGGGTTGACAGTGCAGTCATCACTACCATAGATACAGTAGAATAATATGTCATTAGGAGTTGATTTAATACTATGTCCATTTAGCAGAATAATAGCCATTGGTTCTCCTTTAGGGTCTATGACCTTTCTAACCACAGGTTCTTGGCCCATTTGACCTTCTCAGGGTTGGGTTTCATCTTGTGGCGTGGCCTTAAATCCAATCAGAAAGTGTTTGGTTACTCCCATAATATTCACACCACTATTGCACCCGTAGGTGCATCTTCTCAGACCAGTTGTTATTACAGTTTTCAGAGTTCACAGCTGGGTAAAACTGATGATAGCTTTTCTCCTCCTGTAGCATGCATAGCAACATCCAGCACTATGAACGCTAGCTAGTACAGATGAAATTTGAGGTTAGTACCAGCTTGATTTCTCCATTTTCTATGATTTAAGCACATGGTATCTTCAGCAATAGGTCTTAATATCAAGTTCTGGAAGTTAACCAAGAGCAAAGGCAATAATTGGTAGTGTTTAGGGGTCTAAGGAACCTCACTGGCCAACAACTTAATACAGAGCTCTACTGCTGGACAAAGTACAGAAAGTAAGACACTGAGGAATGCTAAATGGCACACACATATCACACCCTCTTCTCCAAAGGCTCAGGGATGATTTCAGAAGAGGGGGTGGAAAGATTGTAAGAGCTAGAGATAGTGGATGACTACAAGTAAACAACAGGGCAAGTGTACATATGAACTCACAGTGGTTGTGATAGCATGTATAAGACCTGTGCGAGTTCAAGCCAGGTAAAACCCCAGCACAGAGAAGGGAGGTGGACACAATGTTCCATACCTGATTAAGGATACATTGGCAGTTGATCACTTCTGGAATGAGTCAGTCTACTTTAAGAGTGTGGTCCCTGATAGATCAATCATGCTTCAGTGAATGGTCATATGCCCGAGAGTATATGAGCAGCACAAATTAAACTCAGTAGTTCTTGTTTTTTTGTTTTTGTTTTTGTTATACTAACAACACAAAGTTTGGTGGTTAGGGAATGGGGAGTGGACCTAGTGAGGGGTGGAGGAAGGGGTGAGTATGATCAAAATACACTGCATAAAATTCTCAAAGAACTAATAAATATGCTTTTAAAAAGCTAAAACCAACCAACCAACAAATAAAAAGCAACAACAAAAACATAAACCAACAGTGAAACTCCAAGTTTAGAGAATGTTCCAGAATCATTTCTCTCTTGTTTAGTAAATCTGAATATAATTCACTGATGCCCGTCACTTCATATGTGCTTTAACCATCACAAACATGCCATTGACCTTGGTCAGCTATTTCATTAATGTTTGTGACATTTGTTATTTCTCAGAAGAGAAAGGTTTATCAAATCAGCGAGATCTTCCTACGTCAAAACTAGTGTTAGCATTGCTTTCAGAGGCATTATACCCGACCACTGGGAGCCACTGACAATCTGATCGGATCTGATGTGGATAATACAGAATCCTGAACTGAATAAATAGGGGAGAAAAAAGGAAGCCAGATGAGCACTTGCATTCTCCTTTTTCTGCTTCCTGATTTCCTCAGCACATTTAAAGCACTTAAAACTATAAATGGCCAGCTTCTCCTATATTAGAAAACACAATAAAGTCCTCGGGTACTTACTCCTCTAGATCTATATAGATTCACTACAGGTATAAACACTAGCAATGCTGACTGATACTGATATGAGGCTGTTATGTTGATGAATCTATGCTACTGGCAATGCTGTTGTCCAGAATGGCAAACAATTCTGAACATTTTTCAAATAAAAGTTTAATTTTTCTTAAACAAGTACAGAATCTGTATGCCATCTCTGAAAGCCTCACAAGCATTGTGAAGCAATGTGTAATGCGTTGCTTCAGGAAGATCTCTGCTGAAAGTTTTCCTTTGTATTTTTATGAAATTTGAAAAATAAGGAAAATAGTTATATGCCATTTTCATAGTTAAGTTACTGACTTGGAAACTCTCAAACCTGGAGATCTTCACTGCTTTGTCAGTTGCGTATGGATTAAGATGCTCTTGTTACTGATTAGAGGGAAGATACTAAAATGACCTAATGTCTTTCAGTACTTTGAATTTTTCTGGTGTCAGGTTTTACTAAGTTGGAAAATCACAGCCCAGCAAAAATATCACATAAGTAGACATACAGGCGATGCAGCTGATATGCATCATTGCTGTGTTGGAGGCAGTCTTTCTCCCTTATCCCACCCCAGGATTATTGTCAGAGGAAGAGTAACAGCATATTCTCTTCATGAAATGCAGAGAAATGGGACATGTTTTTCCAAATACAGATTGCAATGTTTCCTGATAACTATTATTTGTGTTATTTCAACTATCTTCTCATGTATAATTTCCAGAGATATGTTTAATATATGAAACTTGATTCTGAATTAAAGGAAAGGACTATTGTGATAACTGGAGCATAACAAGAAATTGTTTGTCCTTTCAGGATAAAGGGGAAGAGAGGAAAAACATACTGCAATGTAATTATAATTAGGCCTACCTAATCAGAGCAATTACTGCTTTTATCTGATGAGTCAAATCATAGACCATTCAACCTGGCTCTCAATGTCAAACATAGTTCCCATGTCTAGGATGAAGCATTTCTAACTTCTCAACTCATAATTTTCTCTCACTCCCTTCCCACTGTTTTGGACTGCACTGTATGCACTGTCCATCATGATAGCTATTGCATGAGCTGTCCAAAGAAGGTAGAGCCTTTCACCCATGCCCACTGCAGCTCCCAGCACAGTGCCTGGCACATAGAGCACTCATTACTCTGTATTGCAAATTGCCGATTCCTTCTCTATTACTCCAAAATTAGTCTGCTAACTTCTTGAGTGCAAGGATTATGTCCTCTTGGTTGTCAAAATCTTCTGTTGTTGAAGCTATATGCCTGACATACCATAAGTAGTGACAAACATCTTCTGAATATATTATATGTGGTAGTATTAATGCATGCAAATGTACATATATATGCATGCATCTTACAAAACATGTAATATACGTAATTAAATATGAAAATCTTGCATACGTGATTACATGGGTAACTTTTTAGAGTTTAGGAACCATCTTTTACCTTCTTTTTGTGTCCTTACTCAGTAAACGTCAGAAGTGAATTCATTAAGCACCTTTTAAAATGAACAATAAAGTATTAACATAATGAGGGATTTCAAATTTTGTCATGTCCCATGCAGTCACAGTGATGTTCGAAGTCTCCTCAGTATAGATAAGGATACATTCACTGAATACTTGCTACACATCAAGAGCTATATGAATGGGAACAGGACATTAAAATAAAAGAATCAAATGAGGGGCCTGGAGAGACGGCTCAGAGGTTAAGAACACTGGCTGTTCTTGCAGAAGTCCCCAGTTCGAATCCCAGCACCCACATAGCAGCTAACAACTGTCTGTAACTCCAGTTCCAGGGGAGCCAACAGCCTCTTCTGTCCTCCGTGGGCATTGCACAATACGGGTGCACTTACCTACATGCAGACAATATACTCATACACATAAAATTAAAAAAATTAATTTATAAAAAGAATCAAATGAGTTTACTTTAGTGGACATGATGATATATAATACGTAAGTAATAGGGATGGTATGAATATGTTACATAGTATTTTATGAACACAAAGGAGCTCCTAGTCCAAGTTTTGGGAGATAAATGACTCCTAGAAGCAAATGAAAATTTGAAGGATAATTTATTTAAGAAAAGTAAGATGGTAGCCAGTGGAATGGCTTGGCAGATAGTGGCATCTGTTGCCAAACATGAAATATGAAATTAAGAGTGATATAAGAGGTGATCTGTCAGGTCATAAAGGTATTTGTATGCCACCCCAAGGAACTTGTCATCTACCTAAGTCTTTTAAGGTCTATGGTGCTGTTGTCTAATATGTGTAGTAAGAGATTGTTGTGTAGAGACTTTATTGAGAGATTAGAATAGCAGAGTAAGGAAAAACAGAAAGATATCAGAATTGTATCAGCAAATGGTCAGCATAAGTGGATATGCAGAAGAGTAGGATGAAGTGTTTTCTAGAAACAATTAGAAGATAAAGCTAGCATGAGTTGGTGATAGGATACTAAGGAATATGTACTAGACAAGTAAGTCAACAATGACTTTCCTGGAGAAATTTGGACCATAAACTAGGAGAAATAAATATGACAGGTGTGGACAGAGGAACTTGTTTTTCATAGACTGGTTTTTTTGGTATCCCCAAGTTATTTAGTCTACATATAGGTTTATATGTCTGAATCACAAAGCAAAAGTTAAGAGCACAAACAAAAATGAATAGTTGGAAGATAAGATATCAGAGTATGGAGAGGAGAGAGAACTGGACTATTCTGAAGGTTTAATAACATATATTCTAAAGGGAAGGGCTGATAATAGACTCTGATAACAGGGGCTGAGGAGATGGGTCAATGGGTTAGTGCATAGCAAGCATTAAGACCTGACTTTGGATCCCTAGCACCCAAGTAAAAATTGGGTGTGGCCTCATTATTCTGTAGTTGACAGGGTTTGGAGACAGGTGGGCCCCTAGTTCAAAGTCTAGCTACCCTAATCTAAGCAGTGGAAGAGAGGCTAGTAAGAGGCCATGTCAAAAATAAGGTGGAGAGTGATAAAGGCAAATTCCTGATGCCAATCTCTGACCTCCACACATGTACCTGCACACACATGCACACATGTGCATACTCCACACACATAGACAACAAAAGAAAAAAAAACCTCTACTTGTCATAAGAGGAGTGTCAAGACCTAACTGTAACAAAAGGATGAGAGACCAACAACGTCCAGCACCACTATGCAAATGCCATTTAATATCAATGTTCCTTAACATCACTATTTAGTAATGCTCTTCTTTATTCTCGATTGCCTCACACAATTAATATCTATTTCTTACAAACAGCTTTCTGAAAAAGATATAAGTCAGTGCTTAAGCCACGCATGGTTCTATAAATCATAGTTCATCATAAGACAGAAGAGAGACAAGAGAATTTGTTCACAGCAATGATTTTCTGCTCATGCTGGGAAGGCAGAGAGCAAGTCTGTGGAGATACACTTATAAAAGGGGACATGCTGGCTGAGTGTTAATGGAAAGCCACAGATGGCGAGCTGTGTGTGGCAGGTGCACCCTCCCTGAGACACATTTTAAGCAAATTGATGCTCTTGTGTATGACCGTTTGGACTATGCTTGTGAGCACTTTGATGTGTTTTGATGTATATTTGATGTTGGTTTTTAATGTATTTTAGAGTAAACTCCCGGCACAGCTTTATTCTTTCCTGTGCCCCAAAGGGATGTTATTAAAAATTAACATGAATCTATTTCCCATATTCTGACTGTCACAGATGAAGAACAGCCTATGTTAATATGCACAATCCATTCATTGATTTCTAGACCTGCCTGTGCTGGAGAGCATCTCAAATCATGTGATGGATCCACACAAACCTTGATGATTTAGCTAAATGATGTTCAGAATTTCACTTGTCAATAAAGCTTTCTCAGGAGGCTGTAAATGAGAGAACTCTATTTCTCTCTCTAAAGAATACAATATATTTCATGAATTGGGTTCCAATTGATATACTGCTGTCCAATAGTTTTTCTCTCAAAGCTCATGTGTTAGAACAAAACCACTCAAGTTAGTAGCCCACTAGTGATGGATATAAAACTTGAAAGATGGCAGCTAACTGAGAATTAACTGAGAAAAACTTGCATTGCTATCTTTGCAGAACTTTTCTTGCAACAGCCCATTGCTAGAGATATTCTAGTTTAATGTTTATACTACAAAGACCAAACACCCATTCCCTACCAAATCTAGGAACACAATGAAAGCGTTAAGTATTGTAGCCTAACAAGTTCTTAGTTAATCTCATCACACAAACATCACAAAGAATTTTCATGCGAATGCCATGCTCTGTCCAGTTCTCCTTGTTGGATAATTGAAAGCTAAGAGATTAATGAAAGGAGTACAGATGCTTCAAGAAGCCATGAAGCAAGGTATTTATCCTCTGTAGCCTCAGTTTCCTCACCTGTCAAGGTGGAAATATCTTCCACTTTATTTGGAGAAACACATAGGTATAAAAACTCTTAACCATGCTTCCTATATTAAAACTGATTATTTGGGTGATTATTACTGTGATTGTTATTGGGGGATTGGATTAACACTTATTCACAAATTGCAAATTGGTTTTATCATCTACTATCAGGTGTTGTAGAAGGAATGAGGGAAGAATAATGAGTTAAAAATCCACAAGGTAGATTAAATGATATTCATTAACTTCATAAATCAGGAAAAATATTGTTGCTATTCAATTTGTTAGATAAATACATGAAATGAAAAGAAATAATTTGAAATCCCCTTCATAAGACACAACATAATCACAAACTCTGAAATATACAAACTCCAGGAGAGAAATTGTGGCTCACCAGGACAGTATTCGGATTGGTGGTGGTGGTGGTGGGGGTAACCGAATTTTTGTGAATTCCATACAACACATATATATTAATTTTATTGATTCAAGAATTTTATGCAACATATTTTGATTATATGCAGACCCCCTCCCCCATTTCCATCCTCACCATATTATCTCCCTCCCCCTGTACCCCAGTCCTCCCATCCTCGTCCCTGCTTTATGTCCTCTATTAGCAAATAAAAAACCCCAGCCATCTTACACAACATATCTGAACTGGGTGCCAGAGAAATCACATCTCAGAATGCCAGTGATCTATAATTCTTACACTCAGATGAGCCAAAGTAAGGGCCCACTCTCTTTCTTTGTATGTGGTTTTATGTCAGAATACGCTCAATTTTCTTGGAGTGGAAATTTTTTCTGTTTCTCTTATATGCTACTTAGAATTGTCAAGTTGGAATTTCTTTCTTTCTCAATGATCAGAAACACTTGGATTTCCTCATCAAAGTCAGTTATTCAAAGTCCAAGTATATGCAGGTTACACTTTGGCTGTTTCAGGGCCTCACCCAGCTCAATTAACACACTGTGTACCAAGGCTTCTCTTACAGGCTGATTCCCCACAGGGTTTTACTGTGGGTAAATGAAGAAGCTAGGTACTCACTGCAGGCAGCTAACCAAAGATTCTCTAAGTGGCAGTTGCGATGTTTCACAGCTTCACACGAGAGCTTTACACCAGTGTCCTCTAGCTTATTTTCTAAAATCTCTAGACTTCTCAGGTTCCTATCACTGCTGATGACTACAGCCAGGTCTTGACAGCCGCTGGTTGGTGATGATGGTCAGGTTGACCATGGGTGTTCCATGCAGTGGTTTGCAGGCTCATCCCCCAGTAAAAGAGATGTACCAAGCTGCAGCATGTGAAGTGGTCGCAACCAACTCCTGGCTGCACTGCTACTTGCCCCCACTTACATGAGCTTGGCATCCAGGAATCCCAATGCCCCAGTGCCCAGGTGGCACAGGTGGCATGTGGGCAGCCAGGCCAGTGTAGTTCCTCCTATTGGGGCGCAGGCAGCCAGTCCTGAATGTCTTATTTCTCATGGTTGAGAATCCACTTGGAACTCTTGGTGTCCCCTGCTCTGGCATCTTCCTCCATTTTCAGGGGAAACAAGTGATGAGACATCTTTTTACCAAAATCATGCTAAGTCCTCAAGCCCAGACCTTCTGCCGCTGCCACTATCTTGGCTCCCAGTTATTTCAACTCCTGAGATCAGAGTTCTGTCATCAATATGGAAGATCAGGGAAATATTCATCACACAGAACTGTGTGATAAAGTTCTCCACAGGGCACAGCACACTTGCCCTCAGTCTCTTGGGAGCCATTGTGCCCCATACCCTGAGGCCACTGCCTGGGGCACACCTCATTCTGCTGTCATCATTTTTCTTCTCATCAGTCTTCAGATTTTTATAAAAATGGTGGTCCTAGTCTACTTTTCTATAACAAATAGAGAGAAATAAGCAACAACTTTAGTAATTAGGTTTATCTCATTAACTTCTTTTGCAAGGATTCAGTACTGTGATGTTATGTTATAGATCTAAATTGACTATGTGGTATATTAGTAAAATTGCTTCTCTTTAAATTTTTAAAAGATTTTGTGTGTGTGTGTGTGTGTGTGTGTGTGTGTGTGTGT
>NW_008335376.1:946455-990348 GCF_000622305.1 Nannospalax galili
AGGGGCCTGTACAGACCAGGAAGGACATTGGATCCCCTGGAACTGGAGGACTGGAGGTATAGGTAGTTGTGAGCTGCCTGACATGGTGCTGGGAACTGAACTCTGGGCCTCTGGAAGGGCAGGCAGTGATCTTCACCATGAAGCCATCTTTTCAGCCTTCAGTTCTCCTCTAAATAAAAGTGTTCAATATCAACCCTCCCCCGAACAACTAAGATGCAGCACAGGGGTGCTTTATACAATACTCTCCACACATAAATATGTGTTAAATGAATCCTGGTACCCGACCAGGATAGACAAATGTCAAGACAAATATTTATAGCAAAGGAAAATTCCCAAGCACCACAAAGGAAAAAAAATCAAGTTTTTACTTTTGATGAAAACTCAATGAAAGCAAGTAGTGGCCACAGAAAATTTTGATGTGATTCTAAGTGGAAAAGATGAAAATATTTCTGAACTTGACACTGGCCCATGAACAGGTCTAAGAATGTGATATTTATGAGTCAAATAGCCATCATTGTAAACAAATTCACATACTCAATCTGTACCTAATGAAGCATGTACTTCATTCCAGGCTCTGTCCTTGGCACACAGGACTCAAACATGAACAAGATGCTTCTTAAGAACTTATGGAATATTTTGGATATCTGGGAAGCAAGTGGGGATGTGGGTGAATCACTGAAGGGCGAACTAACTAATGTGTGGCTGCAGACATGGGTCAACATGTGCCAAAGGTTTGGAAGTCTTAATGCTTCCAAGACTGCACTGGAGCTGACTTTGAAGGTCACATGGGAAATACCTTGAATGAGAGGAAGGTGCAGAAAACATTCCATCGCAGAAAGGTTCAGAAGCAGAAGAATACTCAAGGCATTTGGGGGATGATGAATTGTACTTCACTGTAGATCACATTGTATCAGGCAAAAAAGATGAAAACAGTCTAGATATGATGCCTGCAAACATTGAGTTCGAAGTGACACAGATATGTCTAGTATCTAGTTTGTTCTGGAGAGCTGTGTATTTTGGGGCAACAGCAGGTGTCAGTAGTGTCTTTTATCCGTGGTTTGTGATTCTTAGGTCACAAGAGCAAATTCTGGGATCATCTCCGACAGGAAATGATTAAGTAATTTTGAGCAAGGAATTTTCATCTACAACCAGCTAGGGATCTGGAGCCAAGCATTAGAAGCCAAGATAGACTGTCGGATGGGAATCTGAGAGCTAGAGAAGAGGGGTACAGAAATCAGAGGACAGAATAACACATTGGTGTGGATCTGGACAAGCTCTGCAGCAGCGGGGAAACCATGATGGAAAGCTTCAGCACACTGGGCAGTTCATGGCAGCAGACAGTTGACTAAAGGATCCACAGTAGGTCAGTTACCTGGCATTCACTTCTTCCCGCATGCGCCTATGTGCCGTGATTTATCTAACAGCCAATCTCTCCAATGCAGATCATCCTTTAGGATATTTATTATGCAAATAAGTATATGAAAATCATTACTTTAAAATACTTATCTTCTTATATGTTACTGGTAACAAAGATGATTATAGTGCCCAGAGTTAAGTATGATTTGAGTTCGAAGGGAATCAACAAGCCCTGTTAACGCAGTCCCCTTTGAAGGCCAGATCAATAATACTTTCCTTATCTTTAATTTAAAAATTGACAGATTACTTTTTAAAAATAATCATATTGCAGGGCTGGAGAGAGGGCTCAGTGGTTAAGAACACTGGTTGTTCTTGCAGAAAACCCGAGTTCAAATCTCAGCACCCACATGGCAGCTAACAGCTGTCTATAACTCCAGTTCCAGGGGATCCAAAAGCCTCTTCTGTCCTCTGTGGGCATCACATGACACGGGTGCACTTACCTACATGCAGGCAATACACGCATACACATAAAATAAAAATATAAAATAAAATTTAAAAAATAATCATAATGTAAGAACTTTAGAACAAAAAAATCACCTAACATTGAAAAAGAGATATTTTGTGATTAAAATGCAAAACAAATAATTTTTACAGTTTAGAATGGACTTTCAGTAAGTTTTAAAGTTTAGGTGTAGATGTCTAACATAACTATGGAATTCTGAGAACTGAAAGAAAAGAGATTATCTGATTTAATCCTTTCCTGTTGTGGATGACTCGAACCCACAAGATGACATAATCCAAACTTCTTTTCATATAAGCATCCAGCCACATCCTTTTTCCTGTTTTGAGGATGACATGCAATGATTCAGTGCATTAGAGTTTCTGTTGCTCCTATATACAAACCCTTAGCTGTAGGCATTGTGTAAAGGTAAGTATTCTTGCACATCTATAATGTAGTAAGTAGATCCAGGCAGATGACAGGAAGTCAATGAATATTTGTTGAACTCATGAATAAATGAATGAATGAATGCTAGTCTATATATAAAAGTTTTCCCATATGGAGACAAGGAAGATTTCACAGAGGATAGGCATCTCTGTCAATAATGAGAATGTTTTCTTCATTGTTATATTAGACTTCCTCTTAGAGAACATTTTCTTTTTCCAGATCTGACATAGTTTCTTAGGTGAAACATAAAAGATTAAAGAAACAAGCAGCACTAGTTAAGGAAACATTCTGTCTCTAACAAAAATATGACAACTTTTTAAAAACAATTTACTTATTATTTTTATGTGTATTAGTGTATTGCCTACATGCATGTAAGTGAACCCGCATCATGCAATACCCACAGAGGTCAGAAGACAGTATTGGATACCCTGGAACTGGAACTACCGATGGCTGTTAGCCACTATGTGGGTTCTCGGAATTGAACCTGGGTCCTCTGCAAGAGCAGTCAGTGCTCTTAACTGCTTAATCATCTCTCCAACCCCAAATCTGACAATTTTTAATTAGATCATAGCTCTGGAATGTATGCATCACCATACCATCATCCTCTAATTTTAGTTATTATTATTCAAATCCTGGAAGTAGAGGCAGTAGCTGAGGTCACAAATGCCACCAAATGGGAGGAGGTATCCCAGGCCTTTGACTGATAGAGTGGCCTGAGCTGCAGTAGGGCACGTGGGAGGATCCTGGGAAAGAGGCCTGTCCTCTTACGGACACACTGACCTGTGCTTTCTGCTTCTCCTGAGTAGGGAGTGAGCTGTGATTCTTCTTGGGAGCTGTATGGAGTCCCACATCTCTCCATGAGGCGCTGTCTTGGCTTGGGTCTCCACATACTGCCATCTGCTCCAGTGTCCCTCAGGTATTGTCAGCTTTTGAATTCTCTCCAGTCTCAATTCAGAAGCCTCCTTCCTCTGCTCCGGCTTCTGCCTCTCCAGAGCATAAGCCCTTGAGCCTTTGTTTTTTCTTCTTTAAAACATTTTTATTAACTATATTAATTATACATAATAATGGGTTTCTTATGGCATTCGAATATATGTATGCAGTAAATTAGAATAGTATACATTTCCTGTTACCCCTCTTACCCATTTCCATTCCCACTGATCTTCCCAGCTAATCCTCTTTCTACCACCATGTCTCTTTATTTCTAGGATGAACAGTCTGGAATCTATGGGTGGACTGGTCTTGGATCCTACAATCCCTCCATTTCTTGAGTCTTCTCTTATACCTCTTGACTTCGTCGGTAACTGACTCTGATTTTCTCGCTTGTTCTTGACAGCTGCCTTTCATCCCTATCTGTTCATTCACATACTCTCATCCCCAGCATCATCTCAGTGGCCTTCTTTCCCTTAACAGTTCATATACAGTGTCCACATTTTAAACTCAGCTTCACTTGCTGTTTTCACAGACTTCAGCACATTACAGTCCTTTCCCAGGTCTTTGTTATTTTCTTCCAGGGTCCTCTTCAAGGCCCTCAGATTTGAATCTTCAGCACTATCACTTGTAGGTCCTAGTAGCTCCTTCCTAGTCTTCAGGTGAGTGTGCTTTCCTCCTGGACCTGTCTGCTTTCACACTAGTATTTCATTCCAATGACACGTATTTCATTAAAGGTGAACTGAACCTCTGCTAGAACTGAAACATTCATTGAAAAGACATTTTTTCAAGTTCTCCATAAATTTTTCTTTCTCCCTCACCATGTCCTCATTCTTGACATTCTGAGCCCATTCAGACAGCAGCCTTGTATGTATACCATGAATGATGTCATTTGCTAGATCCCATGTGTTCTTTAACTTTAACTGCTTTGACATTTTTCATTTTGCCTCACAGTGTATTAAAGTGTTTCTTGCATTCTTTGATCTTTTGTTCTGACATGGATCTGCTCTTATCTGATAAGTTTTGCATTTTCCTTTGTGAAATTATCCATCTTCTCAGACATTTGCTTTACTACAGTATAATGTCCCAAAGTCCCAGAGGCTCCATCTGACAAGACACTCAGAGAAGGAAAGGTTTAGTTTTATGATTCAGGGCATATAGTCCATCACAGCAGGGAAACCTGAGGTCAGTCTTAGGCTTCTACTCAGTAATATGTATCAATACCTGCTTTTGTTCCACATTAGTGAATTTGAATTTTGGAGGAAGGGAGGATTTGAGACAGGGTCTCCCTGTAATCCCAGCTGGCCTGGAACTCGCTATGAAGACCAGGTTGGCCACCATCTCACAGAGATCCGCTGCCTCCCTCTTAGGAGCGCTGGAATTAAAGGCATGTGCCACCATGCTCAGCTTGTGAATTTGGATTTTTTAAAGACTCATGAGTTGGTGTGGTACAAAGTGTTCCCCCTAATAATTTAAATTAGATACTTAATATAGTTGCCCACGAATGGAGAGCTCACCTTTTTAAAATTAACTTTGAGGACTCTGATGGATTCCAGTTTTCATATTTTCAGAGGCTAAATTGTTTTATACCTGATTTCTTTGTAGTTTTTTGAAAAGATTAGGAATGTAGTTTGAAATTGCCTTCATACAGGACATACTATCACTGCTAAATGAAGTCTATCTCCAGTTGTAAAATTGACCAGATTGATGTGTTCTAGTTTCTTTTCAATTGCTGTGACAAAATACTCTAACCAGTACCAAATTGAGGAGGAAAGCGTTATTCAGCTTATATCTCTCAGGTCACAGTTTATTACCAAGGTCGGAACTCAAGGAAGAAACCTGGAGGCAGGAGCTGAAGCACAGGCCATGGAGGAATGCTATTGGATTGCTCCCCTGGCCTGTGCTCAACCAGCTTTCTTTTTTAAAAAAATTTTTTATTGAATTTTTGTGCATTTCATACAGAACATCTTAATCAACTTTATACTCCCTCCCCCACTGGAATTCATATGTTATGCCATTTGTGTTAAGGCCTATCATGTCAAGTTAGTGTCCCTAGATGTCACTCAGTGCAAGTTCATCCATGGAAGTCTAGTCAGCCTATCTACAGTCCCTCCCTTTTGGAAGATCAGTTCTTCTTTACCCAGCAGAAATCAGCTGCCAATAATTCTTTGACTAAGATTGGGGCCTGCTGTCCATTTCCACAGTTCCATGCTGGGTTTTTGTCTGCTTGAGTTTGCATGGGTCTTGTGCATGCTGACACCATTGCTATAGGTTCAAATGAGACGGGATCCAGGAGCCTATAAAATTTTCTTTCCATATAGTCATGCACCTCCTCCCTGGCTCTTACAATCTTTCTGCCTTAAAGGTCCTGAGCCCTGGGTGGGTGGATCTTAATATAGGAGTCCTGTCCAAGGACCCATACTCTGTAGACTCATGTTCTCTACATTTTGGCCATTTGTGACCTTTTGTACTCCTGGCCCTGTTGCATGAGGGACCTTCTTTGAGAAGAATTGAAAGATGCATTAGTGTTTTCTTTATACCTTGTTCTATGTTCTGTGAGCCTTAGGTATAGAAGTTGCCTCATAGATGTGCCCTTAGACTTGGGCAATTCATAGACTATCTCTGTGTATGACCAGTTGTAGAACTCTGCAATAATCCCTGTCTGTTGAAAAAGAAGCTTATTTGATGGATGGTGACTGCCATACTTGTCTGTAAATTTAAGTATTCATATTTGTACATAGTAAGAAATTCCATTTGTCTAGGGATGTGACAGACTTGGAGTTTTCTCCAAGATCTGTGACCTCTCCAGCTATGTGTGTTTGGCTACGTTTACAGTACCACACATGAGTTTCTTCTCATTGTGTGGGCTTTAAGTCCAACTAGGTAAGTTCCAAGATAAAAGTGTCACTACTGAGCCAATGTCATTTGCTGTGTCCGTCATTGATGTGGTTTTTAGGCCTTGAAGCTGGGGTTGGACCATTGATTGATATTCCTCTTTACTAATTTGCATAGTGCTCTCCAAAACTATGAGAGCTAGTCTTCTGGGGAGGTGGCTTCCAGGTCAGTTCCAGCTCCATTTGTTCAAATCAAGTTCTGAGAGGATCAATTTGGGGAGTCTCTTAGATTATCCTGGTCCACATTTTCTGGTGTCTTCCTCAATCTCTTCCTTCAAAGATTTAAAAATTTCATTGTAGAGATCTTTGATGTCTTTGGGACACTTACCATGATGTAGAGGCTGGGTCCAGGCACTCTCAGGCAATCTACAAAGGTCTGGGCACAACTTGCTTTTTTATATAATACAGGACCACCTGCCCATGAATGGCACCACCCACAATGGCCTGGACCCTCCCACATCACTCAGCAGTCAAGAAAATGTCCTAGACATGGCCACAGGCCAGTCCATTAGAGGAAATTCCCCAATTGAAGCTTCCTCTACCCAGGTGTGTCAAGATGGCAACTAAAGTTATCCAGCACAATACACCCTTGTTAACATGACACATAAACACATGATTATTAAACCACACGCTTTCCATTTCTTATCCCTAAGGATGGTGTTAATATTAATATCACAACATAAAACCGTACAACTTTTTTTTTTGGGGGGGGGGAGAAAAGGGTTTATTTCATCTTACAGATTATACCTCATCATCAACGAAAGCCAAGGCAGAAGCTAGGGAAGGAACTGAAGCAGAGACCATGGAAGGTTGGTGCTTACTTGACTGCTTTCCCTGGCTTGTTCAGCTACCTTTATATAGTGCCTGGGCTGGGCCCTCCCCTAGTAATCAACAGCTAAAAAAAATGCCCCACAGATACTGCCTCAGGCTAGTCTGATGGGAGAAATTCCTCAATTGGAGTTCTCTCTTCCCAGGTGATTCTGGTTTGTATCAAGTTGATAAAAACTAACCGACACACTTAGTCACAAGGCAATAAGGCATAAAAACAGTACAACTTTAAAAGTTGCATGGTTCTTAAAAAAAAAAATCTCAAACACTTTAAATTCAAAGTCTCTTTTAAAAAGTCTCTTAACTGTGGGCTCCTGCAAAATAAAAGACAAGTTAAGTACTGTTTTATTTCCAAAATGGAAGATTTGGCTACACTCAAGTAAAACCAAGTTCATCAAAGTAGTTCAAGGATGGACATCTGGGATTCCCTCAGGATCTTCTGGGCTCCAAAGAGCTTGGGGAGTTCCTCTTCTCTGAGTCTGTCATCCACAGCATGCACAGCTTGTCTGGTAGGTTCAGGTCGGCTCCACTCCAGACCTGCTGCCGCCCTTGGTAGTCATCCCTTGGTCCTGGCATCTCCATTATGCTAGGATCTTTACTGAAACTGAGACTTCACCATCACTAATGGGCTCATCTGCCCTCTTGAGGTGCAAAGCCTCAGATTCCCTCCATGACACCTTCAGTCCTGGGGGTCTTCACTGCAGCTGAGGCTGTACTTTCACCAATGGCCTTTCCTGGACTCTCAGGGTGCCAAGCCTCAGCTTCTCTCTGTGACCCCTTTTTAACACCAGAATCATGCAGGAGACTATTACACATTACCAAGTCCTGCTTCCAGCTTGAGATGGAGGCTAGGGCCCCCTCTGTGCCATTGCTTCATTTCACCTCAGTAATGCTGGTCTCTTGATGCAGCTGATTTTCAGCCCCAGCTAAACATCAACTGTCCCAGGAAAGCCCAAAAGGTTTCACTTCCAAAACTCCTTAATTCAATACAAACAGCCATAAAGTCTTTGCTTCCCTTAGAAAGTCACAAGCAAGGCCTCCATCATCTACATTTCTCTTCAGCTTAACTGTTCCAAGCTCCACAGCTCCACAGATCTCACTAAGGTCTAAACTCTCAATGCCTTTTTCAGCCCAAAGCTCCAAATCCTTCCACAATCCTCGCCCCAAACAACAAGGTCAGGTCTGCCACAGCAATAACCCACTCTCTGGTACCAATTTCTGTTCTAATTTGCTTTCAATTGCCATGACAAAATGCTTTGATCAATACCAACCTGGGGAGGAAAGGGTTTATTTTGCTTATATCTCCCTTGTTCATTCCTGAAGGTAGGAACTCAGGGCAGCAGCCTGGAGGCAGGCCTTGCATGGAAGAACACTGCTTATTGGCTTGCTCCTTTGGCCTGTGCCTAACCTGTTTTCTTATACAATACAGGCCCACCTGCCCAGAGGTGGCACCACCCAAAGTGAGCTGGGCCCTCCTACATTACTCAGCAATCAAGAAAATACCCCACAGACATGGCCACAGGCCAGTCCAATGGAGGAAATTCCCCATTGAGGCTCCCTTTTCCTGATGTGTCAAGTTGACATATAAAGCTACCCAGCACAATAGGATTTCATTGCCTTTCTTTCATCCATCTATAGAACAATTTACTTGGTTTCCCAACCTTATTATGTTATATTTGACAAATAAAATTTGTCAATATACAATGTACACTGTGATATTTTGATATACATATCCACTAAGAAATGTTGGTTACAGTTGAGATAATTGACACTTAAATCATTTATATATCTTTTTAAAAGATTTATGTGCACATGTGTGCAGGTACCTAGAGACGAGATCAGATACCTTGGATCTGTAGTTACAGGTGGATGTGAGCTGCCTGATCTGGGTGCTGAGACCTGAACTCTGGTCCTCTGAAAGAGCAGTAAGTGCTCTTAACTGATCAGCCATCTCCTCAGCCCCCACACAGTTTGTGTGTGTGTATGTGTGTGTGTGTGTGTGTGTGTGTGTGTATGTGTGTTAAGAACAGTTAAGATCAACTCTTTGCACATATTAAGTGGACAGTAGGGTATTATTTACATTTCATTTGATTTAAGTCCAACCAGAGAAGGTCAAGTTGAATGAGTAAACCATAAGAAATGCAACTGCCTGATACTCTCATTTAGAGTAGCAACATGCCTAAGACACAGCCAATCAGCCAATGACCTATGTACATAGATGACTGGAGATGTTAGCTGAATACTGTAACAAGAGTTATACTTTTTAATTTGTGTGTGTGTATGTACATGTGTGTGGGGGGGGGTCTCTGTGTGTGTAGGTGTGAATGCATATATGTGTGCCTGCTCAAAAAGGGCAGAGGACAACTTTGGGTGTTGTCCATTAGGAGCTGTCTTCTTTGTTTGTTAAGAAAAGGTCTCTTACTGGCCCGATCTGGCTCAACTGGATGGCCAGCAAGCCCAAGGGACCCCTGCCTGTCTCTGCCTCCCCAGTGCTGGGATTATAGACATGTGCCATAGTGCCTAGCTTTTTTGTGTTCTGGAGATTGAACTCAAGTCCTCATGCTTACATCGCAAGCAGTTTACTCACTGAACCATCTTCCCTGCTCCTTTTGTTTAATTCTCTGCGTGGGCCAGGTGTTATGGGACTGTGGGACTGTGGCTTTAGAAACTTCTTTCTGCTTGTTAGGAAGTGTGAGGGTTTGAATGAAAATTCTGTCCCGTATGCTCCAAGTATTTAAACACTTGGTCAGTTGGGGGCACTGTTTGGGGAAGGTCATGGAGCTTTCTGGAGGTGTGGCTTTGCTGAAGGAAGTATGTCACTTGGGATGGGCTTTGAGAGCTCACAGCCATCTTCCACTTCCAGTATATCTCTCTGCTTCCTGTACCTGCTTGAAGATGAGTGCTCAGCTTTCTGCTCCAGTCACCTCCTGCCATGCCTCCCTCACCATGACCTCTTACCTCTCTGGAACTGTAAGCCTGATAACTGCTTCCCTCCATAAGGTGCCTTGATCATGGTGTTTTATCACAGCAACAAAAAAGTAATTAAAACAGGAAGGCAGGAGCTGCAGCTGTTAACAGTGGAAATGTTAAATCACAGGACAGCAAATCATTGCCATCCATTTGCTCCTGTGTTCTGTAGAACTCACCACATAATCCTTTGACAGATTAGTGTAATGAGGGCCCTTGGGTTCTGATTCCTTTAGTTTTTTTTTCAATAGGAAGAGGATTGAAGTGTTTTATGTGACAGTCATTCCATAAGAGCACACTCTATTGTGAGACATTATTTTCCTGAACCTATGCTCTTAATTCTCTCTGATTTGTTTGACTTCTAAAACACCAGCAATTGTTAGATACTCATTAGCCTGTCATTTCTGTGTTTCTCCACTTTAAGAAACAATTTATTATTATTATTACTAGCCTTTAAATTAACATATGAAGTAATAGACACTGCTATAGCATTTTCACACATTGTTGTTTTTTTTTTGTTTGTTTTTTTTTTTTTTTTTGCACCTTGCTCCTTCCCTCTTCCCTTCTCTTTCTTTCTTGTTTTCTTCCCTCAGTAGCCCCCAGTCTGCATTCATGTCATATATATTCTGATACCATCTTTCTTTTTTGTCTTTCCATTTTTATGCCCTTGGTCAATAGTTAAACTAGAAAACCCTGTTACACTGGACTGATGATACATATGTTTTTTAAGTTTTTTTTTTAAGTACCCCCTTATCTGTTTTATGATAACAGGAGCTAAACTCCTGAGATCTAACACAGTCCTTTTTTTGAAGGCGTGCATATTCTCCCTTCCAAAAGTCCCATGATTTATTTTTTTTCATTCCTTTTACTGATATATTTATTTTTGTTTAAGTCTACCTAAATGTACTTTGAAAGCCTTTCTAAGTCTTCTCAGAATTTGACATTTTTTTTCTTTAAACAATATTTAATAGTAAATATTATTTGACTTGGAATTCTCTAAAACTGCAAGGGGTTGATATGTGAGAGATACATTCATAGCCATCTTGAAAAAGAAAGAAATCCTTTCAACTGACCCTCTTCACAACATGAAGAATCAGCTTCCCCTTGGGAAGTCAAGTTTTAAAGATTAAAAATGGTGACTTGCTCCAGGAACTAAGGGAATGGTACCCCAAATTTAAGATTCAGCTTATCTAAAATACTAGTGCTACTGCTAATTACCCCAATAAATTATCCAGATTATGTCATTGAAAGAGTCTTAAAGAAAATGCACTCTGCATAAACATACTTTCAGTGATCTTAAGATTTCATTTATTTTGTAAACAATGTCTCTAAGAGAATTTTCTTGACTCCAAACTGTATTTGAGTTCTGATTCTATGCTAAAATTCTGACCTTGCTGGACTCTAGTTGATACATGATACGGCGTGCATATAAGAGCATTTGTTTGGGGCTCATGAAATAGAGAAATTTACTGTTCATTGGCTGAAGAGAGATCATAGAAATGGCAGCGAGGATGGCTCCTGTCCCAGAGGGGCCTAGGATATAGTATATGTATATGATTGGAAGCAGACGCTAACCTCTTTCATAACTACTCTGAAATAAGCATCCCTGCTCTGGGCTCTTCAATAAGATGGAACTGTTCTTAACTATAGCATTGTCCACAAGACACTGTCATTACACTGATGTGCAGTGACCAAGGCCCCTCCCTTAGGTAAATTCTAGATCAGGAACCATATCAGAGTGAAAGATCATAAATGGAAGGCATCCTAAGACTGAAGAGAAAGGGTTTGTGTCACCTTTCAGCAAGTGGGAATAATAAGCCAACAGAAACTTTACATTGAACCATCCCCTATGGGCTGGTCATGCTAAAAAACAAAAAACAAAAACAAAAGCAATAATCATTCCTTTTCACAAAGGCAAAGGTCCATCTTTAAAATAAGAAGAGTTTGACATAGGATTCTGGGGATTTGTTTTACTCAGTAACAAGCTTCTTTCTGTGTATAAATGCGCTAATCATTCAAAATTCAGCATGTATAATACTACACAATTAAAATGCAGAAGAGAGACTCAATCTGTGCACACATGGCCTCTTTGGAAAGGTATACAATAAAGATATAGCTTGCATTTGCATAGCAATGTGTTCAAAGGGCTTTTTCTTCTATTATTTAATGCTATTCTCTTGACAATTCTATTATTTAGACAGCACAGTTACTCCTCTCTCCATTACGCAAATGATGAAATCAAGCATAGAAAGGTTTCTCTGAGAAGCTAATCAACAAGAAAATGAAATCATTTAACCAGGGTCCCAGTACACCCAGAATTCAGCATGTTTCCCCAACCAGAAGCTAATTCTCGAAGTGCTATGTGTTTGGCAACTACAGTGTAAACCATCTCAAAGTTCATTCAAATACATTCAGACTTCCCTGTTTTTCCTTTCCCTTTTTAAAGGCATTTTGCTCAAGTTGGAATAGAGAAAATAACTTCCAAATAATGGCTGGCTTGAATTACATATAACAGAAAATTATTTCATTGGTCATTGACTGTAAAGTGAGGTATTTCCTAGAGTGGCTCGGCTTGTGCTATCTATATCATTCTTTTCTATGTTTGTGAGCAGTTTTGTACCTTAATCATTTGTTTAGCTGTACTGTGAACTCTTTGAGAGAAGAAATTCTAATTTATACTTTGTGGTTTTTTTTTTACCTATACTTAAATATAGTTGGCTTCTAAAAATGAATGTGTACTGATGATATTTATGTAGAAGATTTAATAAGTGCACATAACATGAAGTCAACAGCTTCCAAATGGATAAAAAATGCTGAAAGCATAGTTCTTTCAGACTACTAAATGCACTGTGTAAGGTAAGCACGGCTCACCATCTGCTGTATTGTGGCTTTTTATATCACGTTTCATACAGGAAATGTCATTGTAATACTAACTTTCTGATGCTTTCCTCCATTGCTTTATGTATATTTTGATCTATATGAAATTCACTCATCCAGTAAACACTAATCTCTTTTATATGTCAGACTCTTAATCTGAGTACAACATACAGAGATATGCACAAAATTGGTCCAGACACTAAGAAACTACATTTTATAGTTAATTTAAAACACATGTATTCCTCTATTTCTAACTTGTCTTGCTTCTCATTTTGCTTCATATTTTCTTGTATTTTTTGCCTAGTCCAGTAGTGACATGGTTACAGCACAAAGGCTTCCATTTATTGAGTACTCACTGAGTGGCTATGAGGAACCACTAAATTCATTAAGCATCAGGGCAAATCTACCAGATAGCTACTATTTTAAGGTTCATCTCCTATTTGAGAAAAGAATGGGGTGGAATGCTGAGATGATTTGTAGGGCCCAGTGTTGGACCCAGTCTTGCTTTCCTCCATCTATTCTCCTCCCCATTACACTGGTGTTGTCAGTTATTAAATTTATAACTCTTGGATCTTTCATCACATTCACCCCCCGCCCCAATATATATGAATCAGCAGGAGAACAGGTAGAACATAGGAAGGGTGTGTGGACGGGCTTGAAACAATATGCTGGTGGCTGGAAGAAGTGAGGCTATTCAGTAGAAAAAGAAAACCCTGTGAATGGGTATGACAGCTTTCTGTCTTCAGAGTTGTCATGTGGGGAAGGCATCACTTGTGTATGACTTGAGGGATAGAGCTAAGGGTTAGTTACAAGTTAAAAGTAAACATTTTGAGCTCAGTATGAAGAAGCATTTTGTAATAGAATAGTTGTAGAAGAACTAGACTAATTCAGAAGAAAAAGTTGTCAATTTGTGAAGTTTCAACATGTCAGTGTGGAAGGACCTCTGCATGGTGGGGAAGTGGATGAGACCCTGACTGTCATCTGGTTCCCAAGGTCAGTGGCAAGGGAAACGTCTGTCCTAGAACAGCCCCAGGACTAGCTCTGCCAAGCAGTAGATGTCACTGTTTCATAGAAAGAGGGGTGAAGGGACATTTTTTCAGCATTCAGATCTGCCACTTTTATACGGAATGTTTATATGGAAAGTCTCTAAAAAGCCTTTAGGATTAATGTTGTGTCTAAGAAACATGCAAGAAGGACCCAATAAGTGAAGTATTTTGCTGTAGAATGTATAGGGCCTGTTTTTATGCAAAAGTTTAGCTCGACATGTAATAAAAAGATGGTACTAATATCAAATGGGGCTCCATGCATAAGGTTAGATATAGTGAAAGCCCCAAATTTCCATTTCCTAGAAGATTCTAGTTGTATTGGAGTGAAAATACACATTCAAATATCCAGATATGCTCAGATACAGACAGACAGACTCATTTTAAAACAATGCTCATTTTGTCCTGCTGTCTGCTCTCCTCCTGTGCCCAGTGCTTTAACAAAAAGAGTGAGTACATATTGCTAATATATTTCTATATTTAAAAATGAGCACATATCACTATTATATTTCTATTTCTCATTTTTGTAGAAGCTTGAACTGAGATTACCATATATCAAGTTCTGAGCAAAGGGAGCTTTTCTTGCCAAAGTTAAAATTTGCTAAACTTGGAGATTGATTCTGAAGTGACAAGCCACCCTAGAGAAAGTTACAGGGTCATGACAACATTTAGCAACAGTTGAAGGCAAAGATCTGTGGACCCTGTTTAAATTGTTCCCTCTTCCGTTGCTCTGTCTTCTGAGTTCCAGGGAATCCTGCTGAAACACACATTTCTCTGGGTAGAGGTTTCTCTCACTTCAAAGAGACTTCATATACAGAGAAAAGAGCAGACAGGGTCCTCTAAACCTGTCTTCTTCATTGGTGGTGAACTATTTCCACAATGACTTCCTAAGAATCTATAAATGTGTAATTCCTGGTCATGCTTGCTTAAGGAGTTTATACTCTGAGAAGAGTCAAAACATAGACAAATGACCTAATAAAAAGTGGAATGCATCCTAAAATAGAGGAGAGAGAGAGAGAGCCATATGTTAGGAAATAAAAATAAAAACAAGAAAAGTGAGGTGGAATAATCATAGAAAGCTCTTTGGAGCACATGCAGCTTTAGTCAAGATGCTGGAGGATGGGCAGAGTTCTGATACATAGGAAAGACAAGACAACAGCATTCTGAAAACCAAAGTGCATGTGTGCAATAGGCATTTTTAATTCTTATTCAGATTAGTTGAAGTATAAGGTTCATAAAGGGAAAATAAAGCAGAACCAAAGTCATGACCATAATTTTGCTTTGTATATGAGGATAGACTTGGTGACTTTCAGGAGGGAAACCAGCAGTGACCTTTGTTATAGGAAGCTAGGTCATCTAATGACAGTAAGGAAGGTGGCCTACCCTGGGATTAAGGATAATGACAATTGAAATCTTGGAAAGTTACTGTGGAGATTTCAGTCTAGTAGGAGAGAGTTAAGCACTGCAGTGAGGACACAGCAGGCCAGGGTTAGAGAGCACAGATTATATGGTGACTGCCAGCATAGTACTGTAATTAGCAGTACTGGAGTGGACACATGGAAAGCAGACAGTAGCAGTCACGCACAGTTAAGAACATGTTTGGAAAAGAGGGTAGAGACTAAAGAAGGCCAAGGACCCTAGAGTACAGACAGGGCAGGATTAAAAAATGGATAAACATTAACTTTTATTCACTTAGAAAGATGAATAATGTCTATATCTATGTAGCACCAGTGTACTAGGTAATGGAGCAAATGATTTATTTTTATAGACTTAATGAATTAGATATTGATCCAGTGTTTTGGTAAACAAGGAAATGCATAGTTGTAATGAGACTGATATGTCTAGTATGAGTCAAGGTTAACATTCTAGCCCAGGTCTGCCTAGTTGAGGTAGTAGAAAGAGGTTGGTTATTTCTTTGGCGGTAGCAGTATGAAGATAATGCAAGAATTAATCTTCTGGAGGGATTCTGCAAGGCTGGATTTGCTTTGTCCCCCAAAGGAAACATCTCGAGGAATCTAACTGAAATTCCTCATGGGATATGGGATGCAAAGCAGAGGTGGCTAGGTGGAGGATGAGGTTGGAGCAAATGTAAGCTAGATCTAGGCTGGTACACTCAGGTGAGACTGTCTGTTGGGCCAATCTTACCCACCCACCAGAAAGGGATTATAAAACACGGGGTAAAGGGCTGGGGAAAACTTGGGCCAAAAACTTGATCCCGTTCTTGCTTCCTGCAGTGGAATTAGCATGCTCTAAATGTGGTCCTGCTTGTGAACAGACACTTTAGTGCTGAAGAGCATCTTTCCTGTACTTTGGATTCCCAGACCTGTCTCTTACTAGCTATGTAATTTTCACCAAAGTGCTTCTAGGGTCTCAGCTCTCTCACTTCTATAAAATTGGAACTAGAGACCTCTCCTAACTGCTACTTGGTATTTGTCCTACAGGAACTAGTACAGTAACTAGTACATTGCCCCAGTCAAAAGATGATAGCTGTTATTGACTGGCAGTGGGTCACAGAGAAAGGAAAATTAAAAAAAAAAAAACTAATAAAGAAACTTGCTAAGAAATTCAGATTGCTTTGCATAAAGTTACGACATGACAACCACAGCATCTTCTTTGTGTAAGAGACAAACTAATTTTTGCTCCTTTTCCTTTGATGTGTGTATCTTCTACAATTAATGCATATTGGTTTTATAATTTTAAAAAATGTCAAGGAACTTGATTGGAGGGATTATAATGAGAAAACAAAAATGTATCTTTAAAGAACACTTTAAGGTTTATATTTCTTGCTCTTCTCCAAGTCTCAAGTTTAAAGCACTCAGAAGTTTAGAATAAAACATTTGTGTTCATTTAGTGTTATAACTGTGCATTTATAACTCTCAGTGTGTGTTATTTTCAATTTTCTCCACCCAAAGACAATGATTTTATTTTTCCACTCTACTGTCTAATGTTCATGTATGAATACATACTACACATTGTAATCATAGAGCACAAAGAGATTTCATGTTTTGTGTTTTTTCATTAGTTATTTTTCACATAGCTCCATGGTCTCCACACTTAATGATTTTCATGGCTTCTTAGTAGTATTTGGTCAAACACAAAGATCTTCTTGGCCCATTTTCCAACAGTGAACATTTTAGAAACTCCCACATTTTTATGAGCATAGGCTAACCCACTGCCACAAACCTTTTTGTAAATACAACCTTTTACTTGTTTTGAACTGTTGTTTAGCATAAAAAGTTTTCAGAGATAGAATAATATTTTCCTGTTCCAAAACCTTATTTCCAAAATATTTTTTTTTTTGAAATGGCTCTACGGATCTACAAAACCATTCTTCGATCTATTTTGACAGTTTCTTGAACCTCTTGCCCAAATGTGGAAAATCCCTATTGCTCTGCTAATTTGCATTTCTCTGAAAATTAGCAGGCTTGAGCATTTATCTAGATGCTTTTTATAGGTTTCTTTCTGAAGTTGTGGTATTGGTAAACAAATACAACCTTTCTAAATTAGAGTGAAGCAAACCAAGTTCCTTTCATCACTGAGTATTTTGCACTTGTTTTGAAACTAACAAAAACTATTTACTTTTGAAACATCCCCCAAATGCTAAACATTATAGTTGGAGATCAGAAATAGAAAATAAATCTACCGATCTTTTCTGCTCTATTCTAGTCTTAGGAAAGAAACTAAAGGCCTCACTATGACTTGCTCAGTATTCTGAGGACATCAACTGAAGAGTCCGTGGGTAGCATTAATTGTTGGGACCATCAAAACAGACATACTTTGAACAACAGATTGGATTACTGACCAGAATCAAATCTTTATGGGACAGGTCATTTGGTTGTTATAGCAACAATACCTGATTTATCATTCAGTTATTCAGTCACTTGTTTAGCAAGTAATCTGCAAAGAATACATTCTGCTGAGATGAAGACAGCATTTTCCTCGCTGATAAACCCTATACCAACATCCACCTGAAAAATTTTAAAACTTAGTGTTTCAAGATTGAAATATTTCCCTCTATTCCAGTGTGGATAAAGGATCCTGCCACTTTCTCTGCCCTACCTTAAATGAAAAATCGCACGAAGATGCTTGTGGTTATACAGTGAGTAGAATGCTATGTCAATCATCAGATCTGAAACGGGAAATTAAAAGGGATGTGATCTGTGTTAGTCCATTTTATAGAAGAACCAGAGAAGATGGCTGCCCTGGAGGATAATGTAATTTCTCTCCTTTCTGACACTTCCTGAGTTTTGCCCTGTCCTACATTAATCATTCTGAATGTGACTCTCCCTCATGGCCCATTGAGCTATGGATCAATCACAGCTTTTTCAAAGAGCTGTAATTTCATACATATTTCAACACAGACCTAAGAAGTCCCATATACTTTGACCATTCAGGCAAATGCTTCATAGATTAGTAACCTCATATGCTTAGTAACCCCTTAGGGGAGCAAATGTAGCATTTAATTACAGCTTTAGGAGTAAAACTATACTTGGATATCTATGTGTTCCACTTGTAAAACATTTTACACTGTATCTTTATCTGAATACCACATACACTATACAAAATTATAAGAATTATTTCATCCAAGAATCTATTTTGGATTTAAATGAAATCTTTATATGCATGCATTGAAGAATTTGTAGAGTTAAAAAAAAGAATTGGGCAGGCATTGCTTGATTAAAGCCAACTTACACAGTCTTACCACCAATAGAGGGGCTATAAATATTATCTCTTGTTGCTCATATTTAACATCCAAAAATGTTTTGAACTGAGCATAACACTCACTTCCTGTGAGTTCTTCCATCGGCTATGATACAGACAATCTTGGATGTATATTTTACTTACGATAACAGCCTGGATAAATTTTTATTTCAATTTCTGGAATTTTGATCGTTTTTTTTAAAAAATAACTTTCCAATATGAAGGCAATGCTACCAACCAACCATTAACTACAGTACAATATGTATTCTGAGAACATCAGTTTGCTTTTCCAGTGGTGAGAATGGAGTCGAGATTTTGCATTTTTTGTACTTTCTGTCTCCAACCAAAACATACAGTAGAAATAGCACAAGAATGCTAACTGACTCCCCAAAAATTATTGGACCCAGAACACTGGCTTGATGGGTTTGCCAAGTCAGTTTTCTGAAACATGGTAGCCGCTTAAATAAGGAATATGGCAAGCTGGAGCTGGTTAGTCAAATTCATTTCCTTACATCAAGGAAGAGCTCATAGTTTCTTGGAAGGAATTCCTCCTCTTTGACTTTCTTTGTTATTGGTTACATGCCTGAATAATTTAGCAAATTTGTTGCAACAGATTTTTAAAAGAACTTTCTTCTAACCTGTCATAATATCAGAAAGATGGAAGTTTGGATGATAGTTTCTAACCATGTTTTGATAAAGAGAATATGTTATTGGACTCTCAGCAAGAACTTTGTAGTTTATGTCAGTTAGAATACCCAGCCATGGAGTATTCTTGGGCTAAGAGTTTCTGGATATATCTTCCTCTGTCTTCCAAACACATTCTGTTTTTATAAGCTAGTTCCAAGTAGAGGTCACAGATAGAGATCAAACAATCAAGGCCATCTGATTTAAAGCTTTAATTTTTGATGTTGACAAATTCCACAGTGATATTGATATTGATTTCCCTCACATACTCCTTTTTTTCTCTCACTCTCTGGCTTGTTAAAACTGCTTTCGGTATCAAATGTTTTCTTTTGGCTGTTCTTGCAGCATTTGGAATGAAGCTAACTCTGTGCTGGCCTCAGGATTGCCTATAGGGATTCACATGGAGGGTTGAGAAGCCTCCCAAACGGGAAGATGAAAGCTCCCCCAACCTTCCTACAAAGCAGGGTCTCCTGGCATCCACTTGAAACTCCAACAAAGTACAAAATGTTGATCTCCAGTAAAATAGCTGATTCTGTTCCCAAAGTTACCTGTTCTCGACCATCTTGTTTTGCTTGCCAAAACAGAGGATGAAATTTCTTTTTTCTGTTTAAACACTCTCTTGGCAATTCTTTTATTTCCTATGTCCTTTCAAGTATCCGTTCGTTGGCTCTAGAGCACTTCCAAAATAGTATGGTGCCAGGCAATTAGATATGCATGGCTTACATCATGACCATTTAATAACTCTGCCATGCAGCTACTTGTCAGCCATTAGTCTTTTCAGTTTAGTTGATATTAAAGCTTTCCAATCCTGTTTAGTTTTAGTTCCAACTGACATGATTTGGGCAGATAGGAAATTCAGTGTTACACATAAAAGAGCATAAATGCTGAATAGGGGATGATTTTCTCATAAATGTAGATGCTTTGCAACTTATGATAAGGTTTTTTCATCATAAAGTTAAAAATATTTTGAGTCAAAAATATCTTTAACAAACAACCCATCAAATATCAGAGCTTAGTAACACAGTACACTGTGGAGCGTTGATGACTTCCCCACATAATCTCATGGTTCATGGGAGCTGTTCATGATCTCATGGTACCCTGCGGCTACTTAGCATTGTGACAGTATATCCTATAGTGTATTACTAACCTGGGAAAAGACCAAGCTTCAAAATTGAAAGTATCATCTCTACTGAAGTGCGTGACTTTCTCATCATCATACAGTCAAAACATCTTAATTGAACAATTATAAGTCAAAGAACATCTGTGTCATATCTATTCTAAATTCCCAATGAATTATAATGTGTGTCAGGAACCTGCTGGCCATAATATAATGACTAACATTACCGTTGTTTGTTTTAATTTTTAAATTTATTTTTATTTTACATGTGTGAGTGTATTGCCTGCATGCATATAAGTGTAACTGTGTGGTGCAGTGCCTGAGGAAGCCAAAAGAAGGTGTTGGAATCCCTGGAACTGGAGTTACAGACAGTTGTTCATTTCCATTAGGGTGCTAGAAACCAAACTCAGGTTCTCTACAAGAGCGATCAGTACTCTTAACTGCTGAACCATCTCTCCAGCCTGTATTGTTGCTTTTTTTATAACAGCATGTCCCTAATAGCCAAGTTGGCATCAAACTCAAAATCCTCCTGCTTCTACCTCCTGGGTACTGAAAATACTGACATTTATCACCACATTCAGCTTACAGTTACCATTTAAAAAATGTTTTTTTTATTTTATGTGTATGAGTGTTATGCCTACATGTGTGTAAATGCACCTGTGTCATGCAGTACCCATAGAAGACAGAAGAGGGCATTGGATCCCCTACAACTGGAGTTACAAACGGTTGTTAGTCCCCATGTGGGTGCTGGGATTCAAACCCAGGTCTTCTACAAGAACAGCCAATACTCTTAAATGCTGAGCCATCTCTCCAGCACATGGTTACCATTTCTTAGAACAAACTTATATGGATGGTTTAGAAGCAATAAAGAAACAGTCCGTATTCTTGACATCACATACCATAATGAAAAAGAGAAGGAATCACTTTGGGAAGAGACGTCACTCTTCTTGATAGTGGTCTTGTTGTTTATAGAAAAATACATGCACTCATTTGGACTTTAATCCTGGTTTTGCTTCTAGATGTGTGACCGTGAGCAAGTTGCAAACAGTATGAATGTTTACCAACCTTCATATAATCAGGTTAGATATTTACAATCCTTTCAGTTTAAAATGATTTGAACTATATATAAAACGAAGAATCCATCAATTTAGATGTAATGCAGTCTTAACTTTTAATTGTGCTTTCTGAGACAGTCACACGATTGACATGAGTGTCTTGGTGGTAAGTAGTAGACCCTGGTCTAAGCAAGGTTAACTATGGCTAAAAGTTAGTTGTACATTCAGCTGACCTCTGAGAATTCACTGAACAGTGCTTTTCCATAAAGGCACCATCCATAAACTTCTCCCTGTATGTTTTTCTCATGATTCTGTTGCTAACCTGGGATCTCCAAGCAGCACTGGTCAAGAAATTGCTACATTTTATATATGTTAACTTAGAAACTTAACAAGAAATAAAAGATACAGTATTTAAGATACAATTTGGACCAATATGTGGTATGAATTGATAGTCTTATGTTTTAAATGACCAAACTTAGGTGCTGGCAATAACACAGGCTACAGAACATATATTCTTTAGTGACAAAGAAAAATCTTTTTTTAGCATAGATTATTTTGAGCCAGATTGTTTGATTAAAATTGAATTCTCCATGAAACTTCGGTGTTTTCATATTATTTTAAAAAGAATCAGGAAACACTTCTCTTCAAGGTTCATACTTCAGTCCAACAGAGCCTACATCACTTTCCAACAACCAGAGCAAAGCAATAGTGTTAGGCAGTCTGGGAATAAATGATACTCATTTTGAGCCTCACCTACTCTTAAGCCAAATGAAATTGCCAGGAGATTAACTCTAATGAAGGAGAAATGACAGCCTAAGGAATTTCTTCTCAAATTTCTTCCAATTGTCTGTGAGTCAAAACCACAGAGAGGCCCTGATGCAACAGCAGAAGAAGGAGAGCTGACAAACTTCCAACACTTGTCAAAGAAACTTCTAGCATTTCTTAAATTTTAAATTAAGTTTTACTCATGTCAACCCCATCAGCACAAAGGAATAAATGAAGACTGTTTATATGACACCGCAACAAACAGTCAATTAAGTGGGGAGTGGACCCAAATCCTTTGATTGACTCAACTTTTTACTTTCAGTTTGCTATTTTAGTCTATTTAATTGGTCACAGTCTTGACATGGGCATTTTCATTCAATAACATTCATGTGGCATTTGATCACCACTAACAGCTTTCTGCCCAAATCAATCCCGGAGATTCCAAGAATATATAATACAAAAGCTTTTAGTCTATATAAATGCATGCTAATTTCTGAGAAGCATTTTTGCTTTGAGCTGTCAGTAAGAAATAGTGCAGATGAAACCAATGTAAAGATGGTGATAAATATGGGATCCAGGCAAATGCAATCCAGATTAATTTAAGTATTGCCAGGGTAGAAAGAACAAGTCTTACTCCACTATTACATGAAGCTGACCATACAAACATTCAGATAGAGCATCATGAACATACCATTTAATGTTGTACTTATAAAACTGCATTTTGGATAATAAACTATAATATATTGTGATATCAAAAATAATAGACAAAAGACTATAAACTTTTAAGCAAATTACTAGTTAGGAATCATCCACAACACTGCACTGATATTATGCAATTCATATGTACGAGAAAGTCTAAATATTAACTGTATTTGGTTAAGAATACTAAATTCATAAGTACATATTTGTTACCAGTAAAATTCATATAGTTTAATGCAAAAAGAACTTCTTACATGGAGTTGAAGTATTTGAGCTTCCTCACTGGCTCTTTGCTTTCTGAGTATTTGAATTTGTCTTGGGTAAGTTGTCAATCTATGTTTCAACATCAGTTTTTTAGTCTGGAAAAAAAAATGTCTCACAAGTTGTATTAGAATAAAATAATCATCACATATAAACAAATATTTTATAAATTATAAGACATTATAAATATGTTACCACGATTACATATGGGATAGAGTTATAAATATACAACCAAAATAGTTATTTGAAAACCCTACTATGTTATAGGCAAAATTAAAACAATTTTTACAATATCTTTTGAGGTGGCCATGACTATACATGCTGTGCAGGAGACAATACTGAGGATCAACAATTGGTTAGTAACTACCCAAGAACATTTACCAGAAAACAAATAGACCAAAAACTTAAACCCACGTGTTCTAACTTCAAAGCTTAATGCTACAATGTGGTGTTTAGTTAATAATGGTACTCTTTGAGAATCTTATGGATTTTCAGGACATTGAAAAATCCCTAGTTATCTATAAATATAGATACTCATCAGTATACCAATAGCAAATACAGCAGCTTCAAGTTTCTGATGGATGTGAAGTAAAATAATCCATAAGGCAAACTAAATTTAATATACTTCATCTGAAAATTTAGGGGCTTCACCAATTGATGCTTTGATTTTGGGGTAGAGTTAATAGTTGGTGTTAGAATCAGTGAATCCAGCAAAGTTTATCCATGCTTTCATCTACTTAGACTTGCAAATCACTAGGCTGTGAAGCTGGCTGATGTTGCTTCCTCATTATCATCTTCCACCTACAAATACTGGAGACAATAGGCCACCTGGAGTAAAGGGTTCTTTGGCTCCCTGTTTTGACATTTTCAGCCCAGGACCAGTTACCCCATCACTTCCATAGCTGGGAGCACAATGTGGTAGGGGCACATGGGGAAGCAAAGCTGCTCACTTTATAGCCAGTGAGCAAAAAAAGGGAGCAGAAGGGGCTGAGGTCTCATCATCTGCTTTCAGAACACTACTCTAGAGAAGTTTTTCTTCCAACTGCACTAACCTGGGGGACCTTTAGCAAAGTGAAACTGTTTTAGCCAAGCTTTGGAACCATTCTTGGGCTGAGAATCTTCCTACATAAATAACACTGCATTTTGCCCCTCTACTGCTGAATTCCTTAACTTTCAGTCATTCTCTTGTTAGTGTATCATCCCTTGGGAGAGCTTATGCTGCTAGATCAGGAATAATAGTGTTAGTGGGATTGGTTTGAGTTGCTGCAGGGTCTAATAGCCTCCCTTCAAAAGAAAATGTTCAAACTAAACAGATAAAAGGGCCAAGAAAAAGTGTTACTACCAGGGTAAGAGCTTGGAGTAGCTGCTGTCTCCTTTGCACACAGTGAGAGGTTTTAAAGCAGTACATTTTAAACTGAAGATCATGATTCAGGTGTGTCAAAAGGATTTGAGGGCCTTATTAAAGTCGTTTTGTGTTTCTGCCTACCACAGTTTAGCCTCTGGTCCCTAAGGATTGTGAAAACATCCCATCACGAAGACAGGGGATCATTGTTCACAGTTTAATTCGATCTTTCACTAGCTCCTTCAGAGTACCTTCAAAAGGGAATAGTCCCCAGCCAATTTAATACCTAAACCTGACAAAGACAGAAACAATAAAGAAAAATTAAAGGCTAATTTCTTTTAAAATATGGTGATAAGAGTTTTAAGCTATAAATAAAGCAACAAATTTATTTAAAAATGAGTATTTTCAAGTTACATTTATGACAGGAAAATAAATTTCATTTAAAATTAGAAAATCAGAGCTGCGGAGATGTAACAGTGGGTAGAGTACTCACTAAGCAAGCATAAATACCTGAGTTTGGATCCCTAGATCCCATGTAAGGTTGGGCAATGTAGCCTACATCTGTAACCCCAGCAGTTGAGGGTAGAGACAGATGGAGCCTAGAGGCTTACTGGCCAGACAAAGCTCCATGCACAATGAGACACCCTGTTTCAAAAAGTAAGGGGCAGAAGCCAGGTAACTACTGGCCACCACATGTTCACACATAAGTGAGCACATTAGCACACATAAGCATACAGGCATATACCAAACACATCACATACACAACAAAGAGAAAAATCCATTAGTTAATTTAGTACATTACTGATTATCAAGAAAACCATATATAATTTTCTATGTCAATACAAGCAAGCGCTAATGAAATTTGATATTCGTGCATGGTAAAGGTTTAGGTTGCTAAAAATAGAAAGAGATTTTCTTAATGTGATAGAAATTACAACCCTCAAATTACAACAAACATATTCAGTATGTAATGTTGAACACATTATTTTTAACTCAAGGAAGATCATTTACCATTAATATTACTTTAATTTAACATTACTATGGAAAGTCTATTGAATACCATAAAGCAAAATAAAAGTAATAGTAGTATTTAGTAAGATAAAACAAAATGAATAAAGTTTTTTAAGAAGAAAATTATCATTTTTTCAATAATACTATTTATACAAAAGATTTAAAGGAAATTCTTAGAATTAATAGCATAGTTTCCCTAATTTCTGCAACAAAAATGAAAAATTAGCTATTTTTGCATAATAGCAATAATTAAAGAGTTTGAAATTTTAAAAATATGTCACATAAACACAAAAATATAAAACACCTATAAGTAAATTTAACATAGCTGTACAAAATCTTCCTGAAGAAAATGTCAAAACTTTTTTGAAAGAACTTAAAAAATATACATAAACAATAAATACTGTTGTTAATCAATTGATTCATTAAAATAAAGATTTCATTTATCTCCAAATTAATATGCTACAAGTTTAATATAATTTCATCAAAATCTCATTTTATATCCATTTGAGGTGATGATTCCAAAATTTATATAAAATAAATCTATGATAATTAAAATAATCTTTAAAAAGGAAGCATGACTATTTACTTTCCAGGTGTCAGCATTTATTCTAAAGCTAAAATAATTCAGTGTGATAGGATTCATGAACTGACAGATAAACCAATATAAAAGAATAACAACCCCAGTGTTTCTAGATGGCTATAATATACAACAGAGATGGTGTATCAGTGAGATTTAGAAATACTGCCAAGGCAATTGTGGTTATCCATATTTCTGTGGGAAACAAAGTTAAGTTCTGACCTCATATTGCACACACAAAAATACACTTTGCTTAATAATCTAATGGAAGTATAGAATTTTTTTCTTTGCAACACACCCTAGCTATGTAGACTTGGTTAAGCCTGGAATTTACTATCTAAATCAGGCCAATCTGGAATTCATAGAGATCTGCATGTCTCTGCCATGGGAGTGCTAGGATTAAGGGAATGCCACACCACACCCAGGTTAAGTATCGAATTTAATGGGGGAAAATAGTCTATTAAAAGAGATAACACGTACACACCATAAAGAATAACCTAAGGGCAGGGGATGTAGCTCAGTTGCAGATTGCTCACCTGGCATACATCAGGCACTGCGTTCAATTCCCAGGACTGAAAAAATAAAGGAAAAAGAACCAATAGCTTTGCTTCATATATAATCCATATAACACTCTAATCTTATTCCACTAGCATCATAGTTTGGCTAATTTCAGTCATGACCAGGCCAGAGCACCTTCCTAACTTTAACCCTTGCAGCCATGCCTGCAGTACTAGAGGACAAGTGGAAGCACAGATCCTAAAAAGTGAAAAGAGACAGCAGAACACAAGCATGTGGAAAGAGAAGGAGGAAACGGAACTGGAAGAAATGTCCTTCAGGACCTCAGCAGGCCCTAAGCGTGCCTCACTTGCAGGACTGAGTCTGCATGTACATTCCTCCAACTTGAATATTGACTACAAGATTTCAGGAAAAGGCATTACTCTCTATTATTTTAACAGGAATCGATACAAAATTACATTCTGTTTTTAATCTGTGTGTTTCTTATACGAATAAAAACACCAATGCCTGAAATTCCAAGAAGCACATTGTAGTCTTTTATTAAGCTGAGAATAACCTAGATTGCTTATCTTTTTTGATATATACATCAATAATCAAAGCATGCAACCCATTTCACTGAGTCAACTTGGTTGTTACCAGACCCCAGTTGGTTTACTTACTGCCAGAATAGGGGAGAAGAACAAAGAAAACTGATTGAGTAACCCATTAAGATTAAGAAGACAGCAGACTACTACTGTCCTTGAAACCATTTTGACTCAACATAAATTTCCATCTCTTTTTTATCAGAATGCAAAGGGAAAATGGTGGTGGGGGTTAGGTCAGGAAGGATTGATGACTGGAAACTTCTAGCTGCCACTCATGGGATTTAGAATGAGAAACCTGGTGGTTGGTATACAGGAACTCACAAGGTCATTATGGCCTTGTAAATCTTGGATTTTTTTTTTTTTTAGTTCATTTTGTTATTCTTAGAAGATGGCAGAAAAAGATTAGGGAAGTTTTATACATATCAGCCTTGTATTGCTATAATATCTGAGCAGACAGACAATCCTTAAATAAGTAAAGTCTATGAGCTGAGTTGAACAGCAACAGCCTCACTCCAAGATTCAGGTAGTAATGGAATACGGAATATAAAGACAGGAATGCAAGCTTTAGCCCCATTTTAGCTGCTTATCAGACACCTGTGTAAGCCTAAGTGAAGAGTAAGTGCTTTCCACAAAAGCAAATTGTAATCTGTAAGTCTCTGAAAGTCTATCGAGGCAGTGGCTACCAACATAACCACACAGCAGAGGTGTTAGCTCAGGCAGAGCTAGTGGCCTCAGAAAACAGTGATGTTTGAAGTCAGTTATAAAAGCAAGAAACTAAAATCAAGTAAAATTAGATGACTTATTTTGCTTGTTCCACTGTTTCATTATTACACTTTCCACATTCAAAGAGACTGAAAAAAATCAAGTATGGAGACTTGAATCAATGAAAAATTTCCCCTTTTTGCAGAATTTATGATTTTTAGAAAAACACTACAGAAATGTAATTCCTAGACGATTGTTAGGGTTATGATAAAAGTAAATATAGTGTAAAATGTGAGAAAGTGATTTAAATAGCCTTTAAATATTTGAGTACATTTTCTCTAACATTAATCATCTATTTAAGTAATGAATACTATATTCGTTAACTGAATTAATAAAAAATTAAATCAGGAAATATAGTAATATTAATTAAATAGCTGTTATTCTGGGAAAACAGACTGCAATGACTTTTAATCACTACTGTTATTTATCGAGTCCTGGTTTATCAGCACTTCTGACAGATCTTGATTTACTTGGTTAATATCTAGAGAGATATCATATTGTCTGGCTTGGGTTTTATAAGAAAGAATATCATGCCTATCTGGAGGCTGCTTTCAAAATCACAGTCATAGTCACTGTGCTGGATAGCTTTAGTGTCAACTTGACACACCTGGGTTGAGGGAGCCTCAATTGGGGAATTGCCTCTATTGGACTGGCCTGTGGCCATGTCTGAGGGGCATCTTCTTGATGAGTGATGTGGGAGGGCCCAGCCCACTGTGGGTGGTGCCACCCCTGGGCAGGTGGGCCTGTGTTGCATAAGAAAGCAGACTGAGCAGGGGCCAGGAGAGCAAGCCAGTAAGCAGCATTCTTCCATGGCCTGTGTTCCAGCTCCTGCCTCCAGGTTCCTGCCCTGAGTTCCTACCTTGGGCTCCCTGATGAACTGTGACCCGGGAGATGTAAGTTAAATAAATCCTTTCCTCCCTAAGTTGGTAGTGGTCAGAGTGTTTTGTCACAGTAATGAAGAACAAACTAGGACAGTCACCAATAGGAAATTATAACTTGCTTAGCAGTAGGCTTTGTCCAATTGTTTCAGGAACAGCAATTATCCTACTACCACAGGGGTTTTTCAAACAAAAATGATACAGGCAAGATATACAAAGAAAAACATTAAAAATTCATTCAGTTTAATAATCTGGTCACAACTCATTTCCTTTACCATTATCACTGCCAAAAATCATACAACAGATACAATATTCACTATAGGTAAAAGGTACTCCTGGACCTCATTCACAGAAACAACCATTAAATGATCTAAATAGTATAGAATGGCATGCCTCCTCCAATGAAAGAGGAGGAGGATGTCAGCAGTAGCTTAGGCCTACTGAAATATCCCCAGATATTATTAGAATATATACTATTTTAAGAGTGTTCTCTTTATTAAAGATAAACTATTAGTTCTCTGTTAAAACTGTATCACAACGTTTTTGATACAATGTTACAGGAAAATGATTCCAGATGATCTCTGAATAGTTGTGAAGGCCTGTTTGATAAATACTGATACACAGTAATGTGTGTGTATGTATAAGTTAAATCTACATGTATACATACACTCCTGCATCACAGACACACTCATACACAATGACAAGAAAATTAACCAAGGTAAATACAGAGATTTGGAGATGAAATTGATAACTCTCCATAAACAATTCACTGAAGGAAACCACCAAACTGAACGGATGAAGTGAGACACACGAGGGACCAATTAGGTAGTGATGGAAAGACAAATAAATGTACCAAGCTTCCAGCCAACAACATGGTTCTCCTATGTGCTGATAAATCTCAAGAAATCTAAAGAAAACGTAGCTTGACTAGTTAAATCTCAGGAAGGAACAGTATTATGACCAGCTTTAGAATCCAGATGGAGCTGCAGCCAAGACTGTTGAAAACAAAAGCAAATGTCATAAGCATAAAACTTTATACAGTGGCTTTAAGTAGATCTTTAGAGAAAATGGTAAAATGTGATATTTTCCAAAAGAATTAATGGACAAAATCAATAAACTATGGCAGTGATAATTTGGTAAGATAGAAGAAAAAGTGAATTAATTTTAAGTTATTTCTTTTTCATTTCCAACATACATTTTAATGTTGTACATATTTAGGAAAAATAAAAATTTATTAAAGAATACTACTTTAAATATAATTAGTGACTTTTTCTTTATAACTACAAAGGAATAAGAGTTTATTGTTGAAATTTTGTATAATAGAAAGTTCAATTCAGCCCTATGTAGGTAGAAATATCTAAGACAATACTAAATCATATAGTGATACAATAAAAATAAGTATAGAGATGAAAAAGGAACAGATAATGCCATTTAAATTTTTTAGTCATTTACTTATTTTAATTTTATGTGTATGAGTGTTTTGCCTGCATGTGTGTAAAAGCACCACATGAATGCTGTGACTGCCAGGGCCAGAAGAGGGCATCAGATCCCCTGGAACTGGAGTTATGGACAGTTGTTAGCTGCCTTATGGGTAACCAAACAGGCATCCTCTGGAAGAGAAGCTGTTGCTCTTAACCACTGAGCCATTTCTCTAGCCCCCAGAAAATATCATTAAAAAAAAAAAAATCTATGGGAACTGGAGCTGAGCCAAGCACACAGGGTTGTCATGGTTCCATTACACAGACCAAAACAAATTATTTTTATAAGATCCTATTTACAAAAACAATAAAACTTCTTTCAAATTATGAATAAGTAATTAAATAACAAGGTGTGATATGCAACTTTGCTAAGGACCTAAACAAACAAACAAAGTAGAAAACATTGTTTTTATGGCTGGGCATATTCAAAGTTATGAACTCCTGAGTACCAAACCTAGGGCCTTGCATATCTAAAACAACTCTGCTGGCGATATATATTCCCAACCCTTTGTTTGATTTTGAGATTGGGTCTAGATTCCCAGATTGGTCTCTAAACTTGTGATCCTCCTGCCTCAGGCTGAATCAAAGCCTTGTGCCTCCAGACCCAGCTCAATGTTGTAAATATTTTAACAATCCAAAGTAGCCTATAAATGAAATGAAATTCTAAGCAAAATCCTTACAGCACATTTCAAAGGACTCTATAAGGTTAGCACTATAAACAAATAAACAACAGAATAACCAAGACAATCTCAAAAATGGAAGAAAGCAGTCAAGTGATTCTTTCATATAGACATCCAATCCAAAGTCTAGAGCTCTAATTAAAGGAAGAAGAAAGCAGGGCGATACAGGACAAAAAGGATTCATTGTATATACTTAAGTAAAGTTCTGAACTTCTCACTGTGGAAAGGTGGGAACCCCAGAACTTTATGGCAGGATGTCCAATAAATTAATGTAGAAAAGTGGCCAGCATTTCAAAGCAGTGGTCAAGATGACTGGAGAAATGAAGTTCCGAAATGGAATCTTACTTTAAATTTCTGAATGAAATACGGTTTTCACTGAATTAAAAAACTAAGTAAGTGCATCAAATTATTAATAGTGAATATGACAGAGTTTCTTTATGGGCTTGGGGTAGGGAAAGTCTTACTTACCAAAACAGTAAGAAATTCAGTTAATCTAAATTGAATCTAAAAGTGAAGTGAAAAAAAAAGTATTACCTTGGGATCTCATATTTCCAACATGCACACAGGTAATTAATACTCAGAAACTAATAATTATGTGCTTCATAAATACAGGTACTTCAAAATCAACAAACCAAAGATAAAAACATTAGCAAAGAAATGGGCAAGGGATGTAAAATTAACAAATAAAAAATATGCACCAATTTTACTAAGAGAAAAATGGAGATTAGTTCAAAATGATTTACTATTTTTCAATTTCAAAGATGCCAAAGTGAAAATTTAATAATACCAGTTGTTGACAGGGTGTAGGGCAGTATTTGCCCTTTGCATAGAAAGTAGGAATACAAATTGGCAGTTATTTTGTTGGACAATTTGGCAGACTCTCTTGAAACTGGAAATGTATACACCCTAGATTTGTTTATAGAAAGAAAAAATTGGAATCAAGTCTAATGGCTATTATTGCAGGAGCGGAAATACGGAGCGAGGTAGATTTTTATATATTAGCATGATAAATGTCTTAAGTCATGGTTAAACAAAAACAAAAAAATAAAATAGCAAAACGAAAGATGGCAAATTAGTACAATATGATATTTGGGAGAAATACAATGAAAAGCAAAACTATAATTTTACAAATGTAAATATAGAGGAAAGGTTCTAAATGAAGCACGTGTGGAGTTAGAAAGGGTTCAGACGTGGAGTAAGGCAGACAGAGGAAGGCTACCTCCTGCATAGCTGAGACCTTCACATTCATTCTTTTACTCTCAGACTATCTTACCTGCACTCAAATTGCTCTGCTTCTACACTGTTAGTGATTTGAGGGTCTTATGCTTTTAGGTTAGCAATGATAATAACATTTATTAAATTTTAATTGGCATTCATTCTCACAACTATTTCAGATCAATTTATATGCTTCGATTTGAAGACTATTTTTTAAGACAAGACATAAGATTTCTTGTTGTGCATGTTTTTTTCTTTTTAGTTTTGTTTTTGTTTGGTTCATTTTGGGGTTTTTTGAGACAGGGTCTCCCTGTAGCCCTAGCAAGCCTGGAACTCACAATATAAAACCAGCCGACCTTGATCTCTGTGAGATCAGCCTGCCTCTGCTTCATGAGTGCTGGGATTAAAAGTGAGCACCACTACGCCTGGCACATGCTCCTTTTCTAATGTGATGTTAATGCCCTTCTCCATCCCTTTGAGAAGTGGCAACCACATTGCCTTCCTTTGAATTAGAATGAAACTGCAGCTATTGTGGAAGTGGCACATTGCAACTTTTAAGTCTAGGTTATAAAAAGTGACAGGACTTCTACTTGGCACTGTTAGCTATGTGCTTTTGAAATCTAGTCATCAAAGAAGTCTAGGCTTCTGAGGAAGCCGTCTCCCTGTTCTATACAATTTAACTATCTATTGGCTCATAATAACTCATCCAACATTTAGTGGCTCATATATCAGCATTCATTTTACTTTCTCTCATGGTTTGGGGGTTGATATGATTCAGCTAAACACTTCTTACTCAGGGCATTGCATGTGGCTGAAGTAGACCTCTCCTGAATTGAAGTCATCTCAAAGGCTTCTGACTTCCATTACTGGCACCTCATCTCATAGTGGCTATTGACTGTGACCTCATATGTGGCTGTGTGCTGGAGCACCTAGGCTTCCTTGTGGAGGCTAGATTTCATAAGTATCTCAAAAGTGTGGGAAATGTAAACAAAATGAACTGTCTTTTCTACCAAAGGGTTAAGTAAGATAAAACTCCATTTTTAAAAAGTGTGAAGAAGCCACTTGGCCAAAAATTCAAATTCCTCCAGGGTCAACACTTTTTGAAATAAAAATATATATTGAAGTTTCCTTTTTCTCTAGAACTGTGCTGTTCTATATTAACCAGAAGTGTGAGAATGTAAGGCAAAGCTCTGACTACTCAGAGTGAGCACAGTGAGCACAGAGTGAGCACTGTGTTCGGAATAAAAACACAGTGGGGGCACCCTCTGGGTGTGAGTGCCTCCTTGATTTAACACAGCTATGCACCTTCTGCAGAAGTAAAACTTTTTACCCTGCCAAAATACTATGAGTTGTGTGGCCATTTCCTTGAGTTCCCAGACACATTTCTTATAAGCTAAATCTATGAATAAGCTCTATATGGTCTAGTCTTAGAAATCACACAGCTGCATGTCCATCACATCTCACTTATTATGACAGCATTCTCACAATCAAGGGGAAAGGATACAGATTTCAACTCTGGGGAAGGAGTCAAAATTACTGTGTTAACAATATATGGGAAAGGGGAGGTTATTCTCGTTGCCTTTGGAAAAATCCACCTTTCCACCCTCCACTGCAATGGTAGATCACCCCCACTTTACAAATGAGGAAATGGAGACACATGAAGAATAGATGAAAGGATTTAATTTTCATGGCATCGGAGGCTAGGAAGTCTTAGCTCTGGCAAGGGCCTTCTGCTGTGGCATCATCCCACGGTAGAAAGCCGAAAAGCAAAGGATGCACACACAAACAAACAAAACAAAAAACAGAAAAACAACAACAACAAAAAAAAACAGAAAAAAAGAAGAGAGGAAGGGTTTAAACATCTTTTTATCAGGATCCTAGGCCTGGCGAACCATTAATTCTTAAGGTCCTGTTTTGCAACATTGTTGCAGGGTGATTAAATTTCCAACAGGTGGATTTAAAGGACACATTGAAACCACTGCTCAGAGGAAAAAGTTACATTCATTTTTAATTTGTATTTTACCAATGAGAAGCTTATTTAAGGAGCTAGAGAGATGGCTCATCAGTTAAGACTGCTTGCTGCTCTTGTAGAGGACATGGATTCAGTTCCCAGCATACCCATATGGTAGCTAACAACTATCTATAACTCCAGTTCTGAGGGAGGTATCCAATGCCCTCTACTGGCATTGCACAATGCAGGTGCACTTAAATACACGCAGACAAAACACTCATACACATAAAATAAAAATAAATGAGAAAAAGAATATGGATTAATTTTTTTAAAAAAGCAGCAGCAAGCTGGGCATGATGAGATCACACATTTAATCCCAGCACTTTGGAAGAAGTAAGTGGATCTGTGAATTTGAAGCCAGCCTGGTTTATATGGAAAGTTCCAAGCCAGCTGAGAGACTGAGAGACTCTGCCTCAAAACCCAATAATAAATAAAAAACAAAAAAAGAAGTTTATTTAAGAAATCTTCAGAAAGATGTGCTGGCACATGCCTCTAATCTCAGTCCTCAGAGGCAAAGGAAGGAGGATTACCACAAGTTCAAGGCAAGAGCCAGTCTCATAAATGAGCAAACAAATAAAATAAATAAAATTGTTAAAGAAAGAAGCTTGAGTTTTAACCTAGGCATTGCCTGGCAGTTTATGGGACACCCTACTTCCAGATAGCCAAAAGTGTTATTTCTTGATAATTTTCTCCAACTACAGGCAGTTTCTGAAACTCTGGAATCCTAATAATGCAGCTCTAAGTATGTTTTGGTTTTTATTACAAAAGGCAACATTATAATGAGTATGCGCTCTAATAGGAAAGAAAAAGAGATGGAAGTGTTGTGACCGCACCTTGCTGACTAGAAACCTGTCTTCAGGATTTGCACTACTAGAAACCCAGATGGAGGTCATTTCTGGAGTGCCAGCCCAGGAATTCTACTACACTCTTTGGAGCTGAATTCACAGTGTAAAGTCTTCAACTACGAATGGTTAAGTAACAAAATGTAGAATTATCTTATAGTACAGTTAATCTTAAGTGTATCTTATTTGACTGGAAAAACAAAAATAGTTTCAAGGTGTGTAGGGGAGGCGGAGTCTCTCAGCAGCAGCCCTGGCTGCCATGGAATGCACTAGATAGATCAGGCTGGCCTCAGCTTCACGGGTTGGCCTCAGTGCCACAGAGATTCCCTGACTCTGCCCTCTGCATGCTGGGATTAAAGGCATGCACCAACATACTGGACTCAAGGTTTTTTTGAACATGAAGAGCACGACCCAGTGAAAACAGTATTTGGTTGGAATGGCAGAAACTTGTCAGTTCTGATTCTGCTCCACCAAGGCCTCAGAACATAGCCTGAGTATGTTGCTTATGCTGTTCTCATCTTCATAGAGGGAACCCATGCTTTCAAAAACAATAAAAAAATTTGTTTTATTGAGGGTAAATTAAAATGATCACTTTTAAAGGTAAAAATCTGTTTTTAGACAAATGTATACGGTTGTTAACACTCATCATAGTCAAGACTTATGGGAATTGGAGAGATGACTCAGCAGTTCCTAGCACCCACATGTATGCAGAGGGTGTGGTCTCACAAAGGCCTGTAACTAGCTCCAGGTGATACAACATCATCTTCTGGTCTCTGCAGGTACCCACATACATGTGGCATAAACACACATGCACACACATACACATAAGAAATAAATATTTGGAAAGGTGTCGGCTTCTCAAGCCTCCAGAAGTCTCTTGTGCCCCCGCAATGTGCCTCTTCTACCTTCTAACAGCTTACTTTTTATCACTACAAGTTCACTGTCTCTAGAACTGTACATGAAATAAATCAGTAAAGATGTTATCTTTCGTGGCTGGTCCTTCCACTTAGCAGAGTTGTTTCAAGATTCTAAGTCAGTCTCATTATTTAAAGGCCTCCAGGCACCTTTATAGAAAACCAGTTGATCATGCTGTAAGTCTATTTCTGCACTCTGTTCTGTTCCATTGATCTCCCTGCCTGTTCTCAAGTCTATATTATTCTATTACAACCTCTCACTTAGAAATTCTGATAACAGGTTTAAGTTCCCCAATTTTGTCTTTTGAATTATTTTCACTTTTCACATGCTTTGCATTCCTAGATATAATATACATTTTCTTTCTGAGTATGTTAACTATATAGGGGGAAATGACAATATTGAGTTTCTGGGATAAGAATATTCTCTCTTTATTTTGGCTGTTCAGTTTCTCTCAGTGGTATTTTATGGTTGTTAGTGTGCAGATACTGCACATTCTTGTTAAATATATCCCAAATGATTTCATGCTCTGCTATTGTGAGGAATACTTCTTTTTAAATTCAGTTTTACAGACTTTGGTCCGGTCACTGCCAGTGGCGACCACTCCCCCATTCTCATGGGTGCCGCTCCTTCATTCTTACGGGCATTGAGGCTGCTCTTCTGTCCACCCTGGGCTGAGGCTGCTCTTCTGCTTGCCCTGTGCTGCCTCCTGTCGTCGCTGCTTCTGCCCAGTCCCGGACCCCAGGGCTAGTGAGGAGACTGTGTCAGCAGAGCTGCATTCAGACACAGGAGACCAAGTTCAGTGACACAGGTCTGTTTTATTGTAGGAAAGCACAAGCTTATATAGGGGTAGTGGTCCAATCACAGCATAGCAAGTAGGATACCTTATTAGCATAACAGGTTTAGCGTCCTATCACAGTGCAGCAAGTAGGATACTTTATTAGCATAACAGACTTAACCTATCACAGAATAGATGATAGGATGCCTCATTAGCATACTGGGTTTCAGATTACAGAGCCTGGATTCCTGGAAACCATGTGACCCTGACAGTTGCAATATCACCCTAGGCTCAAGCCTGTCTCCCACATCTCCCCCTTTTCTTATTTTTAAAGGTGAGGTATATAGCATATTGATATCAGTCCAGATACATCAAGGCAAAGTACAGTGGCTCCGGGGGTCATTGTATCAAGAGCTCCCTCCCTCAAGATGGCGAGCTTCCTTAAGCGCAGGTGGTGCCAACTCCATGCCAACCAATGGGAGTCGAGATTCTTTGCCTTGGCATTGTTGTCCCCACCTCAAGGGTCACCAAGCATAATGGACTGTGCCTGTCTTAGGTTGTCCCATCTATCAGGATCTTACCCGTCATTGACTACCAGTCCTCGAAGGGTGGGTCCTTTTGTGCGATTTGGCAGAGGGAGAGGTAGTACATCCAGTATTGGCTTGTTTAAAGGCCTCCTCAGGGGTCAAGAATTTGTTGAAACCCATCAGGGGCCAATTATAGGTTGGTAAGGGCAAGGAACAGTGGGTCCTTGTTTGCAGAGACATGCCTGGCAAGATCTGGAGGTGGGGTAACAGCTAACTGAACTAGCCTTAACAAAATTAACAATACAGGGTCCAAAAATTAGGAGATACCAGTAATGACTATAGTCTCTGCTTGTGAAGTGAAATTCTCAAGGTCATCCCAGGTTATTGGGTGTGCCGTTGGAGCCAGTCGCTTTCATGGTCTGCGACACTGGGTCAGTCTCTCGGTGGTTGAGAGGTGTGTCGCTTCCTCCAGAGTCAGGGCTGCCATCTCCGGGGTTGGTGGTTGTGTAGGGAGGGTTTTTGATGCAGGCAATTCTGATGTTCCAGGGTGGAATCCAAATGGGGGCTGGAAAGACACAAGCATAGCCTCGCCCTTGCGTTAACAACAGGTGTCAATAATATGATGGATATATTTGAGCAATGTCCATCTGCCAGATCTTGTTAGGGCAGGTGCGAGACCAAAGACCCTGTCCTCCGCAGGCCCAACATTTGCTTTTGTCCATCTCAGCCTGTGGCTGGTGAGCAGCCAGTGTCTCAATGAGAGCCATGGCATGAGCTTGAGCAGTCCCCACATCCCAACAGGCCAGAATCCATTCAGCAACATCCTTGTGTCTAACGGATCCTATGGCAAGGCGACAGTATATGAAGGCAAGGCCTTCATATACAAGATGCTTGAGCAAAGAATCTGTGGCCCCCCCAATGGCTGATTTTCCTAGTAATGCTTTGTTGGCACCTTTCAACGAAGTTAGAGAAAGGCTCACCTGTTTTTGTATCAATCTAGTCAGTTTGGTATTCTCACGAGTCAGCATACTTTGGAAAGCATGGAGTGTGCAAAGCCGCACTTGTTCAAAGTAGCAAGGAAGTCCCTGTGCCTGGGCTTGTGGGGTTTCAAAAGTGCCTCGCCCTACCAAGGCATCAAACCCAGTGTTTTGGACATTGACATTTCTATTGTGCTCTGCCTGTTGTTAGCATTCATCCTGCTAAGCGGCCTTCCATAAGAGAAAATCACCTCCCTGTAGACAGGCACGGGCAATATTCTGCCAGTCATAGGGACGATGGCCGCATGGTTGATTGTATCTAATAGCTGACCAAACCAAGGGGAATGAATACCATCCTCAATGGCTGCCTTACACAGCTTTTTTAAAGTAGCATGAGAATATGGATTCCAGACATTAGGGTTCTGTAGCCCCTGATTGACGATAACTAGGAAAAACTGGAAAATCACCCATTGTATCATAGGAGAGGGCCTAGGTGGCAGGGGCTTCCAGTCCTCCTCTGGAAGGGAGGGGTGGATGGACTGGGTGGAAACTTCCTTAGAGCTAGTGCAAGATGGTGGAAATTAGCCATTGCCCCATAATGGCAGAGCAGAGGCTCCTTAACTTCCCGTTTTTCATCAAAGCCAATACAAGATTGCAGAGGGTAGCCACCGCCCTGTAATGGTGGGGCAGGGGTGATCTTGACTTCCTGTTTTCCATCAGGGGAACCCTTGGACCCTAATTCCTCATTTTTTACCTCATTATCAACAGTCATCATTTCCACATCAGAAATCAGTTAGTTTGGTTTTGACTGGAAATGCCTGGGACAGGCCATCCCCATTATCCTGTTGCTTTATTTGTTTATCTATGTTTTTTAGTGTGAGATTATTCTGCTCAGGGGCATCAGGGGGAACTCCCCGAAGCAAGGCCAGGATGGCAGTCACAATGGGGTAGAATGGCCCAGATAACGGACGCCCCTCCCTGACTTCTCTCTTTCTGGCCATGAATAGCACAAGAGCCCATTGTTCCAGATCTCAACAGCAGGAATCTGCAAACCAAGGAGCAAGAGCTAGCACTTCATCTAATACCTTAGTTACTTCCTTCTCTGTTACCCTAATTTGCCTACTCCTGAGGAGAGAAACCATGCAGCAGCATGGGGGCTGGCAGCAGCTGGATGACTATTCCCCATACTGGAGGTCACTCACCCTGCAAGACATACCCAGAAGGACTCAGGAGCCATTCAGGAAGACGATCGGTGGAGACAGGAATGACACGCCAAACCGAAGACTGCGAGCCAGAAGAGGAAGTACAGGAGAACAAAAGCAGCGAGCACCCACAGAAAAATCACTGGCGAAGAGGGCACCAGATGCCCAAAGTGTACAGCCTCATGGGGTTGGGCTTTTCGAGCCCCACGTTGGGCACCAGCTGTGGTCACCACCAGTGGCGGCCACTCCTCTGTTCTCATGGGTGCCACCCCTTTGTTCTCACAGGTGTCAAGGCTGCTCTTCTGCCCTCCCTGGGCTGAGGCCGCTCTTCTGCTCACCCGGTGCTGAGGCAGCTCTTCTACTTGCCCTGTGCTGCTTCCTGTCATCGCCGCTTCTGCCCGGTCCCAGACCCCAGGGCTGGTGGGGAGACTGTGTCAGCAGAGCCGCATTCAGACACAGGAGACCAGGTTCAGTGACACATGTCTGCTTTATTGCAGGAAGGCGCAAGCTTATATAGGGGTAGTGGTCTAATCATAGCACAGCAAGTAGGATACCTTATTAGCATAACAGGTTTAGCATCCTATCACAGTACAGCAAGTAAGATACCTTATTAGCATAACAGACTTAGCATCCTATTAGCATAACACACTTAACCTCCTATCACAGAATAGAGGATAGAATGCCTCATTAGCATACTGTGTTTCAGATTACAGAGCCTGGATTCCTGGAAACCATGTGACCCTGACAGTTGCAATATCACCCTAGGCTCAAGCCTGTCTCCTGCACTTTGGAACTCAAATGCTTCATGTGTTGAACTTTACTGTAATCTTGAACTCTCCAATGGATTGTATTACTTATTCTGTAGCCTCCTTAGAATCTTTTAATGTAGAAAATTATATAACCTGAAAAAGATTCAGTTTTATATTTTCCTATCTAATCTATATGCATTTTACTATTTCTCTTATTTTAATGCTTTCTTTAGGATCTTTGGATATAGATTTGAGATCAGGGATTTTTTTTTTTCATCACACAGTATATGGACCTACTTTGCACTGCAGAATCACCTTTGCTGCTAGCTGGTAATTATTTTTTACTCAAGACCCTCAATTTCATACATTTATTGTGCCCGTCCAGTAGGCACAGGCCTCTATGGTAGGTTTTGAAGTCACAGAATGGCAGCTCTTCCCATCTTTTTTTTTTTTTTTTCCTTACAGGTTCACACCAGCAATTCTTGGTCCTTTTCTTTTACATATTAAGTTTGTTCCCCTTGTTCTTAGTCACAAGTATGACCTGTTGGGATTTTCATGAAGATTGTGGTGATTCAATAGATTGGTTTGGAAAAATTGTTAATCTAAAAATGCTAAGTCTTCCAGCCCATGAGTTCATTATGCCACCTGTATTAATTTCCTAGGGTGACAAGCCACCACAAACATGGTGACTTGAAACAACACACATTTATTCTTTCATGGTTTTGAAAACAAGAAGATGGAAATCAGAGTGTTGGTGAGGTCATGTTTCCAGTGACCTCTAGTATCCTCCCTCACCTCTTAGCTTCTGGTGGCTCCTGGCAGTTTTTGGCTCATGGCAACTGAGTGTTCCAATTCTCTAATAGAAATGCAAGTTGATCCCACACTTCCAGTCCTAACTGGGACTACATAGCTGCTGAGAGACCATTGATTTTCCCACAGCGTAATCTCCACCCTTCCTCTCTGCCACCATCCCAACACTCCCAGGCCTAGCTGGGGTAGTGTAGGATGCTAAGCTGTGGAGATCCTGGTAAGTTTCCCAGATCCTAGCCTTCCCTGTACCTTCTTGCCATCCCACAATCACAGGTAGGGACTGCCAGATCCGGTCCAATTGTCATCTAGCTTAGCAGCCACCTCACACTGCTCCAGGGTCCTGTGGAGTCCAACCCAGAACAACAGTGGCCCCCAGGGCAGAACACCAAGCACCACTCAACTGATGCATGGAAGGACAAGTTGGGGTAATGGCCAAGAAAGATCCAAACACCCACTCAACAAAAGTGAGACCAGATATTCATACCAAAAAGCACCACAAATGACATAACTTCAGTTACCTAGGTCCCATCACAAAAACACAAACAACATGAATAACCAAGACAATATAACACCTCCAGAAATTGATATCCCCATTGTAATATTTCCAGAGAAAAGAAACTTAGCATATGCACAAGACAATCAATGATTTTAAACAGCAATTATAAATATTTTCAAGGAACTCAAAGAGAATATGAATAAAAAGCTCAACAAAGACTGTGAAAACACAGTTGAATAAAATAACTAAAATAATTCTAGATCTAAAATTAGTATTTGATAAAGTGATAGAATCTCTGAAAAAAAGCAAAATTGAAAATTCAGGACTTTCAAAATGAAAACCTCAGGAAGTCAAACAAACAAAAATCAAAGGAAAGCCTCATCAACAGATTGGGTCAAGTGGAAGAGAGAAATATCAGATCTTAAAGACAAGGTAAAGGAAATGAATCACTCAGTCAAAGAAAATGTTAAATCTAAAATAACCCAGGTCTGGAATGTGCAGGAACTCAGGACACTAGAAACAGAACAAACTTATGAATTATAGGCATAGAAGTAGAAGAAACACAGGTCAAAGACACAGAAAATATGTCCAACAAAAATCATAGAAGAAAATTTCCCAAATCTAAGTAAAGAGTTACTCATCAAGGTCCAAGAGGCATACAGAACAACAATTAGGGCAAGAAGAGAAACTCTCCACATCTTAGAATAGTCAAAACACTAAATGTACAGATTAAAGAAAAGATATTGAAAGCTGTGAGAGAGAATGATCAAATCACATTCAAAAGCAGATCCAACAGAATAACATCTGAGTTTTCAATGGAGAGTATAACAGCCAGAAGGACTTGGATCAATGTTCTACAAGTCATGAAAGAACACAGACGCCAACCCAGATTACTACATCCAACAAAATTATCATTGTAATCAAAGGATAGAGAAAAACTTTCCATGATTGAAAACAGATTTAAAGACTTTATGTCCAATAAGCCCATTAGAGGATACCAGAAGGAATACTTCAGTCTGAAGAAAAGATTAAATACACTCAAGAGGGCACAACAAACAAATAAACAATTCCAGAGCAGTTAACCAAAAGAGGTCTAAGAAAATAGTACAATCACAACAAAATAAAAACAATAAACACTGGTCAATAATAACTTCCAATATTAGTAATCAAAATTCCTCAATAAAAGGACACAGACTAACAGATTGGAAAAAAGTTAGATCCATCCTCTAAGGAACATACCTCACTATCAAAGATAGACACCACTTTTTGGTAAAAGGATGGAAAAAGGTTTTCCAAACAAATGTAATCAAGAAACAAGCAAACGTAGCTACTCTAATGTCTGAGAAAATAGACTTTACACCAAAACTAGTCAGAAGAGATGAAAGACTCTACATACTCATTAAAGGAAAATCCACTAAGAAGATATTACAATTCTAAACATTTACACACCAAATACAGGGGCACAAAATTTCATAAAAGTAACATTATTAGACCCAAAACCACAGATTGACCCCAACACAGTGATAGTGAGTGACTTCAGTACCCTACTCTTCACAATAGACAGGACTTACAGACAAAAACTAAACAGAGAAACTCTGGAGTTAAACATCATCATAAATCAAATGAATCTAACAGATGTCTACAGATCATTCCTCCAAATGCTAAAGAATACACTTTTTTCTCTGCAGTTCATAGAACTTTCTAAAAAATCAGCCACATATTAGGACACAAAGCAAACCTGAACAAATATAGGAAAATTAAAATAACATCCTGCATTCTATCCAACCACAAAAGAATAAAGTTGGATAACAACAGCAACAGAAACTAAAGAAAGTACATTAAATCATGGGACCTAAACAGTACACTAATAAATGAAAATTAGGTCAAGGGAAAAACAAAAAATAAAATTCCAAGAATTGAATGAAAATGAAAACAGTACATACTAAAAATCTATGGGTCATAATGAAGGTAAGTAATCCTAAGAAGAAAGTTTATAGCACTAATGCCTACATCAGAAAATTGGAGACATCTCACACTAACAACTTAATGATGCATATGAATGTCTTGGATAAACAAGAACAAACAATACACAAAAGGAGTAAATTGGAAGAGATAATCAAAATCAGGGCTTAAATTATTGAAATACAAACAACAAAAAAATACAAAGAATTAATGAATCCATCAGTAGGCTCTTTGAAAAGATTAACAAGATTGACAAACCTTTAGAAAACTTAACCAAAAATATAGAGTGAGGTCCCCAATTAATAAAATTGGAGATGAAAAGAAAAACATTACAACAGATATTGAGGAAATTCAGAGAAGCATAAGGACAGCTTTTAGAAATCTATATTCCACTAAACTTGAGAATATAAAAGAAATGGGCGAAATTATATATATATATAACAAAATTAAATCAAGATTATGTA
>NW_008335376.1:990444-1001998 GCF_000622305.1 Nannospalax galili
TTATTCTTTGAAATTCAGAGAAGCATAAGGACAGCTTTTAGAAATCTATATTCCACTAAACTTGAGAATATAAAAGAAATGGGCGAAATTATATATATATATATATAACAAAATTAAATCAAGATTATGTAAACAATTTAAATGACACATAAAAGCCAATGAAATAGAAGAAATAATTAAAATCCCCTTACTACAAAAAGATCAGGACCAGAAGGATACAGTGCAGAATTTTGTCAGACTTTCAAAGAATAACTAATATCAATGCTCTTCAAATTACTCTTTAAAAATAGAACAGGAAGGAACATTTTCAAATTCCTTTTATGAAGTCAGTATTACCCTGATATCTAAACCAGACAAAGACCCAACAACAACAAAAAAGAAAACTATAGGCCAACCTCTCTGATAAACACAGATACAAAAATTCTCAAAACAAACTAAAAGAAAAGAAAAGAAACTGAATATAAGAGCACATCAAAAAGATTATCTGTAGATTAATTTGGCTTCATCCCATAGATGCAAGGATGGTTCAACACATATAAATCAATAAATATTATCCACATAAACAGACTCAAGGACAGAAACCACATGATCATCTCATTAAATGCAGATGTTGCCTTTGACAAAATCTAACATGCGTTCATGATAAAAGTCCTGGAGAATTTAGGAATACAGGGAACATATCTGAACAACATAAAGGCAATATACAGCAAGCCCGCAGCCAACATCATACTAAACACACATAAAACTCAAACCATTTCCACTAAAGTCAGAAACAAGGATGCCAACTCTCTCCTTTCCTGTTCAATATAGTCCTTAGTCTTACCTACAGCAATAGGACAAGTGAGGAAGAAAAGGGAGATACAAATTGGAAATGAATAATTCATAGTATCCTCATTAGGAGATCATATGATTATATTCAAAATGCTTTTATAAATTAAATTCTGTTTTTAGAAAATTTAAAGTTTACATGCACATCAACGATTCACCCATGAAAATAACAATTCTATTTCTTTATGTGTAACTTTTATACATTTTGCTTTTTTCCATGAACCTTACTGCACTGACAAGATTTCTATTACATTATTGAACAGAACTTATCATAGAAGGCATGGTCATTCTTATTTTGAAAAATTGTTAATATATGTAAATTATGATTATATGTACATGTGTGGATGTATGTTTGTATGCACTTTTTTTTCTTTCCTCTTCTTTTCTTTTGCTGCAATGGAGATCAAACATATGGTCTTGCACATACTCTACATCTAGCTCTTGTATATATTTCATACATACAGCAAGATTTTATTTTTTAGTATTTTGTTTAGAATTTTTGCACTTATGTTAAGAAAAATTTGTTCATGATTCTATTTCATAGCATGTTGTTAAGTTTTAGTGTTTAGGCCATGCTATGCTCATTAGAATGGTTCAACTAAATGAAAAATCAAGACACAATACAATAGTTCTTGATTTTTTTCATTAGACATAAGGTAGAGACTATAAAGAAAAGCCACAGAATGGGAGATAATAATTAATTGGGAATTTGTATATTGAATGTAAACCTTCTAAAAATTAATAAGAAAGAAAGCTGGGTGTTGGAGGGAAAATACTGGGAAAACATAAAGCAAAATACAAATTCTAAATATCCAGTAAGCACAGACCAAGTATTAAACCTTTTAACTTTCTAGAAAACATTAAGTTGACACTAAAATGTGATACCAACTACTACACATATTCCACAGATTGAAAAAATAAAGTCTCTGAAAACAATATTCCCAAAGATATAGAGTAACAGAATTTTCATTCATTACTAGGGGGCATACAAATTGGCAGGCTATTTTCAAAAGTTGGATTATTACCTATCAAATGTAAACATACACAAACTCTACATTTCAACAATCCTACTCTGTAATACACCCTAGAGAGATGATATGTACAAGCCAGAAGATGGTAAAAGATATTTATGTCACTTCAATTAGAACATAACAGAGTTGTAAATAGGAGATAGTTCTCAGAGGCTCTCATTAGTTTAAAACTTTCAGACTACTTTTATATTGGCTAAGTCTTTTCAAACAGTAATAATATTATGAATAAACATTATAAAAACCTGTATACATGCAGGTACAAACTTCCTTGTTCTTTTGTAGTTGCTTTAAAGCCATCATTTTATTTTCTTTGTTTCTTTTTAAAATTAAAGACATTTTTCTAGTTTTACCAGGAATTCTGACAAATAAATAGAAAAATTTGAGGACATTTATGTTCCCCTATATATGAAACAGGGTGGGATAACTTGTAAGGTTCCAATACTTGCTTATTTGATGCTAAAGATGTTTATCTAGTATTGGGGCTGGCAAGATGGCTCAGTGGATAAAGATACTTGACAACAAGCCTGACGACCCAAGTTCCAGCTCCAAGACTCACATGGTAGAAGCAGAGAACTGACTCCTGCAAGTTGTCCTCTGACTTCACATGTGAAATATAGTAGATACACATGTTCACACACATAAATAAATGAATAAATTAAAATGTAATAAAAATGTTTAAAGAAAAAATATGTCAACATTGATGTGTAATACCAGCAAAGTGGAAATAATTCAAATATCCACCCATAGTAGAATGGATGAATAAACCCATGATAACATTTCAAACAAGTGACTATTATGAAGTGCTACAAATGAACAAAGTAAAGTATAACAGAGGTGGTTTTAACCAACATAATGTTAAGTGCAAGGCAAAACTCTCAAGAGACTAAATAAATGGACATATAGGGTAGCGTTTGGAGGGTGTTAGTGCTTATTTCCAAACATATTTCAACCCTGTTCAAATGTTCTCTTTATAACTATTCATTATGCTGTCCAGTTAAATGTATTTTCCATATATGCTATATTTTACACCTTTAAAAATATTTGGAAACTCTTAAGAGAAAATAAATCATATGTTCTTTGGGGGGAGTTTAATTTTTTTGTTTTGTTTTGTTTCTCTTTTGCTTGTTTTGGGGTTTTGTTTGTCTGGTTTTAGATAGAGTCTCATGTGGTCCTGGCTTATTTTAAATGCCTGATCCTTCCACCTTCAACTCCTGAATGTTTGAATCAGAGGTGTGCACTACCATGCCTAGCTTCTCATATGTATTTTTATAAATGCATGTGCTGATACTGCCAATATTAAATTTCCAGATATAACAAAATAATCTCAAACTTTCATAATATAGCTATGTGTGAGAATCAACTCATCAGTCATCTATCATAATCTTCAATAACATTTTGGGCAGTAAATTTCTGTGCCATGATTTAAATGAAAAATTAAATGCAAAGTACTGGTTGGATTTCTTTAAAAGACTATTCTAGTTTGGTTTCTGTTGCTGTAATAAACAGCATCACCAAAAGCAACTTGGGGACAAAAGGATTTATTTCATCTTACAACTCCCAGCTCATAGTCCATCTCGGAGGGAAGTCAAGGCAGGAACTCATACCAGGAACCTGGAGGAAGGAACTGAAGCCGAGACCATGGAGGAACTCTGCTTATTGACTTGCAAGACAAGCCTCCTTGCTTGCTTGGCTAGCTTTCTTATACTACTCAAGCTAACTTATTAAGGATGGCACCACTCACACTGGATTGGCCCTCCTGCATCAGTCAGCAATCAGGAAATTCCCCAAAGCCGTGCTCACTGGCCCATCTAATGGAGGAAATTTCTCAATTGAAGTTCTTTCTTCTCAAGTACCCCTAGATTTTGTCAAGATGACAAAGTCTAACTGTGACCTGGAAGTTCCTCTGATAAGCCATGATCCCACCTCCTTTCCAGCTCTGTGGAAGGAGTCAAGCCCATTAAGGGGAGGGCCTATGGAGATACAAGCCAGGAAAACCACAAGACTGCTCTCTCACCATTTTGTGTGGCTGCTGGGAAGCCACCGGACTTATGTTTGGGTGTGGACTTTGGAGCACAGCCGTGAATGGGGCAGTCACCATATTTGGAATAGAGCAGGGTGAAAGGCAGGACAGGCCACCCCTCTCCTCAGTGGGGCAAGATGAGGCACATGGAGCACCCTGGGAAAAAGGGGTGGACCCACCACCATATTGAGTACCGGAGCCAGCAAGAGAGACCAGGGGCAGGAGATGGATGGCACTGTGCATTTCAAATATGGAAAAGGAAAACCCTATAAGAATCTGTGTTTTTGTAAGTCACCCCCTCCCAAATGTCATATAAACTATGCAGAATCGAAATAGAATGTCTTATGTCGGTTCACCAATTTGCATCAGGACGGGGAGACCCTGAGTGGGAGGCTGGTCTGGAAAATTTAGTGAAACACTAACCAACACAACTGACCCTTGTAAACTTGAACACATAAACACATGTCTATTAAAACATAACCTTTCCTTTCTTGTTTGTCCCCAAGATCTCTTTAGTATTAAGATCACAATGGAAAACATTATCCAAAATTTAAAAGTTTCACAGTCTTTAATTTTCAACACTTTAAAAGTCCAAGTTCTCTTTAAAAATCCAAACTTCCTTAACTCCGGGCTCCTGTAAAATCAAACAAGTTAAATATTTCATTATTTCACAATGAAAGAACTGGGGTCTGGAGAGATGGCTCAGCAGTTAGAAGCACTGACTGCACAGATGAGCTAAATCAATTACAACTGAAACCTGGAAAAAGCATCACAAACTACCATTTTCATATAGTCCAAGTTTACCAGGTCTATTTGCTTTATTCTCATTCATTCATTCATTCATTCATGTGTATGAGTACTCATGAGGACCTAGTTTGGTTCCCAACACCCATATGGCAGATAACAACTGTCCATACCTACAGTTCCAGGGTATCCTACACCCTCTCTTCTGATCTCTGTGGGCCTTGGATACATGTGGTGTGCTCATATGCATAAAATAAAAATAAATAATTTTAAAAATAGAAGAACTGGACACACTTAAGCAAAACCAAAGTCCACAGTATAGCTCAGTGTCTTATATCTGGAACTCATTCATCATCTTCTAGGTTCCAAAGGTCTTGGATAGACCCACCTCTCCAACTTGCCATCTGCAGCACACATAGTTTGCCTCTTAGTTTCAGACTGGCTCCACTCCACTCCTGTAGATCTCCTTGTTAGTTATCCATGGTTCTGATATCTCCAATATCAAATATCACTGATATGTGGGGTCTCCAATGCAATTAAGGATTTTCCTTCATCAATTACCTCCTGACCTCTTCGTAAGGACTACAACCCTGCCACATGGTGCCAAATCCAGCTTCTTTCCATGACCCCTTCAGTCCTGGAGTTTACACTGCAACCGAGTCTGCGTCTTCCCCAGTGGCCTCCTTGGTCTCTCAAAGTATCAAGCTTCACCTTCCTTCTATGATCCCTATTAATATAGATGAGGCCACTATGCAATATTATCCATGTTTTCTAGAATACGTCATGTTTGGTTGGCATAACAGAATGTAAGCAGATAGAGATTTGATAGACCTAGGCAATCAAAAGCAACTTTCCCCCCTCAGAATTGATGTAAATGATGGCCTATCTATTTGAATTAGAGTGTGCTTTTTTATTTTGTTGATGCTTTTATTCAGTTATGCTTTTTCAGAAAGATGAGAAATAATGTAGAAAACACGTGAGCTGTGGAAATTTGTAGAAATGTGACTCTGAGCTAGCTAGCTCATTTTTCTGAGCCTTAGTTTATCTGTGAAAAGGAAAATAGTATTAGGGATCTCATAGGATTTCTTTCTGATTATTTACATTGAGACAATAATACATGATCGGGTTGTGGATATAGATCATTTGTAGAGCACTTGTCTATCATATACATGGCCCTGAATCCAATCCCCAGAGTCCCAAAACAAAACAAAAAACAACAAACACAAAATAAATGATAGTTTTCCACTTCCCAGTGAGGGTGTTTTGCAATCCTATGAGTCTATATTGAATAAAAATTATAAATTTCTATTTAGAATTTAATGTATTTCTGTTATATAAAAATATTGCATTCAGAGCCAGGCATAGTGGCACATGCCTTTAATCCCAGCACTTGGGAGGCAGAGGCAGGAAAATTTCTGTGAGTTTAAGGCCAGCCTTGTCTACATAGTGAATTCCAGGACAGGTGAAGCTACAGGGAGACCCTGTCTCAAAAAGATCAAATACACATATACATATACATGTATATATATAAAACATTCAGTCTCATCTTGGAAATGTTACAATAAAGGAATCCTTTTAAAATTTTCCTTGCAGTCAGGTACTTTTACAAATGCATATGATCATGACAAATTTCAATTTTAGCACCATTTAATGGCCTTGTTTTATGGGCTTACCTGTCCTTATTTAAGCCATTTAGGAAAAACATCAACTTTTTTTTCTAAGTATGAGAATGCATAACTCTAAAATGGAGCTAAAATGATTTTCCTTGCTCCTTTTCCAAGATAGTTATGAGGATCTAGCAAGAAAAGAGTGAACACATTACTTAATTAGGAATCTAAAAACCATACAGGGTATTTGGTAATACAAAAGCGGAAAAAGAGGCGATGCCTACATTAAATACTGAATACCATTCATTTTTCCAAAAGACAGAAAGATTAAAAATAAACATTTTCCCCAAGAAGGGAGGTCACGGAAAAAGAAACCATCATGCTGTTTAGAGTGGGGTTTGTAGCCACTGTCTTCTCCCGCATACAATCAGGAGGGCAGTCTTTAAGGGATAATAGCAAACTTTCCATATGCAGAGCAAAAACCCAGACCCTTCAGCTCTTGAAGTCTTTCTGAACCTCAGTATTTCATCTGCAAAATAAACAAGATGGAATACAATTTCTCCAAAGTTCCTTCCAACTTGAACTGCCTGTGATTTCAACTGTAGGATTTCAGTAATTGGAAAATGATTGTCATTTTATATCAGCATAATAAAATCTCTCTGTGAAACCAAAAAGTAGGATAAAATAAGTGAGTGAAATAGAATCTTAAATGCTAGAGAGATTTAATCTGAATTAGCAATTTTAATAGTTGCAAATACATTAAACATCTGCAGGATGATTCTCTAAATGAAACAATTTATGTGAAAGCATTTTGGGAAACTGTACGATGCAATACAAATGTGAAGGATTATTAATGTCATCAGTTTTTACAAGAGCCCAAAGAAAGCATAAGTAGCTCATACATTTCAGCTGTGCCCAGTCAGCCTGGGTGGGCATGACAGGGAGAGAGAGATGGGAAAGGAGAAATGGGTTTGCTTTTGTTTTCTAGCTCTCCTTGTACTGAGCCCATTTGCTGGATTTTTTTCAAGTGTTAAGACCATTACTACCTAATAGTTCCTAACAAGTAGATAATGAAATAGATGTTTCTGTGTGTTTACATTAAAGAAGTCACTAAATTCTCATTTCTTGATTCAGACAAAGTTGGTGGTGTGGTATCTATTTTACTATTGTGTCCAACATTTTCCACATGCTAGCTTACTTTTCTAAAATAAACTGTAATATATATATATATTTCCTATAAGTTTGTAATTACTTTAAGAATTGCTAGCAATGAGTCTCTGCAGTGATTTTAGACAGTCTTGGAACAGAATCTGCATTTGATCATGAACGAATCCGGGGACTAGCACAAAGGAAAACAAGAGCTAGACCTCCCAGACTGAATAAATCCAACTCCGGAAAGAAGCAATAGTAGATTATGACTTGGAGGGTGCTTGAGGTATAATGAGCGTCTCTGCTTAGCACCTACACATCCTTAGCAGTTGAATCTGTGCTGCCTCAGTATCACAAGAGCTGGCTTAATGGCTTACTAGAGCGTGTTCATTTAAATTGAATGTTAATTTGCAAGAATCTTTTAGGAAATCATTATGAACAATTATGAAGCAGCTCATTGAGATGGAGCACCGGAGTAGCAGTTCCTTAAAGATGTATTTTCATCAGATCTCATCTCAATCAAGAAAGCATAATTGAGCAAACAGTACATCTTGGCTTGGGGATTAGAGTAGGGATGAGGATTGGAGAGAAATAGCCTTTCCCTCGTTTCCATCTCCAGCTTTTAGCTTCAGCTAAGCCACTAGTCAAACTCTCTCAGGGTAAAGGGAGAGTTATGTCAATGGTAAAAAGAAATCTCCGGAGCAAATAAATGTATTGATTTCCCTGAGGACTTTCTAAGATCAGCTGCTCCTCTGGGCTTGGCACAGGATTTGCAACTTGAAACACTAATCTTTCTCGAACTCAACTTGAGTTTTTCTCATGTATCTTCTGGTCACAGTGAAAGAAAGTGAAGTGTTACCACCTAAACGTGCATGACCTTGGCGGTGAGACGATGCATCAGTAACATTCATCACCTAGTTGGCTTGGAGATCTTTTAAGGCATTTCACAGCAATTGGCCTTGTAATACCCAAATGAGGGAAGGAAGACTAAATTGTTGAGTAGGGGAGAGAGACTGCTTTCAGTCTGCATAACAAGTCATTGAATACCAATCTCATTCTGTCTGCTGTTACAAGGAGCTGTATTTACTCACAGTGGTAACACGCCCATTAACATGTTCTGTTTTGTCGCCCTCTCCTGGCTCACTTTCTTCACCTTTAATCTTGTGGTTTTGCCACCATCAATCCGCTCTTATGTATTACCTGTACCTGCATTTTTAATCCAAGATTGTCCTAATCCCACAATCGCACCTGCCAATTTCTTGTCTTCCAAGCGTTTAACTATATACACATATGCATTTCTTAGTGATCCAAAGGAAGATGCAACCCCAATCTAAGATATCCAAGTTTCTATAACAAGGGTCTATACTTCAAGGAGAATAAATCTACTACTAATCACATTTTAAAATCATGCATAATGCATGCAATTTAGTCACAGTTGTGCTATTAGGAGGATTTGAGGGCTCCCCATTCATTAGCAACTATTCATCTACTGCACTTATCTTACATCAGCATCTCCATAATATTTTTCCACAAACTTGAAACCCATGGACCATAAGACTTTCTATCAAATTAATTATTATGTCTGAAGACATAATTTTAAACATTAAAAATATTTATTATAAAAGATTGAAATTTTACATAAAATTGGGCTTGCACCGGAAACTTTAAATCTCTGGTTTTAATGGAGCCATCTTCAAAGTTGTTTTAGCATTCAGATAGTCTACTTGCTATCTGGACGAACTGTGTTCCAGGTACCAAAACGAAACCAGTTCTTTGTAATCTACTATTTCTTTTCTTGGACATCTGGTTTCCTCCAACATATGGATGTTATTTTTACTATTGCACTTAATGCTTTTTGTTAAAGTTTAGAGACTGTTTCTTGTGATGTTAACTTGATTTTATTACCTTTGCTTAGAGTTGAAAATAACCTTTCTAAGGTTTTGTACTGTCATTATTATGCTATGATGATGTATAAGTATGTACACATACAAATATATATATAATGCAAGCATATTGGGTCACATATATTATGAGAATTTAAAATAAAACAAGTATCAATTGAACTAGAAATCTAAGAATAATAACTTGTAATTTACTGATTATCATTAAGTTTTTACACACTGTGTACTTTCAATACAATTTAATTTAGGGAATTATCATAGGAATGACCTTTCTACTTCATAGCAGGTCAGTTTATTTTAGAAAAGGATATATAAAGTCAGCTGTGATTTTTGGCTCTCTTGAGTTACCTGTGTTTTCACATGATGTATATTTTTCTTTTTTTAACAGTACGATGAATTCAGTAATGAATTTTTGTTCATTTCATATAATATATCTTAATCATATTTAGACCCCCTTCCCTATTTTCCCCATAACCCCTACTGGATTTCATGCATCCTGTCATATATGTTAAGGCTTATCCAGTCAAGTTGTATCCCCAGATGTCCCTCAGTGTGAGTTCATCAGCTGGTCAGTCTATGTAGCACCACTCCCTTAAAGAAGATAAACTCTGTCACCCAGGAGTGATCAGTTGTCTCTACTTCCTCAGCTATGCTTGGGGCCTTCTGCCCATTTCCCCTGTTCTCTTAACCTTACTTTAAAAAGCTAAGAACAATATCAGACAACAGCTATAATCACAAATACCTGGACCTTTGTTCTATAGCAGACAAACATTTCAAACTATATATTATTTTCCATCCAGAAATATTTGTTGCTTTACTTCCCCAATTAGTAATTTTGGTGCTATTCTTTTTTCACAGTCACACCAATTTCACACCATTTTTCCTCATTTATACATGATCTTGGGAGAGGTATCTGAATCTCATTTACTCTAATATATGACTTAGTGATGTCATGTGTTTTCAGGAAATTTAAGCCACAGGGGGAAATCTCTCCTTTTAAACATCCTTTAAAAATGGAACCTGAGGGAAGTTTTAAATATCTGTGTATCTGGCCTGTTGAGTAACTCAAATGTGTTATTTTTCCTGTTACTGCTTTCAATAAATGTCTGTCACACGTCACTTCCTTATCTTTATGGGCACCATGGAAATGTGACATAGCTTTCACTGAAAGTCCAGGCCTATTGAAGTCTCTCCTAGTGCTTTAAATTTCATTTGGCACAAGCACCTTCCTACTATACCTCTTCCCTCTCCCCACAAGGTTTAGGCTTGTTGCTTAAAAGATTTGGAGTAGAGAAGGATGATCTGGTTCTGGTTACTTCCTTCCTTGTTACCCCTCAAAGCTTAGCTCCTCTGACTTAGAAAGTTGAGAGGCAGAGATAATTTGTGGTCAATGGGCTACCTCTTGGTAGGGAGGCAACCTAAGATTCAGTCAGGTTAAGGTTGATCCCATTTGCCCTTCAGATGTAGAAGAAACCATCATACTTCAGTCACGAGGAAACGAACTTGGAAAAATTTCCCTAGAAACTTGGAACCAAATTCTGTAATTGAGTTCCCAGATAAAAATTCAGTATATATGTATTGTCTGTAAGTAGATTAGCAGAGTTACTGCATAAAATAGGCACAGAACCTCTGGCTTCTCTTTACTATTATTAGTTCCTGAGAAAATCACAAATATGTGAAAACAGGCTAAACTGTGGCTGGGAACCAAGCAAAAGAAACAAGTTTTCTAAATTCAAGATGAGAAATATCATACAAGAAAAAACTACTCACTTTTACAAAAGCAAGTGAAAAAGAAAAGCAGATCTCCTAACACAAACTTCATCCCATACAACTAAACTCTAACCAGTAGCAACAACTTTCACCTATCACTTTTTATTAATGTCATTAAATTTTGGAAACTTGTGCCCAATTTGCAGAACAATTTTGCCTTTTCATATTTTTATTTCCTTGTCTGATTTGACATAAATTTGTACCACAGAAAACAAAATAATTTGAACCAAGAATTATCTCATTCTAAGCAAATTTCAGTCTATTCAAACGTATTCTAAGTGTCTCCAGCTTGCTTTCAGTGTCTAACTGCATTGCTGGATTATGACAAAAACTGTTCCAAGTATTTGAGATTCTATTTTTGGGATTTGCTCTGAAGAGCTGCTTGTTTTATAATTCATGTGCCATAGCGATTTCTCATCAATGCATGTATCTAAATATGTTAAGAAGCATCTTGTGAAATAATCTAATATTACATATATTTCCATATTAATGACACATCTATTG
>NW_008335376.1:1002144-1008953 GCF_000622305.1 Nannospalax galili
TTGCAATACATTTTTTTTCACAAATTTGTAATGGTAAATAAGTCTTACATCAAGTCTTAAATTGTTCTAAATTTATACTCATTGACTTTCTCAGAGATATTTTTCATTTAATAGTGACAGAGTAGAATAATGAAGTTAAAATGTGACCTTTGAAAAAAGTTTTAAGGAATCAGCCTCCCAACTCCTTGAAATGTCTTAATTCAGACTGGTATGCATGCCCAACAAGCCAGTTTACTGACTCATCCTATTGTGTGTTTTCTGTACATTGACACACAGAAAAATCGCATAAGGCATAACTACTTTGCATGTATTTGCATAAAGATCCAAAATTAGCAATTGCATCCTGCAGCTCAGTGGTATCTAATAGCTGTCTAACCAAAATTTTGCATTCATGGCTCATCTCATGATCCCAATCAAAAAACAAACAACTCAATTAAGAACTGGAGCAAGGAACTAAACAGAGTTCTGAAATGATGAAACACAAATGGCCGAGAAATATTTTTTAAATGTTCAACATCTTTAGCCATCAGGAAAATGCAAATTAAAGCTACTTTAAGATTTCATCTTACCCCACTTCAAATGGCTAAGATCCAAAAAATAAAAAATGATACATGGTGGTGAGGATTTAGGGAAAGGGGAGCACTTATTCACTGCTAGTGGGCGTGCAAACTGGTGCATCCATTATGGAAGTCAGTGTGGAGGTTCCTCATAGCTAAATTAGATCCTCCACATGATCTAGCCATGCCACTCTTGGGTATATACTTAAAGGACTGTAGCCTAGTACAGTAATACCTGTTCGTCTGTTTATTGCCACCCTATTCACAATAGCCAAGAAATGGAAGCAACCTGAATACCCATCAACTGATAATCAGATGGTGAAGGTATGGTACATTTACACAATGGAACATTATCTTGCTGTAAAGAAAAATAAAATCATGAAATTGGCAGGTAAATGGATGAAACTGGAAATCTACCGAATATTCCACCCAAACATCAAAACATACATTTCCTACTCAGCATCCCATGGAACTTTCTCCAAAATTGACCACATACTGGAACACAAGACAAGACTCAACAAATACAAAAAGTTGAAATAATTCCATGCATTCTATCAGACCACAATGCGATAAAGCTTAAAGTCAACACTGGAAGAAGCCCTAGTAACTACACGAACTCATGGGGATTAAACAACACACTCCTAAATGATGAATGTGTCAAAGGAGAAATTATGAAAGAAATAAAAGTATTCCTGGTACTAAAAGAAAAAGACAATACAACACAACAAAACCTCTGGGACACTTTAAAAGCAGTCTTAAGACAGAAGTTTATAGCTCTAAGTACCTACATTAAAAAATCAGAAAAACACAAATAAATGATTTAACATTCCAACTCAAGATACTTGAAAGGTAACAACAAATGAAACCCAAACCCAACAGACAAGAAGAAATAAAAATCAGAGCAGAAATTAATGAAATAAAAACAAAGAAAACAATACAAAGAATCAATCTAAGAGCTAGTTCTTTGAAAAGATAAACATGATAGAACCCTTAGCCCAGTTAACTGAAAGAAAGAACAACGCCAAATCAACAAAATCAGAGATGAAAGGGGGAAACATTACAACAGACAACAAAAAGATCCAGAATACTATTAGGGACTACTTTAAAAAACTTATATGCTATTAAACTTTAAAACCTAAAAGAAATGGATGGGTATCTAAAACCATGGGAATCATGAAAGCTAAACAAAGAAGAGACCAACAGCTTAAACAGACCCATAATATGTAAGGAAACTGAAATAGTAATACAAAACTTCCTGATTAAAAACAGCCTAGGCTCAGACAGTTTCACAGCAGAATTCTACCAGACATTTAAAGAAGATCTACATCCAATACTACTTAATTTATACAAAAAGATAGAAACAGAGGGAAATCTTCCAAATTCCTTCTATGAAGCCAACATCACTCTAACAACAAAACCAGGTAAAGATAGAACCAAAAAAAAAAAAAAAAAAAAACTATAGACCCATATCTTTAAGGAACATAGATGCAAAAATTCTCAACAAAATACTTGCAAACCACATACAGACACACATTAAAAGATGATTCACTGGGATCAAGTTGGCTTTATTCCAGAGATGCAGGGATTGTTCAATATGCGCAAATCAATAAATGTCATAAATCACATAAATGGACTCAAAGACAAGAACCACATCTCAACAGATGTAGAGAAGACCTTTGACAAAATTCAACATGCATTTATATTCAAAGTCCTAGAAGGAATTGTACTGGAGGGAAATACCTCAACATAATTAAAGCTATATACAACAAACCCACAGCCGACATCACTCTAAATGGAGAAAAACTGGAAGCATTCCCATTACAATCAGGACCAAGACAGTGCTGTCCAGTATCTCCACTTTTTTAATATAGTGCTTGACACTCTTGTTAGAGCAATAAGACAAGAGAAGGAAATTAAAGGAGCACTAATTGGAAAAGAAGAAGTCAAATTATCTCTTTTTGCAGATGATATATTATATCTAAGAGATGCCAAAAAATCCACCAGAAAACTAGAAATGATTAACACTTTCAGTAAAGTTGCAGGTTACAAAATTAATCTACAAATGTCTGTAGCCTTTTGATATACCAATAACAAGCAATCAGAGAAAGAGTACATGGAATCACTCCCATTCACAATAACTGCAAAAAAAAATTTGGAATAAACCTGACCAAGGCATCAAAGAGCTCTACAATGAAAATGTTAAATCTTTAAAGAAAGAGATTGAGGAAGACACCAGAAGATGGAAGGACCTCCCATGCTCATGGTTTGGAAGCCTTAATATTGTGAAAATGGCCATCATACCAAAAGCCATTTATAGATTCAATGCAATGCCAATCAAAATCCCCATGACATTATTCACAAAAATAGAAAAAAAAACTATCCTAAAATTCATATGGAAGCACAAAAGACCCCCAGATAGCCAAAGCAACCCTGAGCACAAAGACCAATGCTTGGGGGATTACTATATCAGATTTCAAACTATACTATAGAGTTATAGTCATAAAAATAGCATGGTACTGGCACAAAAATAGGCCTTTAGATCAATGGAACAAAGTTGAAGAGCCAAAAATGAGTGCATGCAATTTCAGCCACTTAATATTTGACAAAAGGACCAAGAACATTCACTGGAGGAAAGACAGCATGTTTAGCAAATGGTGCAGGCAAAACTGGATCTCCACCTGTAGAAGAATGAAACTAAACCCCTATCTTTCACCTTGCACAAAAGTCAACTCCAAATGGATCAAAGACTTCAGTGTGAAACCTGAAACTCTAAAACTGTTAGAAGAAAACATTGGCAGTAACCTACAAGATACAGGCATAGGAAAGGACTTTCTAGATTGGACATCAATTGCTCAGGAATTAAGGTCAACAATCAACAAGTGGGACCTCATTAAACTAAAAAGCTTCTTACAGCAAAAGAAACAACCAAGAAAGTGAAAAGAAAATCCACAGAGTGGGAGAAAATCTTCACCAGCAACACATCTGACAGAGGTTTAACATCCAAGATATATAAAGAACTCAAAAACCAAAGAGTCAAGAGCCTGAGAAGATGGGTTCTGACCTCCATCTATGTAGCAGCTGGGATCTCAGCAAACTGCCAGAGACTGCCTGTTCCAGCCTCCCTCTGACATAGAAGCTGAGAACTCAGGGGACTGCCTGAGAATGCCTGGATCCTGACTCCACATGGTGATAAGAGTTATGCAAATTGGGAGTCTTTTAGACAGACCCACTGAAGAGGTATCCCAATTGCCTCACCCTGTGTCCCTATTCAGCATGGAAGAAGCCAGAGCTATCTGCGTCCCAATTTCCTATCTGCAAGCTGGGTAACCCCTTCAGAGGATGGTGTGATAAGAATAGGAGGTAGGAATTGGATAGGCAGTTGGGGTAAAAAGACCCCAAAGAAAAGTATCCAGTTTCTTGGCTAAAAGTCAAAATGTCCTTGGGCCTCTTAGCAACATACTCTGTTCCGAAGGCCAAAAATGTCAAAAGTATTTGGGCGCTTGTATCTAATCCTTAAAAGATTGTAGGATTACCTCTTCAGGTGGGGAATGTTAGAGTAGCAAAAGCACCATTGAATAAAAAGAAACAGTACATGAAGTAATCAGAAAAAAGGGATGGGAGATATTGGAGGAGTTGCGGGAGGGGGGGAGTGGGCATGGATCTGATCAAAAACCTTATGTACATGTATGAAATTCTCAATAAATTATTTAAAATGAGTCAAGAAGCAAGTAACCCAATTAAAAGATGGGCTAAGGATCTGAACAGAGAGTTCTCAAAGGAAGAAATAAAGGTGGCTAAGAAACATCTTAAAAGGTGTTCAGCATCGCTAGTAATTGGGGAAATGCAGGTCAAAACCACTAAAATTTCATCTTACCCCAGTCAGACTGGCTAAGATCAAGAGAACAAATGATACCAGGATGTAGGGAAAGGGGGATGCTCATCGACTGATGGTGGGTTTGCAAACTAATACAACCGCTATGGAAAAGAGTGTGGAGAACCCTTAAAAAACTAAAAACGAACCTACCATTTGGCCTAGTTATAGCACTCCTTGGCATATACTCAAAGAACTCATCTTATTGTAGAGACACTTGTACAACCATGTTTGTTGCTGCTCTTTTCACAATAGCTAAGAGATGGAAGCAACCTAAGTGTCCCTCAGTTGATGAGTGGATAATGAAAATGTGATACGTTTACACAATGGAGTTCTACTTAGTAGTAAAGAAAGACAAAATCATCAATTTTACAGGTAAATGGATGGAACTAGAAACTGTTATATTACATGAAGTAATATAGAATCAGAAAACCAAATGACGTATGTTTTCTCTCATATGTGGATCCTAGCACCAAATCCTTATAAGTGAGTATGTATCCAGACCTAACTACAGGAAGAAGGATAATGAAAAGGAACCAGGGAGGTAAAGGAAAAGAAAGAACCTGAGAGAGAAGAACAGTAGGAAACAGGAGTTACTAAGGGATATACGGATAAAAATGGAGTTATTTAAATGGGAGGGGGAAGGGAGGACTATGCAAGGAAACTTGGGGAAAAGGGAAAGAAGGAGCTCAAGAGAGGTGGGACCACAGGAGAAGGATATTACTAAGGGAGAAATGGGGAAAATGGGAGCACTTTAAATGGGGAAACCATGGTGGAAGGGTTAGACAGTGAGAGAGATTAAGTAATGCCTAGCTAGTTTTAAAAAACCAGAGGGAACCATGTTAGTCTAACAACCTACTGACAAATAATACATACAACTAGTTCAAGGAACAAAATGTGTGTCTAGTCAAGGTATATCTGTGAACATTTGGTTTTTGCCCAAGCTTTATCTACATGGCACATGGTAATTAAAAGTACCAGACTGGTGGAACTAACCTTATTGGATGCTTAATAGCTGTACTTTGAGGCCTATACTAATCTTGTCGGAGGAACTTAAAGGACAGTTTTTGCTCCTTGCCCTCCAAGGTCAACTAAGTTCCAGGGGACTATGGAGCATCTCTCAAAATGTCCTGTAACTGTGGTGAGTCACCTGTCTTCTTGTTCAGGGAGGCCATTGAGACCTCACCAGAAGGACTTGATACAGTTTCCAGTCTACAAAGAAGAGGGTCAATACAGAGGAACTATTTCCTCCATGCTTCCAAGTGAAGCCAGCCATGATCAAGCAGGATCTTTGACTTATCTTCACATAGATGGAACTGGTAAAAGAAAAGAGCCAGGGGCTCCTCCCAAGCCCATGTGACCCCTGAGGAATAGGTCCTCAAAGGACCTTAAGAGTAAAAATAAATTGGTTTATTTGATCCAACTGGATGGTCTTAAACACTCAAAAGGAAAGCATAACCAAAGACTAAAGGGGTCAATATAATTTTTAAGAGTTCATATGTATAGCTAAAGGCTACATAACAAGAAACAACACCAGACAAGAGATACCTTCCTTTGAGTTGTTGGCCAGGGTGGCCCAAGGGACTCCCAGACAGTAACCCAGCATAGAACTGGGAAAATGAACAGCAGACCCCAATCTTATCTAAAGGAATGTTGGCAACTGATTGCTGCTAGATGAGGAAGAGCTGATCTTCCTAAAAGAAGGGACTCTAGATAGGCTGACTAGACTCAGCAGATGGACTTGCACTGGGGAATGGCTGGGGGCACTGACAACACAGTGGACAATAACAGGGATGACAGAGTATATGGGCTCCAGGTGGGGGGATTATGGGAGGGTGTCATTTGGGATGCAGGTATAAAGATGAATAAGATTGGGATGTTCTGTATGAAATACTCACAAATCAATTTAAACAAAGATGAAGTCATGAATTTTACAGGTAAATGGATGGAACTAGAAACAGTTATATTAAGTGAGTAACACAGACTCAGAAAAATAAATGACATATGTTCTCCCTTATATGTAGATCCTAGCACCAAATCCTTATGTGTAAGTATGTATCCACATGTAACAGACCAGAATGACAAAAAGGAACCAGGGAGGGAAAGGGAAAGAAAGAACCTGAGAGATAAGAATGGTAGAAGACAGGTATTGCTAAGGGAGAAATTGATAAAAATGGGGCCATTTAAATGGAAAGGGGGGTTTATACAAGGAACCTGGGGATAAAGGGAAAAAAGGAGCTCAAGAGAGGTGGGACCTAGGAGACTGGTATTATCAAGGGATAAATGGGGAAAATGTGGACACTTAAATGGGGGAAACCATGGTAGAAGGGTTAGACAGAGAGGGAGAGAGAGAGAGAGAGAGAGAGAGAGAGAGAGAGAGA
>NW_008335376.1:1008975-1057636 GCF_000622305.1 Nannospalax galili
CTGCCTAGGTAGTTTTAAAAAACCAAAGGGAATCAAATTAGTCCAACAACCTAATGACAAATTACACATACAATATCTCTACATGAGTTCATGTGTACAGCTAAAGGCTACATAATAAAAAACAGTGCCAGACAGGAGAAACTTTCCATAAGTTGTCAGCCAGGGTGGTCCAAGAGACTCCCAAAATTATACAGACTATTGCCGCAGCCCTTGATGGCCTCCCAGAACTTGAAGGTAAGACTCTACTGCTGAAGACAGAACATACTTAGGACACAGGATTTGGAGCAATAGAGCTGGAACCCATCTGAAGCCACTTCCTCTGAAGGCAGCTCTCACAGCTTTGGAGAGCGCTATGAAGGTGCCAAGAGAAAACATCAATTGATGGTCCAACACCAGTTTCAAGACCAAATAACCACATCAATGGCTGTCACAGCACATTTGTACAGTAGTGACACTTTTATCTTGGGAGCAATCAACAGCTACCCTCAATTGGAGGAAACTCAAGTGTCATACTGTATACATAACCAAATACACATGGCTGGACAGGTCATAGATCTTAGAGAAAACTCCAAGACTGTCATATCCCTAGACTAATGTAATTTCTTGCTATGTGCAAAATATATATCCTTGTATTTACAGACTAATATCCCAGCCATTACTCATCAAAGAAGCGTATTTTGCACCAGTCAGAGATTATTAGGAAGTACCACAACTGGTCACACAGACATTGTGTATGAATTGCCCAGGCCTAAGCAACACATCTACAGTGCATCCTTTACACCTAAGGTGTATAGCACAGGGGTAATGAAGATAACACTAATGAATCTCCCAATTCTCATCAATGAAAATCCCTCATGCAACAGAGGGCCAGGAACACAAAAGGTCACAAATAGTCAAAATGCAGAGATTAACAGTCTGCAAATTGCTGTCCCTTCTACAGGACTCCTATATCAAACTTCACCCACCTGGGGCTCAGGGACCATGGCAGAAGAAGGGGCAGAAAGATTGTAAGAGCCAGGGAGAAGGTGCAGGACCATATGGAAACAGAGTTTACCTGGGACCTCGCTCATATGTTCTATGGCAATGGTGTCAGCATACAGAAGTCCTGTGCAAACTCAGGCAGACAAAAATCCAGCAGAGAACTGGGGAAATGAACAGCAGACCCCAATCTTAGCTGAAGAAAGATTGGCAACTTGTTACTGCTAAGTGAGGAAGAGCTGATCTTCCTAAAACAAGAGACTCTAGATAGGTTGACCAGACCTCAGTGAATGGACTTGCAGTGGGGAACATCTGGAGACACCGGTGACACATTGGGCCTTAACATAGATGACAGGGTATATAGATTCCAGTGGGAGGGCTATGGGAAGGTGCCAGTGGGGATGGAAGTATAAAGATGATTAAGATTGTTTGAGATATTCTGTATAAAATTCACAAAAAAATCAATAAAAAAGAAAAAAGAAAGAGAATATTTTTTGACTTATTTATTTTTATTTTGTATGTATGAGTGTTTTACCTGCATATATGTAAGTGCACTCATATGTACAATGCCTGTGGGGGTCAGAAGATGTTGTTCATTCTCCTGGAACTGGTGTTATAGATGGTTGTTAGCCACTATATGGGTGCTGGGAGCCAAACTGGGGTCCTCTTCAAGAATAGCCAGTGTTCTTAACTACTGAGCCATCTTTCTAACCCCTCAAATCAATAAAAGTATTCATAATAAATAAATAAACAAGATGATGTGTTCAATTAAACTAAAGAAAGAAAAAAAAGGTAAATATGGCAACTTTTCTTCACTCCTCCATTCCAATACTCTGGGAGTGTTTTGAAATGTTGCCCTAATTCTAACATTGCTCCCTGTTCAAATATCTTAGTTACCCCTCCTCCATTCCAATACTGTGGGAGTGTTTTGAAATGTTGCCCTAATTCTAACATTGCTCCCTGTTCAAATATCTTAGTTACCCATTTGGGGAGTCACTGACCCTAGTTCAGTGTTATGGAAGATGATGGTATCTTTCCATAGCTTAATTTAAAGATGATTTCCTTTCCACGTGGAAGGCTGAATAGCAATACTACAAAGTCCACTTTTTACCATTTATATGGTACCTTCTACTAGCTAGAGATTTTCTTGTTTGAGGAATTAAATATCAGGGAAAAATTAATTTCTCTTTTTCTTTCCCCTAAACTTTCTACTTTCAGAACCAAAGAAAACTCTAGGTCTATTCTATGAAGGAAGATTTGAATTACAGAGAAAGTTAGCTGTATTTGGTAAGTTTCCAGAAATCACAAGGCCTTGAAACCTCATGATTCTTGCCTGGGGTAAAATGCTGGTGTGTTTGGGCATAGTGAACTCACTATAACATTATTATATGGAGAGAATGATTTAAGAAACCAAAAGGCACTGCATTACAGAACCACTATATTCACTTACAGACAATATGCCTAACAGTGCAATGCATGTGACAGGTACTCAAAAAAAAAAAAAAAAGTAGATGCTGAATAATTAAACCATAAGTGAGTTGGCCAGGGAAAGGTCTGCCTTGTAATCTTTTTCTGCTGGAACATGCTTATGGGGTCTTACTATTTTATTATAGGAACATGAGCATATGTTGCATGTCAAATGCTCCCCCATTAGAGTTATTTTCTAAAGCTATTGAAGGATAGTATAATACATGCATAGTAATGTCACATATTAAAACTATCCCAGCACCCACACGGCAGCTAACAACTGTCCATAAGTCCAGTTCCAGGGGATCCAACAGTCTCTTCTGTCCTCAGTGGGCATTGCATGAGACAGGTACACTTGCATGCAGGCATAACACTCATACACATAAAATAAAAATAATAAATAAAATATTTTTTAAAACTAGGCAATTTGTTCAATTTTAACATACCTACACTTCTGTGAGACTCTGGCCACAGTTAAGATAAGTTAAGTCAAATCTGTTACCTTGAAAGTTCTTGATAATCTAGCCCCTCCTGCCTTGTCTCTTTGCTGATCAAATGTGCTGATCATCTTTCTGTCACTGTAAAGTAGTGTATATTTTTCGGGCTTTTCTGTGAATGACCGCTAGATGCTGAGGGCTTCGTTTATACAGTTGTGGGAACTGAATCCTACCAACAATCACAGAAGCTTAGAAGAAAACCCTGAGACACAGATGAGATTGCAGATACACCTAACACTTTGATTACAGCTCATGAACCATGGAGTAGAGGCTCCAGTTACGCTGTGCTCAGATGATTGACCCACAGAACCTTTGAGATATCAAACGTGTGTTATGTTAGGCTACTAAGTTTCTGGTGATATTCTGGATTACAGTAGAAAAATAACTCACTGCAAAAGCAGTGACTTTCTAGGATATCACTTCTGGATGTTTTAAACTCCTCCATTATATGCTAATGAGAAGCTTTCCCCAAGGGGCCTAATATTTTTACAATCACCTTCCTAACTATAGTTTAAATGTCAACTTAAACCTGCTGTATAATAGCATTGGTTTGCCGAGATGCTGCGGCTGCCTTTTCACTGTTCACAGGCTCTCGGCACTGCATTTGGGCACTCTGATGAGTGATCACTTCTTTACATGTGCTAGTCAAAGAAAAAATGAATGGGAAAGTATTTGCTTTTGAAGCTTGGCCCTGGGAATGAAAGAATGATGGGTTCCAGAACTCTCTTTCTTTCTCTTTTAATCTCTTCCTCTTTTGTTCTCTTGCTCATTAAGATTTTGGATGAAACTGAAAATACAAAGGAAAGCCAAAAATAAAAAGCTTGAAAAGTACACTAGACAGTTTTGATGGACAGTTCCAAGTGTAGATGTATTTTATATTTCCACATGCGTGCTTGGTCTGAGAGAGCAGGACCACAGACACCTGCTTTTAGGCTGCCTTAGAGTATAATGCTCTTAATGTTATAAAGTCATGTTATGATACAATGGTGCTGTTATGTGGTCAAATTTTACAATTTTATGTATTTTTTCAATTTTTTGTGCAACATACTAAAGAATTTATTTAACAATGAACTGGCCTGAGCTTTAATCCTTCTCTACCATTGCTTGTCATAAGCATCAGTATATGTTAGCTAATTTCTGTGAGTGCCACTGTTTACTTCTTAAATGAAAATAAGAGCTACCTCTGAGAATAACTAGGAAGATAAGGTAAGACAGTGTATGCTGTGCAATGAGATAACTGGCACATATTTATTAATGTTAATAATATTACTCTATTAATATCCTAACTTATCAATAGTATCAAGTCTTAAAATGGACTTGATTTTTGTTTACTGTTTGTTTAAGATAAGGTCTCTCTGTAGTCTAATCTGACCTGGAACTCCCTATATAAGCCAGGCTGGCCTCCATCTCATAGAGATCTGCCTGCCTCTGCCTTCCAAGTGCTGGGATTAAAGGCATGAACCATCACACCTGGCTAAAATGATCTTATCAAAAAGTAACAGGTGTATATTGCTTAGTAATATATACCTGTTAAACTAGTAAACTCAAATAGAAAGCGTTTATTAACTATATATTTTATGCAGTATGTTGTACAAGATAAATGTAGAACTCCAGGCTAAAAAGATAAATATTTATTAATAATGGGCTCCTGTTAAGAGAAATGTTCCAGTGTATCTCTATTAATTTGAATTTTTTATACACACACAACCGTGGATACCATCATGTGTTAGGGATTATATTACAAGTGATAGGTTTATTGCTTCATTCACTCCACATAACCACAATAATAATAACTTCGTGTTTACATGTCATGTGTTATTTCATTGAACACCCATCAGCTCTGGTAAATATAATTATTATCATTAATTCATCAAATGACTAGAAATGTAGGAGGGAAAGATCAGAGATAGAGATGGGTACTAAAGTGTGGCAAGATGACAGAGCATGAGCACAGTGTCTACAGAAGAAACCTGACAAAGCAAGTCAGAGACCAGTTTGAGCCAGTCTGACTCAAAGGTGAAAGACTTGTCACGGTTTTGTATTTAAACGAGTTGGCAGCCACATAGACCTAGCTGGATTGTTTTTCTTAAATCAATCCTAACTAAAATGAACTTTATTTGTAATATTTTAAAAAAGGAAAGTTTTTGTAAATTTTTAATATTAAAAAAAATCTGAAAGCTCTCACATGGAGAGATAACTCGGTGGTTAAGAGTCCTTACTGTTCTTGCAGAGGACCCAGATTTGATTCCAAGCACCCACATGGCCGCTCACAACCTCCTGTAACTCCAGTTCCAGGAGATCTGAGGTCTTCCTCTGACCTCAGTGGGCTCTTGCCTTTGAGTAGTGCACATAAATTCACATAGGCACACACATAAACAGATAAATCTTTTAAAAAATATGTACCTTATATACAGAAACAACAACAAACTCAGGTATACTAAATAAATAAAATTGAATTGTAGAAATTTCTTTAAGTCACATTCGGAAAGATAGAGGGAAGTATCCAATAATAAAAAAGATTCAATTCACCAAGAAGATGTAGCAATTTCAAGCTTGTTTATATTTATAGTACATCTTCAAAATAAAACATAAAATGGACAAATAAAAGCAAAAATAGAAAAATTCATAATTTCAGCATGAGTTTTGCTTTTTATATTTTAGTTATAATGAAATCAATAAGCTCTGATATTTAAATACTACCATTTAAGTCATGATGTGAAGAAGCTGATGTGATGTACTGGGTAGCTGGAACTCCATTCATGCTCTTGTTCAGAAGGGCATATTGCTGTGGTTTAAATATACCCTACCTGATTCATGCACTGAGAACTTAATCTCTTAATTCACATATTGCTGGCATTGGGTGGTAGCGTCTTTGAGTGGTAATTATACTTAGATGATGCCATGAGAATGTGGGACCTATGTTGGTATTAGTGGCTTTGAAGGAAGAGGAGAGATCCTTGCTTGCATACTTTTTCTTTCTCTCCATGTGTCACCCTTGGAGATACTTTGATGCAGCAAGAAAGCCCTCAGTAGATACTGGCACTGTGTCTTGGACCAGCCAGCTTCCAGAACTGTGAGATAGATAAACTTCTAGTCTTCGTAAATTACCTAGTTTGTAGTGTTCGGTTATAGCAGTAGAAAATTGACTAAGACACATGCCTGTGGGAATTTGCCACTGTATGTTGACTGAAGTCAAGGAGATTTGAATCAAATTTAGGTACTCTGTGTGGATCTATTGAAAGACCATTGCAGAAACAGAGAGAGTTGTTTCTAGAAAGAAAGTCAGGAAGTCAGATTAAAAATAAATGCTTATTTGGGGCCCATACTTTTGGCTTCTGTCATTTCCAATGTTCTGTTCATAGCTGTCCTTCTAGGTTTGTGGGATTCGGGTCATGTTAAAAAACGTGCAAGACAAAGAAATACAAGCTAGTAATTCTAGTAGGCCAATTATCTTTGCCAAACCAAATAGAAGTTCTCCCAAAATGCCTTACCATTTTGAAGTCTACAAGCACCAGTTAAGTTTAGGCTTGGCTATTCACTTCTGAAGGAGGAAAAGGAAGAAATGGTATTAAATGAAGCTGAAATACCCAGTTGTCATGTGATTAAGTTCTAATTAATGCAAAACAAGCATAAATGTTGTTGAACTTCTATATCATGCTTTTAAGAGGAAACAATGTGTCCCTTGTTGGTCCTCTCCTCAGTGGACATAATCCGGATAGGATGAATAGATCTAAAGAACTAATTTTAACTAAAAAGTAGAGATTGTCTATAGAGCTGTACTTTAGATTGTTTTCACCTAGACTTTATGTGAGACAGAAATAAGCTGTTCTGTTTAAATTATGGCTGTTTTGAAGCTCTATAGTACCTGTATTTACAACCTGATTAATTTTGAATTTATACTCAAATTATCACAACAGAATCTAACATACATGACATTGACTTAATACTTGGGAAGTATTGATATTAGAAGCTGAAAATGTTGGTAACTCTGTCACTGCTGTGGAAACACAGTCATAAACATTGTTACCCCTGACGCCTTAGAGTACATACGGACAGGGCCTGTGACTCTAGGACCTGGTTGAAAAAACTCAGATGCTTATGTATGCTGACTTCTCCTTGAGACTTTCAATAAAATACTGAAAAAGAGAGAGACTCAAACTAGAGCATGTGTGAGCATGAGTAGAAGGGAATACAGCATTTTAGAAATTCATCTTCTACTTATAACCTGCGACTTAAACGGATAGTCTAGTCATTTTTAAAAGTGTAGTATTTGTAAGACAGTTATTTCTTCCAAAGCTTGAATAGAGCTGAGAAGTAGCTCTAAAGCCATAACAGGACCCCAAATCGTGCTCCAAAAAATAGATTTCTATCCCGTCTATGCAGCTTCTCTTCTGAAGTGCCCTTTATTAGTCTTTCAGTCCAGACCAGAAGCAATCATTGGATGTTGTTCCCCTCCCAGTCAACCTTACGGGTTGATGGCGTCAGATATGATACTAAGAAAATGGGAATGGACAAAGGCACAAGTCAATTTTAAAATATATTTGGATGGGGGCTGGAGAGATGGCTTAGCAGTTAAGAGCACTGACTGCTCTTGCAGAGGACCCAGGTTCAATTCCCAGCACCCACATGACAGCTACCAACTGTCCTTAACTCCAGTTCCAGGGGAATCGAAAACCTTCTTCTGACCTCTGCAGCATTGCATGACACGGGTGCACTCACACACATGCAAGTAATAAACTCATACACATAAAATAAAAATAATAAATTTATATATATATATATATTTGGATGTAAACAGCCTGACAAAGAACACCTCTGACTCTGGCTTCTTATGAAGGTAGCAGGAAGCCAGCATGCTGTAAGCATACTAAGACCGAGGAAAATACATTGTCAAAGAAGCTTCAGCGATAGCATGAAAATGGCTAAGCCAAAATGACTCAATAAGGCAGCCTCTACTCCCCCAAAATTTTACAACCCCAAGGCAACACATTTTCCAGGGCTTACATAAAATGTCTGTGGGGACAGTCTGAGATAACAGAGCACACTGGGGAAAGAAATTCTTCAGCGAGAAGAATGCACAGTTCGCATTTCCAAATGAGCTAACCAAGGACTAACCAAACTGTAGACAAGAGGCTTGCAATGTCCTCCTAAGCAAGATTTGATGATGGTAGGGTAAAAGCTGGTCACCGTTCTTGATTCCCCATTCTTCCCTATTTTGACTGTTTTGTAAATATTTTGTCCTTTATGATTTTTGTTAGGTTTGGGTATAGGAAGACAGTTTTTTATTAATAATTTTTATATTGTGTGTGGAGGGTGGGTTGGGGGGATGAAAAGTGTGGAGGTCAGAGGACAACCTTAGGTGCTAGTCCTCACATTCTATCTTGTTCTTCATTGCCACATATGTTAATCTGGCTGGCCTGCAAATTTCCAGGGATTCACCTGTCTCCACGTCCCATTTCATGGTAGGAATATTGGATTACAAACATGTACTATCATCCCTGACTTTGCATGAGTTCTGGGAGTTTGAACTTGGGTCTTCATGCTTGTACACCAAGTGCTTTACTCACTGAGCTATCTCCCTAGCCTACTTTGCAACCGTCAAATCCCTAAACCATAGCTACCACCTACATCCATCTAATGAGATAACCATAAAGCATTGAAGATCCTGACTCTATAACTGAATGAGACTTGCATTTAGCTTATTTGCAAGGGACAAATATGTCAGACTATTAAATATCTTGTCAATATCACTTTTTCCTTCAGAAACAAACTTTTATCTGAGAATATGAGAGGTCAAGGAAAAAACTTACACATTCAAAGTCTTAGGCTTTGTTAAGCATATTGACACACGCCTTTAATCCTAGCACTCTGGAGGCAGAGGCAGACAGAGCTCTGTGAGATCTAGGCCAGTTTGGTCTACATAGAAAGTTCCAGATCGGGGTCTACAGGGAGACCTTGTTTCAAAACAAACAAGCAACACAAAGAACAAAGAAAAGTTGTATATTCTCTTCTTTCTTTTTGCTATTGACTAAAGTGCAGCTATGATGGAGAGGGTGAGGTGGAGCTGAAGGACCTGTTTTAGGCAATGAATCAACTCTAAGGGGACTATAGAACTACAAGCTAGAATTAGAGTTCAAATAGAGGGCCCAATATCATGGGGACACATTTTAAAATTACTGATCAGTCAAAAGTCTAGCAAATGGAATATGTCCTGTCTTGTCAAATAAACCATTAAATAACCTTACAGACCAAGTGAAAGCATAAAATCTTTGGACTCCTTTGAATGAAGCCACAGAATGCAATGAGGTCATGAATAGATAACCTTCTGGCCCTGGCCAGCAACCCAGGACTCTCTCCACCTCAATACAGCTTCATGTAAACTTCAAGGAGCCTCATGGCAAGGAGTCACATATCTAGGGCTGTACAAACAGCTGTCACTTTAACATTCATAACCCTAAGCCTAGTGAAATTCAGATCAGCAACTCAGACCACACTGGGAGAGAGGTATACTCGGGCCTTTAAGATAGCGTTGGGGCCATTTAAATCACATATTCTGAATTCTGAGTTCTTGGTACATGATCTGTACTGTTGAGGAAGAGACTCACGTTCAAAGTAGATATATCAGTCACTTATTGTTGTGATAGAATACCATGTCCAAGGTAACTTACAGAAGGAAGAATTTTATTTGACTTACGGTTCCAGGGGATAAGAGTCCATCAAGGAGGGAAGGCATGGAAGGAGGCAGCTGGGGCAGAAAGCTGAGAGCTCACATCTTCAAGGACAGACAGGAAGCAGACAGAGAAAAACTAGAAATGGGCAAGGCTAAAGCCCACCCTTAGTGACATATTTCCTCCAGTAAAGTCAGACCTTCTAAACCTCCCAAACAAAACCACCAACTGGGGAGGAATTACTCAAATACTTAGAACCTATGGGGGGACAGTCTTATTCTAACCATCACAGTAGACATGTGTTGATAGACCTGAAATCTTGTTTTATGGAGAGTCTGATTATATGGATGAGAGTACAATAAGGATCCTCAAGGATAGTCATGCTGGTATTGGCCAGAGATAAAAGATCTACATCTCCAACATCAAGAAGCTATCATGTTTTCCCTGGGATGCTTACTTTTAAATAATTTCATGAATGATAAATAGATTTTTACAATGTATATCAGTGTTATTTTAGATCTTTATTAAAATAATTCTATTTCCTAACTATATCATTGTCTTCAGACAATAGTTTCTATATTTCATTGTCACACGATGTTCTACAAAGTGTCAGGTGAATCTTTTCTTCAACATAATCTTATCTCCCCATCTCCATAGTGTGTTTTGGCCTTGGATAACTGCCTTCTTCTACCAGCTGCTTACATATGGAGTTAAAGCAAGCTACATGAACTTTCTTACTAGCCTGTGCTTCCAAGGTAGTAGTCCAACTGGTAAAATCTGTACATCCATCTAGAAAGGACATGATTCTACTCCCTTGTGATCTAAACAATAGTAAAATTAACCATTTTTCTTATTCCTCAAAATAGTAAAAGACCGTAAGCTCTGGCATTTCCTGTGGTTAGAAGGCTTTGCTCACTTTTAAAACAATTTAAACACTTTGTTCCAAATATGTATTTTGAGCATTTTGTTTAGTCTGTTTAGAAATGAAAAGACTGCTGTGTACACCTATACTTAACATACCCTTTGCTATTCATATGTTTTCAATCTCAAGCATTGATTGTTCTTCATAGATCATGTGGCTATTTTAGTCTCTGAGAATGTCATATGGCTTAATTTAGTGATCCTTTAGGAAAGATAAGTTACATTTATTCACTCATAATTTCTCATCCGATGACCACAGTGACCACATCCTGAAATCCTGAGATAGCCATCTATTAAAGCTGAGTAGTCCTGAAAGAAATTAAATCCATAGCCTTGGGTTCTCTGGTTTTGAACCAGTTCATGAAAGAGTCAGATACTGAGCACTTTCTCAGGTCATATATTGTACCATGTTCCCTGAATAAATAATATAAAACATCCTGAGAAGTAAATGCACAGTTAGGGAGCCCTGACAATACACCAAGAACATAAGAAATCTAAATGTCTAATTTCTCCATCACTCAACTCAGTTTCTGTATCAGGCTCCTGTTCTGTGAAGTGAAGGAAACTTAATCTCGCTGGTATTAAAGATACCAACCTTAATTTTTCCCATAGTTGACATCTAAATACTGGAGGACTTCACGAGTTCTGGGGAAAGACATTGTAAAGACATCTAATCCTTTTCTGTCTTACAGCCTCTATGCTATTACTCTAGACAACTACTCTGCAGGTTCTAGATCCATGTTACCCAGTTTGGCAGCCAATGACTACATGAGGTTACTTATTACTTCCAATATGGCTAGTCAAAGTTGAAAGCATAAAGCACACTGAATTCCAAAGATTTAATATGAAAGAAGCCTTCTCTTAAATTTAATTGACTACATGTTGAACTGATGTTTGGGGTATGTTTGGTGAAATAAAATAAATTGTTAAAATTAATTTTGTGTTTATTTTTAGTGTTTTAGTATTAGAAAATATTGACTGCATATTGTTTGTAGCATTTTTATTGGCTAACACCACTGTAGATCTATAGTCATTTCCTTCCTCCCAATCACAAGGCTTCCACTCTGAAGCAAAATCATCCTCATTCAGGGTAGCACATTGTGTTGCTGATGACGAGAACTTGTTAGGAAACCCTCAAGTGGTTTCCTCTGGCTCAGCTAGCTACACAGTGTTCACAGTCCTTACATGCAAAGTCCTGGAGATAGAAATCATTCTATTTCATTTTGTCTGAAATCATCATTTCCATGTGAGGTCTTCTTCTCACAGTCTCATGAACTCATTAATTGGATATTGAAGAAAGAAAATTCCTGATCTTTTGGGGCTGGAGAGATGGCTCAGCAGTTAAGAGCACTGGCTGCTCTTGCAGAGAATCTGAGTTCAATTCCTAGTACCCACACAGCGGCTAGCAACCATCTGTAACTCCAGTTCCAGGGGATCAACGTTCTCTTCTGACTCCACAGGCATTATATGGCACAGGTATACTTGCACACATGCAGGCAATATACTCAGGCAAATAAAATTTTAAAAAATGTATTTAAAGAAAATTCGTGCTCTGTTCCTTACCACTGGGGAAACTTCAATTTCTGTCACAAATGAACAAAATGTCCCATGAATTTTAAAAAATTGGAGCACTTTCAAGGGTAAACAGAGGTTGTTTGTTTTCTAAAATGAGTTTTTAAAATAAGTTTTAATGCCATTTGAGTTACTCCATTTTCATTCAAAGTCTTTTAGGCAAGAGTATATAGAGTTTGATAAAACACTCTGAATTACTAGGAGTACCCATTACAACAGGAAGCTAAAATTGAAGTTGTTAGTCAAGTCACTTTTGAGGAGAGCAGAAAACTTCAACAGCAAGGAAGCAAAAGAGAGGAGAAAATAGAAACAAGAGAGTAATTTAGTCACCTTGATTCTTGGGAGGAAATAGAGGCTTGGAAGGAGTTTAAGGAACTATTTTGATCTCTACTCCCCTTTGTGTTAGAACTTGGAAATAAGAAAGAAGATAGGATGTTCAGGAAGAAAAACTTAAGGTGTTTCTCCCTGTGTCATACTAACAGAACAAAGAAAGGGGCTAAGGTTTCAGAACAAGGAGCTAATTAGACTCAAAGCCCACTATGAACAGACTGAAAATAGCAGAGGCCAAAAGACACCTGAGCAGTGGCAACACCTGCAGCCAGCTATCGGAGTGAAATATGACTGTGGGCCTACACAGCTCAGAAGCAACATCAGCAGGGTAGGAAGTGATAACTGGAAGGCTCTTTTCCACAGAAGTTAACACAGATGAAGCCAGGCACTGATATTACCACTGTCACGAGAGAACAATCACCAGCATCCAGATAAGAAAAGCCACATTGGACAGCATATTTAATGGGATAGGTACACTCTAGGGTTTAAGAGAGAAACAAATATCGTGTTAATGAAATATGGGAGCAAAACAGGAGAAAAGGTAAAACTCCTACAGCTCATAAAAATGTTCAGCAAAGTAGTAGGTTACAAAATTAGCACACAAAAATCAATAATGATCCTATATATCAACAACAAACATACCAAGAAAGAAGTCAAGGAAACAGATCCATTCACAATGGCCTAGAAAACACGTATCTTGGAATAGATGTAACCAAGGAAGTGAAAGACTTGTACAAAGAAATTTTTGAAACACTGAAGAAAGAATTTAAAGAAAATATGAGAAGGTGGAATGACCCCCCATGCTGAATACTTGGTCAGTTGGTGTTGCAGTCTGGGGATTTTTAGGAGGTGTGGCCTTGCTGGAGGAAGCATGTCGCTTGGGGGCAAGTTATGAGAGTTCATTGCCCTCTCCCATTTCCAGTTTTGCTTTCACTGTTTCTTGTGCTGCTTAAAACTGCGAGTGCTCAGCTTTCAATTCCAGCTGTCTCTTGCCATGCCTCCCCTACCGCGATGGACTCTTATTCCTCTAGAACTGAAAGCTCAATAAACTCTTCCTTCTATAAATTGCATTGGTTGTGGTGTTTTTTATCACAGCAACAAAAAAGTAACTAACGCAGGACTTCACATAACTAAAAAGATTCTGCACACTATCATTTGAGTGAAGAGGCAACCTTCAGAATGGCAGAAAGTTCCTTACCAGTTACACATCTGATGGCGGGTTAGTGTATAGAATATATAAAGGACTAAAATTACTAGACGCAAAACAAACAACCCAATAAAATTAGAGCAAATAAATAGTTCTCAAAAGAAGAAATATAAATGGCCAAGAAATATTTTTTAATGTTCAGCATCCTTAGTTAGCCATCAGGGAAATGTGAATTAAAAGTATTTTGAGATTTCATCTTACCCCAGTGAAAAAGACTAAGATCAAAAGAAGTAAATGACAAATGCTGGCATGGATGCAGGGAAAGGGGAACATTTAGTCACTGGTGGTGGGACTGCAAACTGATATAGCCACTATAGAAATCAGTATGAAGTTTCCTCAAAAACCTAGAACTAGGTCTACCATATGATACAACTATACTACACCTGGGCGTATTCCCAAAGGTTCTGTATGCTACTGCAGAGATACTTGCTCATCCATGTTCATTGTTGCTCTATTCACAATAGCCAAGAAAAGGAAACATCCTAGATGCCCATCAACTGATGGATAATAAAAATAGGTAAGACCTAGAAAGACAAATGCCACATTTTTTCATTCATATGTGAGTACTAGTTTTGAATCTTTAGATCTATGTGTTTAAATTGGAGTCATAATAGAAGTCAGACAGAGAACTAGTAAGTGGCTATGAGTGGTAGTTATTTCAAAGGATGGGGGAATAGAACACAGGTGGTATGAGGGGGAAAGGTGGAATGGTGGAAGGAAGAACTAAATGGGGTAGGGAAAAAAGAGAGGGTAGAGGATGGACTATGGGGAGGGATAAACAACACCAATGCCTCTCTCAGACACTATAGACTATCAAACAGAAGGTAGTGCCAGGGATGAGTCACCTTTTAAAAATTATTTTATTTATTATTTTCATTTTATGTGTATGAGTGCATTGTCTGCAGGTGTGTAAGTGCACCCGTGTCACACAGTGTCCACGGAGTTTAGAAGAGAGCGTTGGATCCCCTGGAGCTGGAGTTGCAGATAACTGCTAGCCACCATGTGGGTGGGAATTGAACTCAGGTCCTCTGCAAGTAGCAGCCAGTGCTCTTAACCGCTGAGCCATCTCTTCAGTCCCGGGTCACCTCTTTTTGGGTTGTTGGTCAGTGAGGTCCCATAGACCCCCAAACATTACATGTGATTGCCATTGCTCTTGGTTACCCTCCAGAGCCTGATAGTAAGACCCTGAAGACATAACATACTTGAATCATAGAACATGGAAAAAAAATAAGCTGGCACCAACCTGAAAGCTTTATCCTTTACTGGCTAGATTTCATAGTGCTGCAGAGTTCTATGCATGCTACAAGAGAAGACAAGTAATCAACTATCTTACTCAGCTATGAACCCTGGGAGCTATAGTAACAACTGCCCTGGCAAGATATGCCCACTGGTATAATAGTAGCATGAAGAATGTGGGAGCAACCAGCTACTTTCTGGTTGTATTCAAAGTCAGCTCCTCAAGATGGACTTTATGCCTGGTACTATTAACTTGGTCAAAACCACATGGCTATGTCACAGGCCCTAAAGGAAAACCTAATACTATTATTCTGCCAAATGTACATAATATTAAACTGTTCCCTAAGTTCCTATCTTTATACCCATAGATTAGTATATCTCTCAACGCTCACAGAGAAGTATCTTTTCATAGTAGATGACAATTAATTCAGAGACCCACAGCTGGTCAGTGTGCAGCACTAAAAACTATGGAGTGTTCAGCTCCAAATGGCACAAGTATAGCATACCACCTTTCTCTCCAGTGCTCAAGGATCATCACAGAAGTGGGAGAAGAAAGAGTGTAAGAGCCAGAGGTAGAGGATGTTGTAAACATGATACGGCCCCTGTGCATGTGAACTGAGTGGCTGTGACTGCATGCACAAGACCCGCACAAAATCAAGCCAACCAAAATCCCAGCATGGATAGGAGTGGGGCTCATAAGGTTTCACCCCTAGCAGTGGATCTGTCAGCAGATGATGCTAGATGGGGAAGGGAGAGTCAGTTTTCTTCAGGGATCTGGCCCCTCAGAGGATACCCATGCTCCAGTAGATGGCCTACATCTATGCACAATACAGACAGCACTAAGTGTACTCAGTGAATTTTTAAAAAGAGCACATAAAGTTGGGAGGGAAAACTGGTAAGGAGAATAGAGGAGGAATTAGAGGGGAGGTAATGGTGGTGGGGTGGATTTGATCAAAACATATTATATACATGTATGAAATTCTCCCCAAAAAACAATAAAATAAAAGGAATACAGGGTAAGTGATCACAAATCAGTATTCATTTTAAAAAATTGAATATTTTGGACAATGGAAATGGCTCGATTGGTAAAGTGCTTGTACTCAAACCTGAGAACTTGAATTTGATCCCCGGAACTTACCTAGAAAAGTGGGCGTGATGGGCATCTGGTGCTAAGGAGGCAAGACCAGAGGATCCTTGGGACTTGTTGGCCAGTTAGTATACACAAATCAGTGAGTTCTAGGTTCAGTGAGATCCTGTCTCAAAAAATACAGTAGAGAGAGTTTGAAGAAGACATTCAGCATTGACCTCAGTCCTCTAACCACACGTGCACGTACATGCATGCATACCCATATGCACACATGTACACAATACACAAACACACACAAATACACACAGAGATACGAATATTCATTATGTGCTGAGTAAAATCACACATGCCAAAAATGCAGTTAGGAGCAATGTGTGGCACTTGTCTTTAAGGAGCTTATGTTCTATCTGGGAAGGTAATGAATACAGAGACCATTATATACAGAGTAATATATCTTACTGGAGCATGCCACCAGGGTCCCTAAATTAGTTTTGAAAATGGAGATTTACAGTGTATGTAACATCTAGATGGTCTTAATGTTTTTAATTTGTCAGGCAAAATGGTTAGTCAGGCAGGCAGGAAGGAAGGCAGTGAAAGAAATGGGGAGAGCAGAAGTTCAAGGTGAGCAGTAGACACAAGAGCCTGGGTTCAGGAAAGAATGCAGAGGAATACAGCGACTGAATGCATGAAAATGTATACCATGCTGAGGAACTTGGATTTAATTCTGATGATAAAATGAAGCATACGACACATGTGCTCTTTAAATATTTTATTATTTTTATCTTCTGTGTATGAGCTTTTTGTCTCTGTATGTATGCAAGTGCACCATGTGTGTGCAATGCCTGCAGAGACTAGAGGAGTGTGTTGGATCCCTTAGAACTGGAGTTACGGATGGTTGTTAGCCACTACGTGGGCAACAGGAATCGAAGCTGAGTCTTCTGGAAGAACAGGAAGTGTTCTTAACTGCTGAGTCATCTCTCCAGCCCCTAAATATTTTATTATTTTTATTTTACGTGTATGAGTGTTTGCCTGAATGTGTATAAGTGCACCCATGTCATGTAATGCTTGCAGAAGCCAGAAGATGGCATTGGATTCTCCTGGAACTGAAGTTACAGACAATTGTCAGCTGTCGAACGGGTGCTGGGAATTGATCCCAGGTCCTCTGCATAAGCAGCCAGTGCTCTTAACTGCTGAGCCATCTCTTCAGCACCTGACACATGTGCTCTTTAGTCATACTGTAATACAGACAAGACTTCTGGGAAATGAGACTGAAGGCCAAGGCTGTGGCAGGAAGCTCTGGAAGTGACATGAACAGGAGGTGGTGGTAACCTGAACTCGGCTGGTGACAGTGTGGCTGGAAAAAACTCAGTGGGATCTGATATTAGAGACAAACTTAAGAGGACTTCTTAACATTTCAGCACTTTTTCTGTCAATAAGATCAAACTCACCTTAGTCCCATATTCTAGGGACTTGTGTGGGTGAGCCAACTATATAAAGGCAAAGTCTACAGAACTCCTGGTTCTTTGAACACAGCTGCCCTGTGTATGGCGGGAATATCTGGAGAATGTCAGGGCTTCTCTATTCTACATAACAATAACCCTTGAGAAATGAATGACAAAGACACATCACAAATATGGTCCTGTCAAACTACATCTTGGCAAACTACATCTTGGCCCAGCTGGAGGTGGAGTCACAGAGAGGCTATGTCCTTTTAAAAAGAGCTCTGTGTCAAATCATTGTGCAACATAAAGGCTATTTTCCAATTTCAAGAGCTATTTATCAGATTAAGCTTCTAAAATCTAATCTTGAAAAGTAGTATAAAACCGAGTCTTAATGGGTCCCTGTATACGTTATGAATACAGACAGGAAGCAACCATCTTGGAAGTTGCCAGTTTCCCAGAAACTTACTTATCTCAAGCAATAGTGTCCTGTCAAACTTTCCAAACTGAGATATGACTTTCCCATTAGTATTGTAAGAAGAAAATATAAAAAGCTTTTTTTCTAATGTACTTACAAATTAAAATTTTTATACCCTAAAATATCTATGGATTTTCTGTAATAATGAAATATTAGAGTCAATCTGATATTCAACATCACATGCAAATCTGTTGACTATATATGTCAAATATAAATATAGCTAAAATGTTGAAATAGAAGAGCTTTCTAGATTTTGGAAAGCACAAACGGAAAAACAAGTTGGTTTTAAGAGGTATTTGGCACTGCTCAGTAATATCAATAAGCCACATAAAATTGAGAGGCTAATGTTAATAGTATTTTTTTTTATTTCAAAATTATATCTTGATATTTGATAGATTTAAAACAACTGAATTTTTTCTTAGGCAGTATTTCCGGCAAGCAAATTAACCTATCCCTCTGTAAAATATTATTTCTCCAACTCTTAGAGTCTTTCAAACTAAGCTTGTAATTTTTTTACTTTCTACTCCTAAGATCAATAAAAGCAATTAATATGCAAATCAGGTAGCTTCATATGTATACATTAAAATTTAGGAGATTTTTCCCACTAAGTAGCATTGAACTGTTTATAGAATCCCCATGATACACACATACACATATATTTCAAAAGTTACAATAAATCTTAATAGAACTTCCAAAACCAAAATGATTTAGATAAAGCATAAGAAGTTAACTATGTTTATGTGTCTTCACATGTGAAGTCATTATTTCATAAATTATATTCTTGTTTTTGAAATGTGTTTTATTCTTTGAAAGTTTCATACACGTATACAATGTATATTGATCATATTCATCCATCACTATCTCCCTCCAACTCCTTCTAGTGTCCCCATCCTTTTCCCCTCCCAGCTTTATGTCCTCTTTTTTATTTGTTGTTCTTAATAATCCCCTGAGTCTAATTAGTGTTGCCCATATGCTCACAGATGTGTGGTTATCTACTGAGGTATGAGCAACCTATCAGCAGCCATATCCCCAAAGGAGAGTGACTCTCCCCTCTTCAGCAGCCACCAACTGCCAATAACTCCTAAGCTACAGGTAGAGCCTTGGGGCCCCTCCCCCATCATGCTGAAATTTTACTGGCTTGGTATTGTGCAGATCTTGGGCAGATCTTGGGCAGATCTGTCCACATAACTCCAGCTGCTCTGAGTTGATGAGTATAAAAGCATGTCATGTCTAGAAGATGTGATTTCACAGTGCTCTTCCCCACCCACCAGTTTTTATATTCTTTCTGTTTTTTCTTCTGTGACGTTCCCTGAGGAGGGAGAATCACTCTCGTTTGGGGAGAATATTAAGATGAACTGTACAGAGCAAATAATAGGAAGGCTGGTTGTCTTAATCGATTCTTTTTGTGTCCACCTACTTGAAGTCTAAGGTTCTAACACTAAGAAAAATTAGGGAGAAAGGACAAGGCAAAGTTTTGGAAATGCAGTCCAGTTTATGGGCAAAAAGTTCAGTGGAGGAAAAGAACTTGGCAATGAGCTTGCTCTTGCAAGAGCAGCCGAATAGTTTAATACACACAGGCTAAATGACTTAGCAAGGCCAAAGGTGACACAAGAAAATTCTGGATGAAGAAAAAGAAATGTAGTGGAAAAGTCATAGCAATGGGACCCAAACAGTAACTTCTCTGAAAGCAAATTAGGTAGAGAATAATCAAATCACAGTAGATTCTCAATTGCAATTGGTGGTTTCAAGGAAAGAATTTAACCTTCCAGCAGAAGGGATTGAAAAAGGCTCATTGGGCTGTCAGAAAGTAGCCAGATCAGAGCTCTGGAAAGAACTCCAATAATAGGAAAAATTAGTCAGGAAATTAGAAAATGAATAAGGAAAATTGGGCACAGTCTTCATTTTATAAGATGGAAAGTAGAGATTCGGATGTGCATGAGCATGCATGCATGCCTTAACTAACCAATACCACAGGCAATACAAGGTGATGAAGACAGGACCCGTACTAGTAAGCTTGCCAAGCTTTCTCATCTGTTGAATTGCTCTCTCTCCACTATACTCTCTGTGCAATTGCCAATTCCTATAAAGTCTACCTCTGAAGTGTCTTTCAAGAGCATCTCTTATTTCCCAGACTTCACTATTACTTTTCTGGTTGTCTCTTACAATTTCTCTTTAGCCATAGAACTTTCTCCATTCAGTCCAGTTTTCCATTCTGACTTAAAGGTTCCTTTTCTAAACCACATAGCTGACCATGTTACAGTCCCTTGAAAAACCTTCACCAATTTCCCGTTGGGACTTTTCAACATTATTTTCCAGCCAAGTGACATACTAAAGTTTGAAGGCATAATACAAAATTCTATGAAGATATTCTGATTTTGAAAGTCACAAAAATATTTTGGAAAGAACTAAAACCAATTTTATAGCTTGTTGTTATTTTGTCTGTATAAGTCTGGGAATCGTTAGCTATTCAAAAAGAAAGTCGTTGTGTAAGTTTTTGAGTAGTGGCAGGGCTACTAATAAGCAATACAGTGCTCACTGAGCCAGGTCTGGTGGTGCAAGCCTTTAATCCCAGCACTCAGGAAGAGGAGGTAGGCCAATCTCTGTGAGACTGAGGCCAACCTGGGGTTTCAGAAAGATCCTATCTTAAAAAAACTGCTTATGAATGTACACTATGTGCCAATTACTAGTCAGATGATACAATGATGAATGAGGCAAACAATCCTCAAACTTGGAGTCTAGTAGGGGAGCACATATTGATGAATTGAGAACAAATTATTTATTATTATTGTATAATTATTTACATTACAATACTCAAATATGCTACTAAAGAAAAGCAAAATATGAGACCCACAGCAATTCATACAAAACTCTCGCATGCATGCTCTCTCTCTTCTCTTTCACTCTCTTGCTCTCTCTCTGTGTATGTATGTATAAGACTAATTTGATGAAGTATTATTTTAATTGACCTTTGAAGGATGCATAAAAGAGTTTTCTTGACGTAGCAACTGACTCTTGCATCTTTTAAAAAATTTTTATTTTATGTGTTGAGTGTATTGCCTGCAAGTAGGTAAGTGCACCTGTGTTGTGAAATCCCTGAGGAGGTCAAAGGAAGGAATGGGATTTCCATGGAACTGGAGTTAGGTACACTTTTTAGCAGCCATGTGGTTGCTGGGAATCGAACCCAGGTCCTCTGCAAGAGCAGCCAGTGCTCTTAACCACTGAGCCATCTTTCAGATCCCTAATCTGGTGTTTTATGATGAAAGATACCATGATCATCTTATGATGATCAGGTTTAGTGGCTGTTTGATGGGTGAGGCGACACCAGTATCCAAGCTCAGTTTAGGACATGCTTGTTTTTAGAAAGCACTGAGATATCCAAGTGGCAAAGTCAGGTACTGGAATTTCAAAGAGATTCAAAGCTCAGTTTAGAGATACATACTGAAATTTCATAAGAATCTGAATGTTATTTGAAGTTACCTTAAATGGAATCACTTAGGCAATGAATGTAATGGGAGATGAGCAATAACTGAGTCCTGAGTAACTCAAACATTACAGGGGAATGAAAGGGGGACTGTTTCCCACATAGGACTGAAAAGCTAGAGCCAGAAGATAAGATGTCACAGAAGCCAAGGGAAATCAGTGATCCCAGGGGTGTGAAATTGATTGGGTCAAAATAATGGGTGATCAAATAGATGAGAATTATAATGTACCTATTGAATTTATTACCTTTCCTGTATAAAATAATATTTCACAAACCATGCTGGCAGATTAAAGATGGGAGGGAAAATCCAGCTGAACTTCTATAACCAGATGATCACAAGGAAAATGCCTAGGGGCTAAACAAAGGTAGGAAAATTTTTAATGTACTCATTAGAAATTATAAAAGTGAACTGGTCCTCAAGAAATGTTATCCTTATTTATAATAAAGAAGGATATATGTGTGTGTGTATATATGTGTATATATATATACACATACTCAGAGGTTGGAGAAATGGCTCAGTGGTTAAGAGCACTGGCTGCTCTTGCAGAGGGCCCAGCAGCTACATAGCAGCTAACAACTGTCAGTTATTCCAGTTCCAGAAGATCTGACACCATCTTCTGACCTCTGTGTGCATTGCATGCATGTGGTGCACTTACAAACATTCAGGAATATATATATATATATGATTCTAAAATTCTCTTTTGAGCTAGGGCCTCACTATGCAGCCCTGGTTAACCTGGAACCTGCTGCGTAGACAAGGCTGGTGTCAATCTCACAGACAGCTACCTGCCTCTGACTCCTGAGTGCTGGGATTAAAAGCATGCACCTGGAATTTGGTTCTAAAAATTATTTATAGGTATTCTTTGCTCCCTACAGCAAAGGTCCATTCCTCTAGGAAGCCATGGGAGGGCTAAAAATGTATTAGATATAGCAGAAGAGACAACTGGTGAACTAAAAGGCAGTTCAGAGTACAACAGAGACAAAGAATTTATGAAGAGGAGATTTTAAATATAAAAAGACTGAGCTTTTTATTGCAAGATAGAGAGAATTTTATAAAGAATCAAATATAAAAAACATAAATTTTGAAGAGATGATGTTCAATTATTTCCCTCAAATGGAAGGTAATAGTCCACAGAATCAAGATGCTCAAATAGAATGCATAAATGAAAATCTGTATTCAGAAAACAAAATGAGCACTTATACTATTAAAGATAAAAAGACATTTCTAAATCAGCCAGGATACAATCAAAAGATGATTGTGAACTAAAGTTAAATTTTCCACAGGAATAATGGAAGTCAGACAGCAGTGGAACAAGATGAATGTGTTGAAAGAATACCACTGCCAAATTCAGTTTCTATACCCAGAAACTGAGGTGAAATAAAAATACTTTTAAACTAATACAAAAAAAGTGAGATAGTTTTCCACAAGGATAAAATTTACTACAAGAAATCTCAGAGTAAGTATTTTAAGAAGAAAGTAATTCCAGACAAAGTTTGAAATGCAAAAAAGTAAATTTACAGATTAATCTAAATGAAAGTCGATTGATTAAAATAATACTAATTCTTTTAAAGTTAAACAAAAATTAAGACAAAACAATAATATGAGAATATGAAAAGGAGGATGAAAAATTGTTCAAGCCTTTTAAAAATAATTATTTCAGAAAAGGGTAAAGTTGATTATATTTAAATTAAGTGTCTTTTAGTTTTGAAGATACACTAAACAATAGAAACACAAATTCAAAGGTAACTGAGGGTAATGATAAAAACTATTTGCTATAAAGAAAGCAAGTAAAGGGCTGGAGTGATGGCTCAGCAACCAAGAATTTAAAAGCGACCTCCCTTTACTTCCCTGGTCCCAACACCTTCCCTGGGTTAAGTCCAGTGCACCCAGCACACATCTCACTTGGGCCTCTGTGGAAACTCCTGAAGACAAAAGCAATTAGGCCACTCCAATATAAAATCAAAAGAGAGAACCTGAAGCCTAGACCAACCAGCTTTTCATGCCCAACAAGTAAACCACAAAGACACATAAAGTTTAAAAAAAGAAGCAGATCTAAACTTAACAAAAGAAGGCTTGAATTTCACACAAGAATCAGAAACTATGAAGGAAATTCATGTCAAAGTCACAAAGAAAAAATAATAACATGAAAAACCAAAATAATATATCCCCAACTAAGTACCAATAGTCCTCTATAGGAGTACAATGAGAACTCGCTAGAGGTAGCACAGGACCTGGAACTCAAAAGAACAATTATAAACATGATAAAAGAATTCAGTAGAGCTGAAGGAAGATAGGGATAAACTTCTGAATGAATTCAGAAAAGAGCTAGAAATATTGAAGAATACTCAGGCTGAAATAAAGAACGAAGTGAAACACTCCATAAGCCAATTAGAAATGACAGGAGAAAGCCTCACCAATAGGATGAACGAAACGGGAAACAGAGAATCAAGACTGGAAGATAAAGTGGATGGACTGTACCACTCAAGCAAAGATTATGAAAAATTTAAGAAATCACAAGAACGGAATATGCAGGAATTATGTGACACCATTAAAAGACCAAACTTATGAATCATAGGCATACAGGAAGGAGAATAATCTCAAGATAATGGTATGGACCAGATCTTCAACAGGACTGTAGAAGAAAATTTCCCAAAATTAAAAAAAGACATGCCAATACAAATACAAGAAGCATATACAACACCAAATAGACAGGACCAGAAAAGAAAATCTCCATGGCACATCATAGTAAAAACAATAAACATTCATCACAAAGAGACAACACTGAAAGCTGCAAAAGAAAAACAACAAATCACATATAAAGGGAAACCCATCAGGATTACAGCTGACTTTTCAGTGAAAACTATGAAAGCAGAAGAACCTGGACCAAAGTATTCCCAGCTCTAAATGACTACAGATGTGAACCCAGATTACTTTACCCAGACAAAATTTCTATCATAGTTGAAGGGGAAAGGAAAATCTTTCATGACTTAAATAGGCTGAAAGAATTCATGTTAAAAAAAAAAAAAAAAGACAGCCCTTAGGAGAGTTCTTAAAGCAAGACAAAGAGCTGAAGAAAGGAACGACTATACACAAAGGTTGACGGAAAGAAATTCAATGAAGATATAACTGTGGAAATGCACAGCTATATCAAGAATGTGAACAGAAATAAAAATGGCAGGATTCAATACACATCACTCATTAATAATGTTAAATATTGGTGGACTGAACTCCCCAGTCAAAAGATACAGACTAGTTGAATGGATTAAGAAACAAAACCCATCTTTTGGTTGTCTGAAAGAAACTCATCTTACTTTCAGGACAGGCACTACCTTAAGGTGAAAGGATGGGAAAAAATATACCAAGCAAATGGTACTAACAAAAAACAGACATTGCAATTCTAATATCTGATAAAATAGACTTTAAACTAAAACTAATCAGAAGAGATAAAAGGGCCACTTCATTCTCATCAAAGGAACAATAAACCAAGAAGATATTACAATGATGAACATATATTCACCAAACTCTGGTGCACCCAACTTCATAAAATCAGTACTACAGGACTTTAAGACCCAGATTAATCCCAACTCATTAGTAGTAGGGGACTTCAATACCCCATTGCCAGTATTAGATAGGTCAACAGGACACAGAATTAAGAGAGAGACATCTGAATTAAACAATACCATATATCAAATGGACCTAACAGACATCTACTGAATATTCCACCCAAGCACCAAAGAATATACTTTCTTTTCAGCGCATCATGGAACTGTCTCCAAAACTGTCCATGTACTAGGGCACAAAAAACCCTCAACGAATACAAAAAGATTGAAATAATTCCATGCATTCTATCAGAACACAATGCAATAAAGTTTACAAACAACACCCAAAGAAACCCTAATCACCACATGAACACATGGAGATTAAACAACACACCCCTGAATGATGAATGGGTCAAAAGAGAAATTAAGAAAGAAAAAAGTATTCTTGGAAGAAAAAGAAAATGAGCACACAACACAGAAAACCTCTGGGACACCCTAAAAGCAGTCCTTAGAAGGAAGTTTAAAGCTCTAAGTGCCTACAATAAAAAATCAGAAAGAACACAAATAAATGAGTTAACGTTGCAACTCAAGACACTTGAAAAGCAACAAAAAATGAAACCCAAACCCAGCAGACAAGAAGAAATAACAAAAATCAGAGCAGAAATTAATGAAATAGAAACAAAGAAAACAATACAAAGAATCAATGAATCCAAGAGCTAGTTCTTTGAAAAGAGAAACAAGATTGACAGACCTCTAGCCTACTTAACCAAAAGAAAGAAAGAGCACCTCCAAATCAACAAAATGAGAGATGAAAGGGGAAACATCACAACAGACACTAAAGAGATCCAGAACATTATAAGGGAATACTTTAAAAACCCATACGCTACTAAATTTGAAAACCTAAAGGAAATGGACGGATACCTAAAAGCATGGGAACCACCAAAGCTAAACCAAGACGAGATTAACAGCTCAAACAGACCCATAACACATACAACCAAAAAAGAAAACTATAGACCCATATCTTTAATGAACATAGATGCAAAAATTCTCAACAAAATACTTGCAAATTATATTCAGACACACATCAAAAAGATCATCCACCATGATCAAGTTGGCTTTATCCCAGAATGCAGGGATGGTTCAATATATGTAGGTCAATAGACTTCATAAATCATATAAATGGGCTCAAAGACAAGAACCACGTGGTCATCAAAATAGATGCAGAGAAGGTCTTTGACAAAATTCAACATGCATTTATGTTCAAAGTCCTAGAGGGAATTGGACTGGAGGGAATATATCTCAACATAATTAAAGCCATATATAACAAGCCCACAGCCAACATCATTCTAAATGGAGAAAAACTGGAAGCATTTCCATCGAATCCAGGAACCAGACAAGGCTGTCCACTATCCCCACTCCTCTTTAACATAGTTCCTGAAACTCTTGCAAGAGCAATAGGACAAGAGAAAGAAATTAAAGGAGGAATAATTGGAAAAGAAGAGATCAAATTATCCCTTTTTGCGGGTAATATGATATTATATCTAAGAGATGCCAAAAATTCCACCAGAAAACTCCTAGAAATTATTAACATGTTCAGTAAAGTGGCAGGTTGCAAAATTAATCTACAAAAGTCTGTAGCCTTTCTATATACCAATAACAAGCAATCAGAGAAGAGTATATGGAAACACTCCCCTTCACAACATCTGCAAAAAAAAATAAAATATCTGGGAATAAACCTGATCAAAGACATTAAAGACCTCTACAATGAAAATTGTAAATCCTTAAAGAAAGAGATTGAGGAAGACATCAGAAGATGGAAGGACTTCCCAAGCTCATGGATTAGAAGAATTAATATTGTGAAAATGACCATCCTACCAAAAGCCATTTATAGATACAGTGCAATGCCAATCAAAATCCCCATGACATTTTTCACAGAATTGGAAAAAACTATCCTAAGATACATATGGAAGCACAAAAGAACTCGGATAGCCAAAGCAACCCTAAGCACTAAGAGCAAGGCTGGGGGGATTACTATACCAGATATTAAACCGTATTACAGAGCTATAGTCATAAAGACAACATGGTGCTGGCACAAAAATAGACCCATAGATCAATTGAAGACCCAAAAATTGAAGACTCAAATATGAGTACATTCAATTTCAGCCACCTGATATTTGACAAAGGAGTCAAGAACATTCACTGGAGGAAAGACAACATGTTCAGCAAATGGTTCTGGCAAAACTGTATCTCCACCTATAGAAGAATGAACTTAAACCCCTATCTTTCACCTTGCACTAAAGTCAACTCCAAATAGATCAAAGACCTCAATGTGATGCCTGAAACTCTGAAAGTGTTAGAAGAAAATATTGGCAATAACCTACAAGATATAGGTGTAGGAAAAAGACTTTCTAAACTGGACATCAACTGCCCAGGAAACAAGGTCAGGAATCAACAAATGGGACCTCATTAAACAAAAAAGCTTCTGTACATCAAAAGAAGCAACCAAGGAAGTGCAGAGAAAACCCACAGAATGGGAGAAAATCTTCATCAGCGACACATCTGACAGAGGTTTAACATCCAGAACACATAATGAACTTTAAGAACAAAGTATCAAGAAAGGAAGCAACCCAATTAAAAGGTGGGCTAAGGAGCTGAACAGAGAGTTCTCAAAAGAAGAAATAAAGATGATGAAGAAGCATCTTAAAAGATGTTCAACATCACTAGTAATTAGGGAAATGCAAATTAAAGCCACTTTAAGATTTTATCTTACCCCAGTCAGACTGGCAAAGATCAAGAGAACAAAGGATACCAAATGTTGGAGAGGATGTGGGGAAGGCGGAACACTCATCCACTGCTGGTGGGGCTGCAAACTTGTTCAACTCCTATGGAAAGCAGTGTGGAGAACTCTTAAAAAACCACAAATGAACCTACCATTTGACGCAGTTATACCACTCCTTGGCATATACCCAAAGAACTCATCCTATTGCAGAGACATTTGTACATCCATGTTTGTTGCTGTTCTTTTCACAATAGCTAAGCAACCTAAGTGCCCCTCAACTGACAAGTGGATAATGAAAATGTGCTTCATTTATACAATGGAATTTTACTCAGCAGTAAAGAAAGATGAAATCATGAAATTTGCAGGTAAATGGATGGAACTAGAAACCGTTATACTAAGTGAAGTAACACAGACTCAGAAAAAAACAAAGACGAAAAAACAAAAACAGCATATGTTCTCCCTCATATGTGGACCCTGGCACCAAATCCTTGTAAGTGAATATGTATCCAGACATAACTACAAGAACCAGGACAATGAGGAGGAACCAGGGAAGTAAAGGAAAAGAAAGACTCTGAAAGAGAAGAACAGTAGAAAACAGGTGCTAACAAGGGAGATATGGATAATAATGGGGTTATTTTAAGGGGAGAGGGGAGGGAAGGTTATATAAGGAAACTATGGGATAAAGGGAAAGAAGGGGCTCAGGAGAGGTGGGACCATAGGAGAAGGGTATTATTAAGGGAGAAATGGAAAAAATGGGGGCACCTTAAATGGGGAAACCATGGTGGAATGGTTAGACAATGTGAGAGATAAACAATGCCTAGCTAGTTTTAGAAAACCAGAGGGAACCACATTAGGCTAACAACCTACTGACAAATTATACATAGAACCAGATCAAAGAAAGTAATATATGCCTAGGCAAGGTTTGTCTGAGAGTGTTTGGTCTTTGCCCAAGCTCTATCTTCATGGCATATGGTAATTAAAAGTACCAGACTGGTGGAACTAACCTTCTTGGATGTTTAACTGCCATACTTTGAGGCCTATACTAATTTGGTCAGGGGGGCATAAATGACAGTTTTTGCTCCTTGCCCTCCTAGGTCGACTAAGTTCCAGGGGACTATGAGCATCTCTCAAACATCCTGTAACTGTGGTGAGTCACCTGTCCTCTTGAGCAAGGAGGCTAAGGAGACCCCACCAGATGGACCTGAACTAGTGTCCAGTCTACAAAGAGGAGGGTCAACACAGAGGAAACATTTCCTCCATGCTTCCAAGCGAAGCCAGGCATGATCAAGTAGGACCTTTGACTTATCTTCACATAGATGGAACTGGTCAAAGAAAGGAGCCAGGGGCTTCTCCCAAGCCCATGTGAGCCCTGAGGAACAGATCCTCAAACAACCTTAAGAGTTAAAGTAAATTGTTTTATCTGGGCCAACTGTATAACCAAAGTATAAAAGGAAAGTATAACAAAAGATTAATGGGGTCAATATAATTTTTAAGAGTCCATATGTATAGCTAAAGGCTACATAACAAGAACCAATGCCAGACAGGTGATACCTTCTTTTGAGTAATTGCCAAGGTGGTGCAAGAGACTCCCAGACAAGTAACCCAGCATAGAACTGGGAAAATGAACAGCAGACCCCAATCTTATCAAAAGGAATATTGACAACTGATTGCTGATAGATGAGGAACAACTGCTGTTCCTAAAACAAGGATCTCTAGATAGGCTGACTAGATTCAGCAGATGGACAAGCACTGGGGAATGACTGGGGATGTCAACAACACAGAGGACAGTAACAGGGATGACAGAGTGTATGGGCTCTAGTATGTGCGACGGGGGAGACTATGGGAGGGTCCCATTTGGGAAGTGGGTATATAGATAAATAAGATTGTGTGGGATGTTCTGTATGATATATATACAGAAAAATCAACAAATTAAAAAAAGACTTACATTTGAGGAGGAAGCATAAATATTTACTTCATGGTAAATAGTAGAGGTGATAAACATTACCAGTGAAATCTATCTGATGGCCTTATATCCATACTCAGGTACTAAGGATTTGAGTGTAACTGACTGTGACTAGTAATCATCAGATACATATAGATTAAAGGCACATGTGAAAACATCTGTTAGTAGCATTAAAAATGTAGGAAATAGCATATTTTAAAATGAAATATAGATCTTTAAAGGGTAAAAACTCATTCAATTTTATATCTTACAGGGTTTATACTGAGTTCAATATTGTCTAACTGTATTAATTCAACTGTGAACCTAAAAATTTACAGCCACTTTTGAAAGAGATGTATCCTTGCTCTGGAGTGTGTTACTGAATATGTTAAAGCTGTAGTGAAATGCTTCTTCTAATCATGTGGTTAGTAAATTTTTTAAAAATTTAAAAAATAATAATCCCTCAAAGCATAAAAAATTGTTCCTTAATAATTAGTAGATGTGAAAAACATTGCCACTGAAATCTACCTGATGACTTGTGTCCATGCTCAGATGCCAAGGAGCTCAGAAAGTAACCAACTGTGACTAGTAATAATCAGATATATAGAGATTAGAAACACACGTGGAAACATCTTAGTGTCAATTGCATTAAAATTATGTAATTTTGTACATAGTTTCTGTACGAAAGTGTGTATTTTAATAATGAAATGGAGATCTTTTTTAAAGGTTAAAACCTCATTTAATTTTATGTCTTATAGGGTTTATACTGAGTACAATATTGTATAACTATTAACTCAACTGTAAAAATTTACAGCCAACTTTGAAAGAGATGCATCTTAGCTCTGGAAATTGTTATTTAATATGTTAATACTGTTGTAATTAAATGCTTCTTCTAATTATGTGCTTATTAAATAATTTTTAAAAAAGAATTTAAGAGCACTTACAGTTCTTGTAGGGAACCCTTGTTCAGTTTTCAGCACCCACATGGTGGCTAACAAGCTTCCATAACTTGTTGGCCTGGAACTAACTTTCTAGACCATGCTGGCCTAGAACTCATAGGGATGTGCTTGCCTCTGCTAGGATTAAAGGTGTGTACCGCCATGCCCCGCTTTCAGTACATGCTCCTAACCACTGAGTCGTCTCTCCAGCCCATCACTTATTTTATTTAAAAATAATGACTAAATATAGCTAATTTAAATTTGAAATTTTGGACTTTAATATTAAATCTTCATGATTTTCCTGTCATACTTTGCCTCCTCAGATAACATTAGTATGCTTTACCGAAGTAAAATTAAACTACACTTACTAAAATCTTTGTATTTTTAATCCCTACTTGCTTTTCTAACAGGAAGTCCACTGTCTTTGGATCTCCCTTGTAAGGTATTCCACACATAACCACCTTGTGAATCACCTTCTCTGAGAATCTAAAGAATGGGCTTGAGAACTACTTCGGATATAATTACCTGTTCTACCAACAGCCGGAGCCCCCGCTGCCTGTTTTTTGCTCCTGGCATCCTTGGGCACCGCTGACCACACTCAGACCTGTTTTCACAGGTTACCTTGCCTGCTGCTTCCTGTCGAGGTAGCTCAGATGTGCCTCCTCCTTTCCTACCACAGAAGGGTTACAACTTCCACCTACTATGTCAAGAGTGGTTTTCTTCAAACAGAAGCATGGTTTTCTTCAAGCAAAAGAGTGGAGCCACAAGAAATTAATTATTTGTACCACAACATCTCCTTCCTAGAGAACTTGGAAATTCTAGGTTTCATGGAGCCACATGAGAGAGGAGTCATTATATACTTCAGTGTACCTGGGAACCCCAGGGCTTAGTCAGATTTACTTGGCTGACCTTTTTCTTTCCAGTGACAATCAGTCTTTCAAGGGCCTCAGAGTCTCTCTTCTTCTAGATCTCCTTCTTTAGGTGAGCTTTATCCCTATAGTTTAGGAGAAAAGACTCATGAACACCCTACTATCACTGACCATTCCTTGCTATATCATTGAACAATCTATGGTAGTAACAAGCTTCTAGAATATCACTCAGTCAAGGAAGTTGGTTGGCTCAGAGCACAGAGATGATGTCTTAAAGTCACCAAAAAAAAAGGGTTGTTTAATTTTACACCTAAACTCTGTTTCATAACTTGCTGATCCATGATCTAGAGTATGAAAGAGTCAATATGTGTGTCCACTCAAACGTCGCATATTAAAGCCCTCCTTCCAAGTGTGACTGCACATTTAGAACCTACAAAAAGGTGACACAAGCTACATGAGTTCATAAGCTGGGGCCTTACATTGAGAGCGCTGGCATCACCATATGAGGGAGAGATACCAGAGCTCACTGACTTTCTGCCATATGAGGATGCAAAGAAAGGGGGCTTTCTACACAGCGGGAGAGCACCTCACCAGACACCTCACCAGGCACTACTCTGGCACCTTTACCATGGATTTCCACTCTCGTGATCTATAAGAAAATGAATGTATGGGTTTATCTCACTTAGTCTATGTTATTTTTGCTATGACAACTTGAACAGACTACAGCAACAGGATAAAATCAAGACCTCTCCACATAGAATCAATTTTTCCCCACTTGACTACTAATTAGCATTAATGTTTTCTTATGCTAATGTACAGCTTACTCCTTTAAATACATGACTGCCTGATTTGCCCCCCAGCTCCAGTCTTTAGTCTTTCAAGATTAACAAATGTCACATTCTCTGAGAAGTAGTGGGCTGTTTTAGGTTAATAATTTTATTTGAGGTCCAATTCTCTGGTACTTGTGAACATAATCTTATTTGAAAATAGAATCTTTGTAGTTGTAATTGAGTTAAAATGGATTATAGTAGGCCATAAGTCATTGCTTGGGGTCTGTAAAGAGAGGAAGGTTTGGACACAGAGGCAGATATGCATGGAAAATATCATGTGATAAAGGGGTCACAAATTGGAACTACATTGCCATAAATGAGGGACACCAGGAATTGGCTCCAGCTGCCACAAGTAAGGAGAAAAAACACTGACACATTTTCATTCTGAGTCCCACAATTGGAGCTCACAGACATCTTGATTTTAGACTTCTACTTTCTGGAATAATGCAATATTTTTTGCTATTTTTGAGCTATTCTGTTTGTGCTATGTTTGCTATGGCAGCTCTAAGAAGCTAATATGAAAACCATTTCTCTTCTCTCTAATACTGTCAAAATGAGCTATTCCCCACAGGGCCTTATGATTTCTTTTTCTTTATTCCCTCTTTTTTTGCATGTGCATGGTTGTATGGTGGGCATGTATGTGCTTATGTTCACATGTGCAGGGCTTATGTGTGAGGGGATTGCATGTGTGTGTGTGTGTGTGTGTGTGTGTGTGTGTGTGTGTGGAGGTCAAATGCCAACCCCTCTAGAGTGGGTTCTCTCCTTATACCATGGGGTCCCTGGGGATCCAATACATACCCAGGCTGTGTGTGTGTGTGTGTGTGTGTGTGTGTGTGTGGTCAGCAATGGTTGTCTTCCTGGACTACAGTCCATCTTATGTATTGAAGGAAAGTCTCTTACTTGAGCCCAGAACTTGGTGATTTTGCTAGTCCAGCTAGCCTGTCTGTCTGCCAAGGGCTGAGATTATAAGCTACACCTTGGCATTGCTTTATTTACTCTGGTCCTCACACTTGGGCAGAAAGAGCTTTACCTATTAAATCATCTGCCCAGCTCCCAGATCGTGTGATTTCTTAAATCATAGAATAAAATTTTATTGATGGTCTACTTGCATGCTAAACACTCTGCTAGATGAAGGAAACAGAGACATCAAAATAGCAAAGATGCCAGCTTCATGATGTATAGTGCTGTGACAGGCAAAGAAAAGAGAAAGAAGCTGACAAAAATAAGGGCATATTATAATATTACAATGAAGGTTCCACGCAAAGCAGAACCAGGGTTTCAAGCAGAGCTTAATTTGGGCAGCTCCAGTGTAGACAGAGGTACCAGTTAAGTCAAGTTTCCCTGTTTAGGCAACAGCAGGAGCCAGGGTTCTGAGCAGCAAAGTATTTGTTGCCTTTTGGGAACTAAGTGAAGATCACACCAGGAGGGCAAGAACTAGGAGATGAGGCTGGAGGGAAGCAATGACCAGAACCTGCAGAGCTTCGTTAACATCTGTTAACTGCTTTAGTTGCTGTGATTTAGAAGGGATGAGAGGAAATGTGCAAAGCTCATAGACAACTGTCCAGGAGAAATACAAGTCTTCTAAGAGGGTAACTGCAATGAGAAGTGAGGTTCTAGATATACATTGGAGAAGATCTGCAGAGATTAGCTATGGAACAGCAGAGTCCGTTACCATAGCACACAATGCCTTGCATTTGGCTTGTTCCTGTTTCTGTCTTCCCTGTTAGATTATATGGTTTGGTAGTGAGGATTGGCAGAGTCATCTTTTAACACTTAGAAAAAGAATCTCAATCATCTATTCAAATACACAGCCACACATGCTCATCATTACTGAAATGCTTTTTACTGTCCACAAATAGGGGTCTGTATTATGGAAACTTTAGTTCCATTCTCTTTGGATGGTCCCTTCTCAAAAGTTTCTTCATAATTCATCCTGTCATACTTGCTCTTTGTTGGAGTACGGGGAAGTGTTGCAGGGCTCACAAGGTAGAATCTGCAGTGAAGTCTTCGCTGAGGAACACAGAACCACAGCAACTGACATTTGTCTCCTTTTGCACAGTGAATAGATGATTTCTAATGAGCAAGAACGGCTCATGTCCTCAGTGCTGTAGCTCCTGTCTGCATTCTGCACTTAAATAGTATCCACGTTTTCACTGTAGTTCCTAATAAGCCAGAAATGCGCAAAGCCTTACAAAAATTGAATATCAAGGTTCACTGCTCAATGTCCCTCCCTGAGCTTCATTATTTCATTTAGGGCAGAACTCGCAATAGGCAGTTCACAGCCCAGATATTGCTGTATTTCCCCTTCCCACCTCCCCACCTCCATTAAAAAAAAAAAAATCCTTTGAAAATGAGAAAATAGTTTAAAACTACTAAAACATTCTTTGTTTTGTATCTTTTAAAAAATTGAAAATAGGATCTTTAACAACATTGGGGCATATGCATCCTGGCGGAGAGCTGAGTAGAATCCTCTCCTTTTGTAGAGGATGTGCTGCCTGTTCAGTGAAGCCCTGCAGGCCCATGTCACTTGTTTCTATCTTGCTCAGAGCCTGTGTGCTTTGGCATCTGAACCCTTGAACTAAGGTCAATGCAACTATAGGCAGCCCCTGGAAGCTGATAAGTACTCTAGGGCACCCCAGGGTGATGGGTGAAAGACAGGGGAGTTGTCTCAAACACTGTGAACCAGAACACAGCACTTCCAGGGTTTCAGGTTCCAAAAGAGTATGTTTATTATTTCTGGTTGTTTCAAGTTGACAATGTGTGACCTCCCTCCCTCCACAGATGCTACTTAAGAAACTAGATCCTGTATAGCTGCCACAGTGCAACTGTTTTTAAATTCACTTCAGCTTCTAGCTGACCATGTGTTCACAAAGACAAAAATATCACCTTAACACATTGCATAAATGCATGGGGGAAAAGGGTATTTCACCATTTTCTGTAGACTTTGAAGTTTGGCGTGTTAATCTATTCATATCAAAACAGATAATTTACTCATATCAAAATGAGAATTTTGGGGGCTGGGTGGCCATTAAGAGAGCTTGCTGCATGATCTTGAAGGCCGGAATTCAGATCTCAAAACCCACATAACCGACCCACCCACACATGGCATTTCAGTTCTGAGGGGAGCAAAGACAGAAGGATCACTGAGGCTTGCTGGCTTCTGGCCTAGCCAGGAAAATACGAACCGCAAGTTCAAGAAAATCTCAAAGGAATACGCAAAAAACAATGAAACAGGACACCTGACAGCCTCTTCTACTCTCTACATGAGTGCCTAGGCATGCATACCTGCATGGATATACACTCACACACACACACAGACATACATACATAAATACATAAATAAATAAATCTTCATTAAAATCAAACAAACAGAAAACCCTATGCATTTTTATGAGAATATTTCTTATGGGGACCCTTCAGAAATTTTCAGGATTTTCCCTGTGACCAAGGCATTTCAATAAATTCAACATCAGACAATTTATGGAATGTATCTAGAATCAATATAAACAGATTTCACTTTGTTATACAAGAGTATTACCCTTCAATTCAACTGAAATCTCCCCCCAAATTTAAATTACTTCATAAATTTCATCTCATTTTCAACCATAACCAAACTAAATGATATCTAATTTAAGTGTTTCTCAAAGCAAAATTTAAGAATTGCCGTCATTGATGTTTGAAGGCTTTACTTTTTAGAAAGCTAAAATTATATACATGATAATTTAAGCAATATTTTTTACCTAAAAGATATTTTGACTAGAAGATGGCAGCTGCCTAGTCCTTACCTTTCCCATCTTTTCCTATACTTTCTTAGTTCAGAAAATAAGGAGGATAGATAAATTGTCAAGTACACGGACAAGCAAAGGGAATGTGACATTGGATAACAGATAATTAGAAAGATAGAGAACTAAACAGATCCTAGAAATATCCACAACAACTTTGGGGAAATTCAAGGATGTGGAATGTGGTCAGTGAAGACAACGCAGGAGTAGCCAGTCAGGATTAGAATTTTTTTCTCTAGATCTTAAATATCCAGAAGAGAAACAGGAAGTGCAGGCTGACAACTCCCTTCCTATGTCCTGATTGTGATGCCTCCTATGTGGATTAGTTTTTGTGAACTGGACACAAGACTAGAGTCTGGAAGAGGGAGCTTCAATTGAGGAATTGCTAATTGATGTAAGAGAGTGCATCTCACTGTGGGTGAGGCCATCCCTGGAAAGGCAGGGTGACTGAGCAAGCCAGAGGAAGCAAGCCAGTAAATGGTGTTCCTCCACTGATTCCTGGTTCAAATTCCTGCCTTGACTTCTCCTAATGAACTGTAGTTTATAAGATGAAATAAACCCTTTCCTCTCTGCATCACTTTGGATCATGGTGTTTATCACAGCAGCAGAAAGCTAACTCAAACACTTGGTTTTTAATTTTAGTTTTCTAGGTTGCTAAGTCTCAGTTTTACTCTACTAACAGGGTAGAGTGACCACATAGGTAACGTTAGTGCATTAAACACCCATAATCCGCCTATGTCCCAGAGCCATAACAATTATAGACCAGATTACCTCATGTTAATTTCACTTGTACTCTGTTAAGCCTTTATTGAGCCAATTAATTAACCTAAAGCTAGATGTGAAGATATCCAAGCTGAAAAGTTGATCTTCATGGGGGAAGATACAGCAGACTTGGCTTTTAGAGAGTTCAATTTATCCGGACAACCTTTCTTCAGTAACATAGAAGTGTCATTTTTTGGTCAAACATAAAGAAGTCACTGTATTCTCTTCCAAGAATCTCCAAATGGATAAAGTTTGGAACTAATAACAAATGATAGATTCTTTCCTTATACAGATATATGGAAGACACTGCTCAGTTTACACAAGGATCAGTCAACATGTATGATCAGTCGTATTACATGTCTTCATTGGCATTCTCAGGCATATCACAAGGAATCAATTACATGTTCAGTGGTATCCTGTGCTGGATGGCACACTAGGGATTTCTTATATTAACTGAGTATATATAGCAACACTCCCAGAAAGACTCAATTCTCCCTGAGAGTTGATGACAAATGATGGGGCACCACCTTTGCAGGCAAGACACAGTCACAGTAACCTTCACCCTCCAAGAACTCTGCCTTTTGTTCTTGTGCAAGGAATTTGTTACAAACTGAGCCTCAGAAAGCTAAAAGTGCTTGATAAAAAGGCAAATAAGCAGAAAGCATCATGATAAATTCACAAACTTTGCAGCCTGAGCTCTGAGGCCAAGCATATTTTGTAACTCAGAATTATAGTATTTTAGAAGAGCGTCATATATACATACCCCCCCACACACACACATATCATACAAGTTATAACCCCATACTCGGATCTGAAACAAGATTGAAATTGAACATGAGTGTTTCCAGAGCAAAATATGTAAATATTTACTTTAAATGAGATGAATCAAAAATATAATTTCTGTTACGATAAGTCTAATTTTACTTTTAAATGAGTTAAGGAAAAGACTTTCAGTTTGGAAGGTTTATGACTTTCTTTTGGAAAGAAGCATTAAGTATTTGTTAACCAGAATTCTTTCCTTTTGTATAAATTACTAGTTTGAGGATAGAGATGTTGCAGAGTAATCTTTGGCATTTTTATTGGAATTTTATTTCCACATTTGCTTCCAAACTTGCTCTGCCACTTTAGAAGAACCCTATTTATGTTTTGTGTGAATATACTTCATCCACAAGCTCATTCATCTGGTAAACATGACTGAATTATTGAGCACCTACCATGGACTTGCATCACACTGGCACAGTGTAGTGATGCAGCCTTCCTCTTAAGTGACCCATTGGACTGTAAGGCCGTGGATTCCAAATTCAACTCTTCATAGTCTACCAATGCTATTGAAATTAAAAGAGAAACGCTTATATTTATAGTTCCTACTCAAAGACTTTTATGGTTGAATCTATTCTTAACTTAGTATTTTTGAGTCCTCTAATAATGCCATTCTGGAACAACCATGTGATATTAATTTTGAGCAGTAAGTGATACTTGAGAAAATGTCTGTTCTAGAATGATATGTTTTATTGTATTTATTCATTTGGTTATTTTTATTGATGTTCATTTCCTCTCTAGGAACATTTTTTATTATAAAACATCAAAGTATAAACAAAATAATCCAAAAGTTATTTTCTATGTAAACCAATGAAAAACGTAGAAAGGGACTTATTACATGACACCATAAAACTTAATTCAATTAATTTGAAAATAAAAAAGTACTATCAAATGAAGCTTAGATCTTAGCTCATACAAATGAGCAATGATTTCTGTTTAAGAACCTGCTCATTTTATATTGTTTTTATTCCAGTGCAATGCCTTCAATAGTCCATTATTGTAGAATGGTTTTCTTTCATCCTTAAGCATCAAAGTAGTCATCTAACTGATGTGAAATATTCATCTAGGTTTGAAATTCTTCTGGTTTGATAGACACAAGGCAGGAATAACTTCATAGAATTTTTGAAAAATGGGACAATAATACAATCTCATGTCAAAACAGAAAAAATACCACTAGTGATATAATTTGGAGTTAAAATAAAGAATATGAAAGTCATGGTCCTAGACTTACATGGAAGATGGTTTTCAGTCATGAGGGAGTATGATTTAGAACTTTCTTAATTTTCTGTCTCTTTTGCCAGCACCCCATAGCAAAATTCAACCTATGGATTATAGATACACAGTTTAAGATTTTCATTTGATGTAGAAAATTTGGTAAGCAAATGATTTTTAGTATGTGCATTGCTTATGAATGCTATTGGCCCAGGAATGAACAATAATGCACAAACTTTGAGTTACCTGTGAAGTCATCTGTATGAATACAAAATATGACATGATACATACTGTGGAGATTAAGCAAACATTCTGCATGCTCAAACAGAAACTTGTCACTATAGGAAATATTACAACACAGTGAAGTTAAGCTTCACCAAACAAACATGGCTGTAAACAGGACCACGATATATTAGTGACATGTATGTGTAGTGGAGTTCACCTATTGCAATTCAAATATTAGTTCTGTTGGATATTTAGCTGTACATATTTATTAAATTGCCGTAAGGAAAAGGCTATAATGGAAATCTCAGAGTTATTAGAAACATCTGGACATCTTAAACGTGTTGTATTACCAAAACACAAAATACTTACTAAAATAGTTCCTTATTTGTGTACACATGTGTATGTGTTCATGTGTTTCCACACTTGTAGTCAGAAGACAAGCTTGGGTATCCATACCTCAGGAGCCATCTACCATTTTTTAGAGACAGGGTCTCTCACTGTCTTGGAAATTACCCAGTAGGCTAAGTTGAATGACCAATTAGACTCAGATTCATCTACCTCCACCTTCCCAGTCCTGGGATTATAAGTATGAATTTGCAAACCTGTTTTGTTTTTTTTTTTAAATATGGGTTCTGGGATCAAATTCAGATCCTAATACTTGCAAGGCAAGCACTTTGCCAACCAAGTTGTCCTCCGGCCTCCAAACAGTACCTTATTTTTTAGGAGATAATTCTGTTGATCAGATTATTCCTGTATCTTAAATTATATTTGAAGAATATTTTTCTTTTTAATATTTTATTTATTATTTTTATTTTTTCTGTATGAGTGTATTGCTTACATATCTGTAAGTGCACCTGGGTTGTGCAATGCCCTCAGAAGTCAGAAGAGAGCGTTGGATCCACTGGAACTGGAGTTACAGATGGCTATTGCCACCATGTGAGTGCTGGGAACTGAACCTGGGTCCTCTGCAAGAACAGCCAGTGCTTTTAACTGCTAAGTCATCTCTCCACCCCTGAAGTATATTTTTCTAAATGTTAGAAATGTTTTTAACTGTTCACTCAAAACTTCTTCTGTTTATTCAATATTTTTAATATTGCTGACCAGACAATACTAGTCATCAATAAGAATATTTTAATGTTCTGCTACTGGCAGCCTTGTTGAATATATTCATACAACACATCTAAGATATTTCTAAAATCCTTGCTAAAAGAACCTGATATGTCCATATCCCTATTTCCAACTTGCAGAATATAAAGCCAAAATATTGTACCTTCTAACTCTGCCTAGTTTTCAAAATGAACAACCTTACAGAAAGACAAGACTTTATAAAAAGTAATAATAGAACACATGGCTGCCAACTTCTGAATGAGAAACTAAAAACTGTATATCTAAAACCAAATTCTTCAAGTTTTTCACCAATTTTAAATTATGAGAGCAAAATGAATATAAATCAAACTTATTTAGTCCTGGAACAGATTAGTCCTTGCTGGACACAAAACCTACTCCTAAGTATGATCAAAGGTCACTTTAGCCTTTGGGTCCTGTTTTTATGTCTCTGAACTGAATGCTATCCTTGGGCATGGACCTAAGGGCCCAGGTAATCTTCTTACGAAGACGTTCTTTCCCATCTGATAACTACTGAAATATTTGGAAAATGAACACAAAAAATGAAGTCATGATTGGACCTCTAATTCTAATTCGATAAATAATTGTATTTTATTAGAAGAATTAGGAAGTACTTCTAGCAAAAATGTGGTTTCATATTTGCATAAGTCAGCAACTGAAAAGCCAGCATGGAAAACAAAATTCAGGCTTTGATCTTCTAGGTTCAATTCTGTATGCCATTGCTCTGGCCTCCATCTATTACAGGACTGACACAGACATCCTCCTGTCTGTGTATTTTACTCTATATAACCTCCTGTCTAAACATTCCTCCTTATCATTGTTTGTAAGCACCAAATATAATGTCTAACCTGCTTTTCCTTGAGCAGTGTTGACATCCAGTGGAGACTCAGAATAATTACAGGTGTGTCAGATTCCTATGGAATGCAGCCCAGGATGAATGGCTGATTTGAGACATCACACAATTTAGTAACAGTTGAAACACTCACAGTTGAAACAGAATGCAAACGAGCTTGAAAATACATAGTAGAAAACCTTTTCCGAGTCAGGAAAAGAGTTCTTGGGGATCACAAAAAATTAAATACATCACTTAGAAACTGTGCTCTACAAATGACAGTAGTATGTGAATGAAGTTAAAGTTGGTTGTGAAGAAAATGTCTACAAATCACAGATACGAAGAGGACTCATAGAACACATAGAAGGCAGGGAAGTAGACTCTGGGAAACTGTCAACCCTTTGCATTGAAAGAAAGACAGTGAGGGTCTGGTGATATGAAGGCAACTAGATTTTATAAGACAGGGTTAAGAAAATAATCTCATTTACTGTTATTCTTCATTGGTTCTATCTCTAACCACCCATACAGCAAGTGTATACTAAGCATTGTATTGAAAAGTTATAGGTACAAGGGTAAGGCTAGATCAATACACAAGTGCTAGGAAAAATAGCCTCCTAATGGAAGCAAGTGTTAAAATAAGGACTATGGATGAAATGAAGGAAGCTTCCACCAGGGTTAAAAAACTCAGCTGATATATTCTAGCTATAAAATTTCTTGTGCAGTTTCTCAGGACTGTGACTTGCTTTTGTGTGTACCAAGGAGCTATCTATCCCATGCTCTGTACCAAGTCTATTGATGTAGATTTAAAATTCAGAAAAAAAAACAGAATGTAAGCGGGACATTCTGGAATGGAAACCTACTCTTTGTAAAGTCCAGGTGCTGTGATTCAGTGTGGTTTGTGTTTCTTGTAAGTCCCAGAGCTTCGTTTCTTCACTTATTAAAGATGGAGCCTGAGGATAGTTTTTTTTATCCAGTAAAGCCTATTTTGTTGAAGGCTTCCTTGATTTCTACCTTATTGCTTCTTCTCTGACACATTAGCTTCTCTAAAGTTTCCTGAGATGAATGTTTCATTCAAATGGCACTGATGTTAGAAATTTAATACCAAAACTTTCCAGTCACTTATAATGAGATTATCATCTTAAAACACTGGAAAGTCCAATGAGAATTAATAATTTCACTCCATTTTCTCTTGCACATGTTTGCATATCCCACAAGCATGGGCAACTAACTTTTCAGTTAACCATCTTATGCAAGCGGTCTGGATTCATGGACATTAGATCCCTAAAATAAATACTTTTCCAATCTGGGAGTAGGTGTGGAAGAAGCACTTTTGTAAGATATCATACATGGTATTGAAGTTTGTTTTGCTTCATATTTTTTTCCATAGCTTATAAAGATAGATAGCTATAAACTTTGGAAATTGAATTTTTAAAGCAGTGGAATAAATTCAAGCTCCAGAGAATTCTTTTCATCTTTTTATTGAAATACAAAATCATCCAAAAGAGGAAAATACCTCAGTAACTGTAGAAACAAAGGGAAATGTATACACTCGTAGTTGTGATAAGAGGATTTGAGCCACCACTGATGGCCAGCCTGAGCTAAACATTGTCTCAGAAAGAACTGTCAGAAACCACGTGGCTCTATCATAGGCCCTTTAACTGAGCTTCAGCAACAGACACAAGACAGGTTTCTTGTCAGACCCATTTTATCCTTTAGTCTAAAGAGCCTGACACATTTAGAGCTGTAAGATTCAACCCTTCCTTTCCATTCCCAAGCCACTCGCTTTGTTTTCTGGTCCAGTGTTTCATTCAGATCTCTTCTTCCTAGTGTTGTTATCTTGGCATTTGTCTTCAACTTTGATCTGGTTTTACCACACAGTGTTGCCTCTCAGATCTTGGTTTTTGCTTGTTTGTTTCCCCGACAGGTTATATCAATTCAGTTTTGGCTCTCTTTGTAATGCCCCTCCTACCTTATTCTGAGTCAAGAGACAGATGTATTTTATGAGTAATGCAACCACACTGAAAAATGTGATATAACGAGAAGGGGGGGAAACTAATGCAGAACTGTAGTAAGAAATAATAGGCATCCTTAGCACACAGAGAAAGGAATGGCAGAGATAAACCACAGTGAATTTTCGAACTATTTAGACCTTTAACAGGGGCTGAACAAAGCACGGTATTACTATAGAGACTCACACTAGTAAGACAACAGATTCCAAAACTACATCCAGAAAACACACAGAAACAGCAGCAGAAGAGAAGGTGTCAGATGTGAAGAGTAGAACAAGAAATCTAACTAAATTGATATTTAATTGATATTTAAATTGGTATTTATTTCTGAAGAGACTCTAAAACAAAATTAGCAAAGATGACAGAGTATAATAATTAAAAACTGAATTAACAATTAGACTGAATAGTGAGGTTTAGTACAGCGTCATTAATATCAACAATAGTAGCCACGCCTCACAGAATCTTCAAACTTTACAAAATATGAGAATTTTTGAAGTTTTTCAGTATAAAAATAAACTTAAATTGAAAGATGCCCAAATCAGGAATTCTGAGAATTCTCTGCTGACTGAGCAACTAATACCAGGAAGCAAAAAAATGAGATGTCTTATCACCAACAGTGAGGGTTTTTAGCCTTACCAGTCCACTTGTCATTCATGTGAAGGTTAAATAGCAATTTGAGTTCTCAACCTTAAGAGGTTATCTTGTCACTACCCAGAACTCTCAGGCCCTGACATAAATTCTTGAATGGAAAGAAAAAAAACTGATAATCAGAAAAACTACAGTTAGGGATTAGCAAATAAGAAAAATGGGGCTTGATTGAATTAATTGATGGAAGAAAGATAAGAAGTCAGACCTTCATATGAACTATTGGATATTGTTGAAAAAGGGAAGAAGAAAATCCAAAATGATTAAAATTCAGGCCAGTAATTACTGTCTTATAGACAGTAATTGGTTGGGTAATTTTAAATTCATGATTTTTTTTATATTGATGGTATTTGCGGAATGTCAACTGTTTTACACACTGTTGACAATATAGCCTTTACCTTCCATATCTTACCTAAATATTTATCTTTCACATCTTTATCAGATCAAGTTCAACACTGATAGACTGTCAGGCCCTGTTCAGACATACTGAGGGGTACTGACTCATTGGTTCAAGGTCAAGCATACATTTGCTTTCCAGAATTAGCTAGGTGAAGCTTTGGGATAATGAGCCAAGATAGAAAAGTTTCTTGTGCCTACACAATAGTCTATTTTCAGCAAGTCTCCAGTGAGTTCCTAATGATACACCCAGTTGAAAAAACTAACGTATTTTTGCTTCTTTCTTTGTTTTTAAATAAGGATAGAGGCTTCATTTCATGTGTGACATTTAAATAAAAGTAAAGTATATTGATAGTAAAATTTTTAAATGAATTCTTTAAAAATATTTATTCATTTTTATTGTATCTGTATGAGTGTTTTGCCTGTAAGATGTAAGCTCACCTGTCATGCAGTGCCTGTAGAAGTCAGAAGCGTGCATCAGATCCCTGGAACTGGAGTTACAGGTGGTTATTAGCCACCATGTGAGTGCTGGGAACTGAACCCAGGTCCTCTGCAAGAACAGCCAGTGCTCTTAACTGTTGAGCCATCTCTCTAGCCTCAAGAATCAAATTTTAACTGAAGAGAGCTATCTCTTGGAGTTTTATACCATGCATTAACAAATTACTGCAAACAACAGCAAACTTTATTTAGTCTTATTTAACTTAGCATTCCCAAAGCAAAACATGTCACAGAACCTCTCTGTGTCAATGCCTATGGGCCTATGGACTATAATGCACTTGTTTCCATAGCAGGACCTTAGAGAGACAGAGTGAGTACTGCTGGGAGTATACAAAGTAGCAATAGTGAATACACACTGATGACTTATTCTATGTCAGGCATATGCTTTCCAAATGTTTTATATGTATTAATTCACTTATTGTTCATAACATCAATAATGGTAGTTCTTGTTATTATTCTCATTTAATAGGAGAGGAAACTGAGTTCATTATTTAATTGCTCTGAACCAAGACCATAAATTGTAAATGATAGCTAGAACAAGGATTTGAACTCAAGCAGGCCAACTTCAGATTAGGCTCCGAGCATAGCATTTTATTGCTTTTTGCCAGTGATAGATGCCTTCCTATAGCACAACTAAAGGTGATCATGCAACCAGAAAAGTTCATCCTAGGTCCTGGACATGTCCTAACCTCTAACCAACTTGAAGACTTCATTTGTATTGGACACTCTAGAAAATGACAAACATAATACAATTCATGTCAATAGGTAGCTGACAATTAGGAAAAGAAAACAGACAAGGGGATCATTAAGTGGAACTCATTGTGATTCATACCAAAACAGATGCATGGATCTTGGAATTTTAGATTATTTTAACAATTTACTTTAATTTAATATTTTAATAATTTGAAATTATTTCACAACCAATCAGCAAATCAGGACTACCAGCTGTTCACAGAGTTAGAGCAGAGTCCTGGAGGTTCCTGATGTTCTGGGAGGAAGTGATTCTTTAGGAACTGTTTCTTTAGGAAGTGATGTGGCCATTCAGAGAACACATTAAGTCTCTGTATGTCACGGGGATTCTTGTCTGGCTCATGTAGCATAAACTCCATAAACTCCTTGCACTCTGTCAGCTAAAGGCACAACTAAAGCTGCTCCCTAGGGCTAAATTAAAAATAAAGAACTAGGAAGTTGACTTCTACCTCTGTTGCCCACTCTGTCTTCCTTTTCCACCTATCAGCAGGCCTCTCCCTTCATTTCAATATTTCCGTAAGTCTACTGTTTATGCCATTTGTGACGTGGTGACAATAAAGAGATCTACAAGTGAGCATTTTATGATTTTATATGTATATGTGACATTTAGTCTTGACTGTTAGCTTGATTGATTGAGAGATACCCAGAAAATTGGTACAGCAGACCTCCAGGTGTGTTTGTGAAGGTGTTTCAACAATTAGCGTGTAGGTCAGCAAACAGAGTCCAGAAAGCCTTCCTTGAATGTGGGCTATACCACGAGGGGTCCAAAAGCTGTGAATAATGGGAAAAGGGGTAAGATTATGCATGTACATGCTCAACTGTTCTTGAGGGGGTGTGTATCTTGCTGTTCTCATCACCTGTTGACACTGAGCTTCACATCCTTTGGTTTTAAATGAAGATGCTTGTGGTGGCTAATCCTGGGTGTCAACTTGACTGGATCTGGAATTAACTGAAATGAGAGAGATCTTCTTGGTTGAAAGCTGGAAGACACACCATAAATGTGGGTGTTACCTTCTGATGGCAGCCCGTACAAAAGGCCATGGCAGAGGAGAACACCTGGCTTCTTGCTGCTTGCCTTCTCTCGCTGGTGAGTTCATCTTGCTTCTGTAGACTGAAGACTAGTTTATATTTTGGAATTCGTCAGACCTTCAGTGCCAGATTGGGACTACTGAGACATCCAGCCTTGTGCACTGAATGACTACGGATTGTCAGCCTCTCCAGTGTGGTGCAGCCATTGTTGGACTACTCGGACTCTATCCTATGAGCTAAACTGATAAATCTCTATACATATATATTCATTCTACTGGTTCTGTTTCTTTGGAGAACCCTGATTAATACAGAAATTGGTACCAGAGAGTGGGATAATGCTGTGACAGACCTGACCTCAGTGTTTTGGGGAGGACTGTGGAAGTGTTTGGAACTTTGGACTGGAAAAGCCATTGCGTGCTCATAGTTTGTTGCTGTGGAGCTTGGAAAAGTTGTGCCGAAAGAGTTGTAGATGATGGAGGCCTGCGGAAACTATCAGGACTGTTCGTGTGAGATTTTGGATTGAAAATCTGTGGGTTCTGGTCGGCTGGGGCTGACGAATCAGCTGTGATTAAGATGAGACCAGAACCTGAAGCAAAACCTTTGCTTTACTGGGACAATTGATGCTGGTTAGCTGGGGCTGAAAAATCAGCTGCAACAAGAGACCAGCATCACTGTGGTGAAGTCTTCTAGGAGGTATTTCCTCAGGGTCAGCACACAAGTCCGTACCTCTATTTCAAGCTGGAAGCAGGACTTGGTGGTAATGTGTAAGAGTCTCCTGCATGGTTCTGGTGTTGAAAGCATGAAGGGGTCAGTTGTGCTGGATAGCTTTAGTGTCAACTTGACACACCTGGGTTGAGGGAGCCTCAATTGGGGAATTTCCTCTATTGGACTGGCCTGTGGCCATGTCCATGGAGCACCTTCTTGATTGTTGAGTGATGTGGGAGGGCCCAGCCCACTGTGGGTGGTGCCACCCCGGGCAGGTGGGTCTGTGTTGAATAAGAAAGCAGGCTGAGCAGGGGCCAGGGGAGCAAGCCAGTAAGCAGTGATCTTCTATGGCCTGCACTCTAGCTCCTGACTCCAGGTTCCTGCCCCGAGTTCCTGGATGAACTGTGACCTGGGATATGTAAGCTAAATAAATCCTTTCCTCCCCAAGTTGGTAGTGGTCAGAGTATATTGTCACAGCAATGAAGAAACAAACTAGGACAACACGCCACAGAACATCTTGACCATCAGCCTTGAATTACGGTCATATCATTGGTAACTTTTTGATGCTTCAAGATTATTGGATTGAGCAGCTTACAACTCTGCAGCCTGCAATGGACTACTCAGCCTCTGGTCAGCCATTCTAAAAAGTCCCCATAAATATATGTGTAAACATGTATACTTATGCATTCTATTGATTCTACTGCCTGGAGAATGCTTAGGAATAGATATGAAACTTGTAAATCAACTTATGATTTTGTGAAAATTGTTTATTTATTTGTTTCTATTTAATGTGTATGACTGTTTTGTCTGCATATGTGTAAATGGACCCATATCATGCATGCCCATGGAGGCCAGAAGAGGACATCAAATTCCATAACTCCAGTTCCAGGGAATTAGCTGCCATGTGGGTACTGGGAACCAAACCTGGGTCCTTTGTAAGAACAGACATCCCTCTTAACTGCTGGTCAATCTCTCTAGCACCTTTGTGAACATTTAGTTTTAAAACAAGGCCACATTTTGATGTATTTTTAAAAGCCTACAATATCAGAAATTTATAAGTAAAAAGAAAAATCATAAAGCTATTAAATGAAAGACTAGACTAATGAATGTTGTCTTAGTTGAAGCAACTTCATTTATATTATAATTTTCTGCACTATTTCTCTTTATTTTTTCACTTTTTTCTATTTTTCTAAGTCTATTGCCCCTCTTGCCTCAAGACCTATTGTGATTCTTTTTTCTAGGAATAAATTTTACTATTTCAATATTCATAGCAGCACGTAGTTTTTGAAAGTCAGCAAAGGAAACATATCTAAAAATATCTGAAGAGAAAGGAGAGAAATTGTTGTCTTCAGTATTCAAACTGTGTAGCAGTAAACTCAACTTCAGGAATGGCTAGATCAGGGACTAGTATTGCCAAACTTGTAGTTTGCTATCTCTGAGTGCTGGCCTCATTCTTTCTCCAAACCATTTTCCTCCACATAACAATTCTAGATTGCAGCTTTGTGATGGTAATATCAATGAAAAATGTTCCATAAGCCTACTTTAACACATTCTAGAGAAGAACTCTGGATAGAATTCTATCGCATATATTATTATATATAATATGTATTATA
>NW_008335376.1:1057685-1061269 GCF_000622305.1 Nannospalax galili
GGGAAGAAAGCATTTCTTCCCCAAAAAGAAAAAAATGTATCAGAAAACTTGAGGAAATATGAAGTCAATTGCACAGAATAAAGGATGTCATATGATTTTATCCAAAACTCTAGCTGTTTGATATGTTTGTCCCATATTAATGAACTTCAGGTTCTTAAGAAAAAATATTGTAACAGTATGCACAAAAGTGTGCCCCTTATAATGTAGGCTTGAGATGCTATAGCTGTGCAGATTCTTGAAGGATGAGTAGCAGTGTGGTATGCCAACAATATATATTCCTCCCCACACTCATCCAGGACAATCTAATCTGGGACTTTAGTAGTATCTAGAGCTACCTGGAAGCTTAAGATATACATAGCTGATCAACCTTCAGAATGCTTGACTTAGTAAGTCCGGGTTATGTCCCAAGAATATGAATTTTGAACAAGTTCCCATGTAGCACTGATGCCATGGTTCCAGGGACTGCATTTTAAGACCCACTGCTCTAAACACCTTGAGGATAGACTTTTCAGCATTCAACTAGTGCTTGGGAAAGAAGACTTCCTAGCAAAGACTCAGTTGAAGACTTCCTAGCAAAGGCTCAGTTGCTCTTAACTACAATAGCTCAGAGGCAATCACTTCTCCTCATTACTTTACAAAAGAATAAACCAGGTAGCCTACCTAGATACTGGAATTCTGTGGAATGCCATCTAGCAGTATGTCAGAGAAGAAATGAAGGCAAAGATTGTTTTGTGAATATTAACAGTTAATGTCACAGAAGGTATCAATTAAAAGGTTAAAATAAAATATGAAAACATCTTTTGGGAGCAAAACGTGATTCACTGAACTGTGAATAGATAAGGAAAAAAGATGTGTTAGTCACAGAACATTTTGACACTTATTTTGTTGTTTTGTTCTCTCATTTACAAAAATACAAAGATTTTGAACACTTCTGGTTGGACTTATTAAGTTGTGCACATAGCAAACTTTGTTAGGCTTGTATTCTGTTTTGTTTTGTTTTCCTTTAGAGTTAGTTGGCATCAAAGCATTCTTGGAAGTAGGGAGAGTGTAGTTATGAGAGGAAAGTAATCAGAGGAAAGTCAGTTAAATTAATAACCTTCATTTAAGTTTGGGGGTGGGGTCTCAGTTCCCTTAAATGTTTCTGTTTAAATCTTCCTTGCTTTTCACTCACATAACGATAACTTGGGAAGTTAAAATATCCTCTTGCCACATATTGTATGAATAAGTGGTATGTATCATGTGCACCATTATGTTACTTATCCAGTGCCTAGTTCGCAATGAAGCAGAAACTGTGTAGTAATTACCTCCCAAGTTGCAAGCTGCCTTCACCTGCAGTTTAATTCTTCCAGCTGCCATTTGCTGCCTGAATTTGCTTTCAATACAAAAGGGCAATAATTTCTCCCTGCTTTTAATTCTTCATCTACTCTCCAGGAAAGAAAGCCATCTAATTGTTTCCATACAGAAAGAAATATGTACCCTCATTGTGGACCTACCATTGCTTTGACCAACTGCAGTTGATATTCAACTTCTACTTTGTTAAATTTTGGACTTTTCTCAGATTAAAATTCCTTTGAATGACAATCTAGAATTATAAAGATATATAAGTAATAGATTCTTGATGTCTTTAATTACTTCATTATCCTTTCAGAAAGACTTTGGCAGAAGCCACAAATTACAGAATTTATAAAAGTTTATGAACACACAATTCAAAAAAAATCCTGGGAAATTTTGGTCAATTTTCAAAATTCCAAAATATAGTTAACTTCCATGAGTAATTTAACATTATATTATATTAAATTAGTATGAGCTGGTTATTAGGAAAAAGCAGTTGAGGTTTATTATTTACTTACAAACCAAGCTAAAAAGTAGAATGTAACAGGTCATTTTCATAATAGATTTATGAACCAGAAAAACCAAAGATTACTGTAGAATTCAACTCATATAAACACACAGTCCTATATGTCCATTTCCCAATGTGTAGTAATCAGCAATTGGCCTTTGAGAGGCATCCTGGTGTAATGAAAAGAGGCCAGGAATTTGCCAACAAAGGACGCCAGGCCCGAGAAGTGAGCAGTGTCTCAGTTTCTTATTAGTTGTAGGCATGTGCTGTTGGTTTAGTCTTTCCAAACATCAGTCTCATCAACAGCAAATAGGAATAGAGCCATGAAAGGAGCATCTTTTCTGCATATGGCTGAGTGTGGAAGCATGTCAAACAGGAATCCGTGACAGCTGTGAATCTGGTTGGTTGTTTTTATTGCTTCAGTGCTAAGTTGAGGACAAATATGACGAAGTATGTGAAGCCTATGCCTTGTCTGAGTCCCACATCATTGACTTGCCATCTAATGACAGTGCTTCCTGATTCACTCACCTGTGATCATTTGGAGATGACTTCTAATGTACATACTTATGGCTAGGAGGACCAGAATTTATTTCAGACTGACAGTGGTGTTCGAAGTTTTTTGAATATGTGGAGACTTATTCCAGCTTTCCACCTATGTACAGACCAATCTTAGATATTAAATGTTTGTTCTAGCATCTTTTCAAGTGCCATTTTGACCTCATAGCAGAGGGTGAAAACAGACCTTGGTCAAAATGAAGTAGTCTCTTGCTTTGTACTTACTATTTAGAGATCTTTTAAAAAATATATAATATTTAATTTGCTTGTTTTTATTTTATGTGTATGAATGTGTTGCCTGCGTGTGTGTAAGTGCACCCATATTGTGCAATGCCCACAGAGATCAGAAGAAGGCCTGCGTATGATTCCTCTGGATCTGGAGTTACAGGCAGTTGTTAGCCGCCCCCTAAGGGGCTGGAGAAATGGCTCAGTGGTTAAGAGCACTGGCTACTCTTGCAGAGGACCTGAGTTCCATTCACAGCACCCACATGGTGGCTATCTGTCATTCATAACTCCAATTCCAGGGGATCTGACACCCTATTCTGGCTTCTTCAGGCACCGAATAACACAGATGCACTTACATACGTGAGAAAATACACTCATACACAAAAAATAAAATAATAAATAAAATTTTGAAAAAAGAATTTATGATTTTAATGGGAATGTTTCCAGTTTTTCTCCATTTAGAATGATGATGACTATGGGTATATTGTACACAGCTTTAATTATGTTGAGGTATGTTTCCTCCAGACCAGTTCCTTCTAGAACTTTTTTATTTCTCATTCTTTAGTGGAAAACAGATTTATTACGATAAAAATTTTTTAAATTATTTATTTGATAACCACATACTTAGAAGAAGCATTTCATTACATCAGCATTGACATATTCAATAACAATTTTCTGAGCTAGGATGCATCTCTTACAAAATTGGCTGTACATTTTTAGGTTTACAGTTGAATTAATACAGTTATTCAATATTGTACTCAGTATAAACGTTATAAGACATACCTGTAAGACTAAATGAGGTTTTAATCTTTACAAAAGATCTCCATTTCATTATTAAAATACAAAGTTTCAAACAGAAAACTTCATTTTTAATGCAATTGACATTAAGATGTTTCCACATGCGTTTCTAATCTCTATATATCTGATTATTACTAGTCACAGTCAGTTACTTTCTGAGCTCCTT
>NW_008335376.1:1061691-1062113 GCF_000622305.1 Nannospalax galili
ATCTGATTATTACTAGTCATAATCGGTTGCACTTGGATCCTTGGCACCTGTGTATGTCTCTAATGTCATCGGGCAGATTTCAATGCTATTGTTTATCTCCTCTACCAATTAGCATGACATAAATTTCCATATTTCCAACTCAAATATAATACATTTTTTTTAAAAATTGATTTTTTTTGTGTGTGTATATCACACAGAACATCCCAACTTTAACCCCCTTCCCCTTTGGCACCTCCCACAGTGCCCCACCACTGGAGTTCGTACATTCTGTCACCTGTATTACGGCCTATTATGTCAAGTTAGTGTCCCGAGATCTCCCTCAGTGCAAGTTCATCCACCGGGATTTAGTCAGCCTATCTAGAGCCTTTCCCTTCAAGAAGATCAGCTCTTCCTCACCCAGCAGTAATCAGCTGCCAATAATT
>NW_008335376.1:1062192-1062362 GCF_000622305.1 Nannospalax galili
TCCTTTGGCAACCCTGGCTAACAATTCAAAAGAAGGTATCACCTGTTTGGCATTGTTGCTTGTTATATAGCCTTTAGCTATGCATATGGATTCTTAATAAATTATATTGGCCCCTTTAATCTTTGGTTATACTTTCCTTTTGGGTGTTTAAGGCCATACAGTTGGCCCAG
>NW_008335376.1:1062374-1063413 GCF_000622305.1 Nannospalax galili
CCAGATAAACCAATTTATTTTCACTCTTAAGGCTGTTTGAGGATCTGTTCCTCAGGGGTCACATGGGCTTGGGAGGAGCCCCTGCCTCTTTCTTTTACCAGTTCCACCTATGTGAAGATAAATCAAAGGTCCTGCTCGACCATGGTTGGCTTCATTTGGAAGCATGGAGAAAATGATTCTTCTGTGTTGACCCTCCTATTAGTAGACTGCACAATGGTTCAATTTCATTTGGTGGGGTCTCCTCAGCCTCCTTGATCAAGAGGACATGTGACCCACCACAATTACTGGACATTTTGAGAGATGCTCATAGTCCTGTGGAACTAGTCGACCTAGGAGGGCAAGGAGCAAAAACTGTCCTTTATGTCCTTCTGACCAAATTATTATAGGCCTCAAAGTATGTATCTTAAATATCCAAGAACGTTACTTCCACCAGTCTGGTACTTTTAATTACTGTGTGTCATGTAGATAAATCTCGACAAAGACCAGTTGTTCTCAGATAAACCTTACCTAGACATATATTTCTTGATCTGCTATGTATAATTTGTCAGTAGGTTGTAGGAGTAATATGGTTCTCACTGGTTTTCAAAACTAGCTAGGCGTTGTTTATCTCTTGCATTATCTCACCACTCCATCATGGTTTTCCCATTTAAGGTGCCCCCATTTCTCCCCTTTCTCCCTAAATAATACCCTTCTCCTATGGTCCTACCTCTCTTGAGATCCTTCTTTCCCTTTATCCCCTAGGTTCCTTGTATACCCTTCCCTAACCCCTCCCTTAAACTAACCCAATTTTTATCCATATCTCCCTTATTAAGGCCTGTTTCCTACTGTTCTTCTCTTTCAGGTTCTTTTTTTCCTTTACCTCCATGTTTCCTTTCCATTATCCTGCTTCCTGTAGTTATGCCTGGTTACGTACTCATTTATCAGGGTCTGGTTCTAGGATCCACATATGAGGGAGAACATATGTTCATTTTTTTTCTGAGTCTGTGTTACTTCACTTAGTATAACAGTTTCTAGTTCCATCCATTTACCTGCAAATTTC
>NW_008335376.1:1063809-1065617 GCF_000622305.1 Nannospalax galili
TAAGATGAAATCTTAAAGTGGTTTTAATTTGCATTTCCCTAATTATTAGTGATGTTGAACACCTTTTAAGATGTTTCATGGCCATCTTTACTTCTTCTTTTGAGAATTCTCTGTTAATATTTTAATTGGGTTACTTCATGTCATGATTCTGTTTTTGGAGTTCTTTATATATTCTGGATGTTAAATCTCCATCAGATATGTTGCTGGTGAAGATTTTCTCCCATTCTGTGGGTTTTCTTTTGACTTCCCTTGTTGCCTCCTTTGATGTACAGAAGCTATTTAGTTTAATGAGGTCCCATTTGTTAATTCTTGCCCTTGTTTCCTGGGCAATTGATGTCCAGTTTAGAAAATTCTTTCCTACCCCTATATCTTGTAGGTTTTTCCCAGTGTTTGCTTCTAATAGTTTCAGAGTTTCAGGCTTTACATTGAGGTCTTTGAGCCATTTGGAATTGACTTTTGTGCAGGGTGAAAGATAGGGGTTTAGTTTCATTCTTCTACAAGTGGAGATCCAGTTTTGCCAGCACCATTTGCTAAACATGCTGTCTTTCCTCCAGTTAATGTTCTTGGCCCCTTTGTCAAATATCAAGTGGCAGAAATTGCATTTACTCATATTTGAGTCTTATTTTGTTCCATTGATCTATGGGTCTATTTTTGTGCCAGTACCATGTTCTTTTTATGACTATAGCTCTGTAATACATCTTAAAATCTGGTATAGTAATCCCCCCAGCATTGCTCTTAGTGCTCTTGGTTGTTTTGGCTATCCGAGGTCTTTTGTGCTTACATATGAATCTTAGGACAGTTTGTTCCAGTTCTGTGAAAAATGTCATGGGGATTTTGATTGGCATTGCATCGAAACTATAAATGACTTTTGGTAAAATGGTCATTTTCACAATATTAATTTTTCCAATCCATGACCATGGGAGGTCCTTCCATCTTCTGATGTCTTCCTCAGTCTCTTTCTTTAAAGATTTCAAATTTTCATTGTAGAGCTCTTTAATGTCTTTGGTCAGGTTTATTCCCTGATATTTTATTTTTATTTTTTCAGATACTGTGAAGGGTAGTGTTTCCACGTGCTCTTTCTTTGATTGCTTGTTATTGGTATATAGAAAGACTACAGACTTTTGTAGGTTAATTTTGTAACCTGCCACTTTACTGAATGGGTTAATAATTTTTAGGAGTTTTTAGGTGGAATTTTTGGCATCTCTTAGATATAATAATCATATCATCTGTAAAAAGGGATAATTTGATCTCTTCTTTTCCAATTATTACTCCTTTAATTTCCTTCTCTTACCTTATTGCTCTTGCAAGATTTTCAAGTACTATGTTAAAGAGAAGTGGAGACAGTGGACAGCCTTGTCTGGTTCCTGATTTCAATGGGAATGCTTCCAGTTTTTCTCCATTTAGAATGATGTTGGCTGTGGGTTTGTTATATATGACTTTAATTATGTTGAGGTATGGTCCTTCCAGTCCAATTACCTCTAGGACTTTGAACATAAGTGCATGTTGAATTTTGTCAAAGGCCCTCTTTGCATCTATTGAGATGACCATGTGGTTCTTGTCTTTGAGCCCATTTATATGATTTATGATGTTTATTGACTTACGTGTATTGAACCATCCCTTCATCTCTGGGATAAAGTTGACTTGATCATGGTGGATGATATTTTTGATGTGTGTCTGTATGTGGTTTACAAGTATCTTGTTGAGAATCTTTGCATCTATGTTCATTAAGAATATGGGTCTATAGTTTTCTTTTTTGGTTGTATCTTTACCTGGCTTTGGTATGAAAGTGATGCTCGCTTCAAAGAAGG
>NW_008335376.1:1066529-1090937 GCF_000622305.1 Nannospalax galili
ATGTTCAGTGCACCAGAGTTTGGTGAATATATGTTCATGATTGTAATATCTTCTTGGTTCATTGTTCCTTTGATCAAAATGAAGTGGCCCTATTTGTCTCTTCTGATTAGTTTTAGTTTAAAGTCTGTTTTGTCAGATATTAGAATTGCTATGCTTGCTCTTTCCTTAGTGCCATTTGCTTGGTATATTTTTTTCCATCCTTTCACTTTGCGATACTGTCTGTCCTTGAAAGTGAGATGAGTTTCTTGCAGACAACAAATAGATGGGTTTTGTTTCTTAATCCATTCACCTAGTCTGTGTCTTTTGACTGGGGAGTTCAGTCCGTTGATATTTAAAGTTATTAATAAAAGATGAGTGTTGAATCCTTTCATTTTTATTTCTATTCACATTCTTCATATAGCTGTACTTTTCCACATTTATACCTTCATTAAATTTCTTTCTGCAACCCCTTGGATATAGTCATTCCTTTCATCAGCTCTTTGTAATGCTTCCAGAACTCTCTGAAGGGCTGGTTTTGTGGACATGAATTCCTTCGGCCTATTTATGTCATGGAAGATTTTTCTTTCCCCTTTGACTATAATAGACATTTTGGCTGGGTATAGTAATCTGGGTTGGCATCTATAGTCATTTAAAACTGGGAATACTTTGGTCCAGGCTCTTCTGGCTTTCATAGTTTGCACTGAGAAGTCAGCTGAAATCCTATTGGGTTTTCCTTTATATGTGACTTGTTGTTTCTCTTTTGAAGCTTTCAGTATTGTCTCTTTGTGTTGTACATTTAGTGTTTTTACTATGATGTGCCGTGGAGAGTTTCTTTTCTGGTCCTGTCTGTTTGGTGTTCTATATGCTTCTTGTCTTTGTATGGGCATATCTTTCTTTAATTTTGGGAAGTTTTTTCCATGATTCTGTTGAAGATCTGGTCCATGCCATTATCTTAGGATTCTTCTCCTTCCTGTATGCCTATGATTCGTAAGTTTGGTCTTTTTATGGTGTCCCACATTTACTGCATATTCCAGAGGTTTTGTAATACTGTTTCAATTTCCTTTTTTGTTATGGGCCTGTTTAAGCTGTTGACTTCTTCTTGGTTTAACTTTGATGGTGTCCATGGCTTGGAAATTCATCCATTTCTTTTAGATTTTAAATTTAATGGAGTATAGATTTTTAAAGTATTCCCTTACAATTTTCTGGATTGTTTTTTTGGTGTCTGTTGTGATGTTTCCCCTTTAATCTCTGATTTTGTTGATTTGGAGTTGCTCTTTATTTCTTTTGATCAACTGGGCTAATGGTCTATTTATCTTGTTTAATTCAAAGAACCAGCTCTTAGATTTATTAGCACATCATAGCTAAATAAATATGGAGGACTTTTTTTGTTTGTTTGTTCAGGGAGAATGTGTTTTTGTTTTAGACAAATTTCATTATGTAATTCTGGCTAATGTGGAATGTGCTCTATAAAGCAGGCTGGCCTTGAATTTGTGGCAATCCTGTCTGTTCCACTTAAGTGCTGGGGTCATAGGGTTATGCTATCATGCCTACCTAGGAAAGTATTACTTCTGCTTCTCAGTCCCCTTTGATTGTCTTTGTAGGAACTGTACCCTCCCTACACACAAGATCTAAAATACTCAGGGAAGAGGAAAAATTATTACTATTATTATTATTATTATTGTTATCATCATCATTATATTATTATTTTGGTAGTAACTGGGATTGAACCTAGGGCCTCATGCAAAACTCTCTCCCACTAAGTTACGTCCCAATCAGTGCTTTTTTTCCTTAAATTTTGAAATAGAACTTCATGAAGTTGTTCAAGCTAGCCTTGAGTTCATTTTGTAGCCAGAATACATCTCAAATTCCTGACTCTTCTGCAGCCTCCTGAGTTGCTAAGACCACAGGTCTGGGCTACTAGGTAAAACAGAAACTCTATAAAAAAAAATTGCATATGCTTACACTGATGTATTCCATTATTCCTTTCTGAAGTAGAAAAAGGGAAGATACTGGTTAATCTGAAACAACATTTCTGTAATAGTGGAATTTCCAGTCCTAGTCTAGCTACATAAGTAAGCTAGTTATATTGATGACCAAAAGAACTTTCTCAGAGTACTTGAAAACACAAATCAGTAGGTCACCCTGCATGCATAGGGTACATACTGGTCCAACCGGTATTATTGGTGCTTTTAAAAAATGATTATGGCTCAGTGGTTAAGAGTACTGGCTGCTCTTGTAGAGGACCTGGATTTGATTCCCAGCAAAGCATCTGTAACTCCAGTTCCAGGGGATCTGATGCCCTCTTCTGACCTCCACGGGCATTACATAACATGTAGGCAATGCACTCATACAAATAAAATAAAAAATGATAAATAAAATTTTCTGTTTAGTTTTGTTTAAATTTATTTATTATTTGTATTTAATGTGTATGAGTGTATTGTCTGCATGTGTGTAAGCACACCTGTGTCATGCATGCCCATGGAAGTTAGAAAAAGGTGTTGGATCCCCTGGAACTGGAGCTACAGATGGCTGCCAGCTGCCATGTGGGTGCTGGGAATCGAATCCGGGTTCTCTGTAAGAAAACTAAGTGCTTCCAACCTCTGAACCATCTTTCCAGCCCATACATAAAAAAAATTTTTTTTTGGTCTTTTTGAGACAAGGCCTCCTGTAGCCCCAGCTGGCCTGGAACTCCCTATGTAGATCAGGCTGGCCTCAAACTCACAGAGATCCGCCTGCCTCTGCCTCCCAAGTACTGAGACTACAGGCATGTGCCACCACACCCAGCAAATAAAATATTTTTTAAAAATAAAAAGGAATGGAAATGAAGAAAGAGGAATGTTCTCTAATTCAATTAAATCCCTCTTAGCCTCCCTTACTTTTTAGAGTTTTGGGGAAAGTTCCAGTTACTTACATGAGCCACAAAGGATAACACCATCTGCTGTTTTTATCCATTCAATTCTATACTTAAAAAGACCTTAGAATTTCCTGTCAATGAGAAAAATAACAAACCTTTTTAGATCTTGACCTCCACTCAGTTTTAGCCTACCCCAAAACTCCCTGAAGTGCTTAGATATGGTGTATAGCACTGATTTATAAGGAACAATATATAACGTAGTTGTAACTAAATAATCTACACTAGAAACCGCAGTCAGGGAAAACAACAGTAACAGGTTTCTATTGGTGAGATAATCCAGAGGACTTTCATCTCCATTCAAATTTACCATGTATGCAAACAGCTGTAGTGAAACAGTCCCTTGATGGATCTTCATGATAGTATTTGCTTAAACATCAACTGCAGAATCAGCAAATGTAAGACCAATTGATAGGCAGGCATTTGAGAATTTAAAGCAGGATACAAATGTTTCCTAAGCCAAATGAATCTCTGAATAGGCAGAATTACACTGTTTTGAAAGATGGTGAGAGACCTGGCAGGTATCACTGTCTCCCATGGGATCTTTATTATTGAGTGAGCTCTATTAGCAAAACATTTGACAGACACTGTGGAGCATGAAATACCAATGAGATCTGAACTAGTATGGGACAGATTTACATGTTTTGTACTGATCTGAGTTTGTCCAAGGGACATCAAAAGGGCCTTTAATGAAAGCAATAACAAGAGCAAGGTAAAGGTGGCAAGTATACCAAGCTACTTCCCTTTATACTATCAAGTAAAGTGGGTCACTCAAGCCCCCCTATAGGCTCTGAGAAGCATGCAGCCAGATATAAATGGAGGTCCAGATATTCTTTGTCAAATATTTAACAGAAGCTAATTAATGTTCTACTAACTAAACTGTCCTCCCTCCCTCCCTTCCTCCAGCCCTCCCTTCTTCCCTCTCTTTTTCTCTTTATTTTTCTTTATTTCTTCTCTCTTTCCACCTTACAAATAAACCTTCAAAATGATCTAGAAGACAATGTTTGGGGCTGGAGAGATGGCTCAATGGTTAAGAGCACTTGCAGGAGACCCAGGTTTGAATCCCAGCACCCACATAGCAGTAATAGCCATCTGTTACTCCAGTTCCAGGAAATCTGACACCCTTTTCTGACCTGCATGGACAATGCATGGCACAGGTGCACATACATACATGCAGGCATAGCACTCATACACATAAAACATTTTAAAAGTAATAAAATAGAAGGTAAGTTTCAAATTTAGCATTCTTAAATTTCTCTTAAAGTCTATTCTGAAACCTGATCTCTAGCCTGGATTGCCTTACCTCATCTCTTTGTGCCATGAAAGACTGTGCCTGCATATGTGTGGACACAATGATAGGTATGCTTAGCTTTTCCCAAGCCCTGAAAACAACAACCTTTGGACAAATCCCAGGCCAGTATAGTGCATGGTGGTGGCACAGGCCACCTTTAGGAGGACAAATCAGGTAATACTTCTGCTTAGACTTGGACACTGTCTTTGTGAGCAGCAATGTTGGAATCTGTCTTAGCTTAAATGTGGTCTAGAAAAGTTAAAGGTCACTAACTCTAAGTGGCATATTCACTTGACTACTCATAAATGAAGGGTCACAGCCAGAGGGACCAGAGCAAGACCTAATTTGGTTGATCCACTCAAGGGGGCCAGAGAATTGCGGTCCCTTTTGCTCTTTTGCCTTCTTCTGCCTTGGTCTCTCTTTGGTGAAAGCTGAATCTATGGGAAATGAGATTACAGTGTTTGTTCTGACTTCCATTCTCAGCACAATCTGAGAATAATAGTCACTGGGGCACGCCACAATCCTGGATGGTCAAGAGAATTCACAGAAGCCTGTGTCATTTTAAACTCCTCTAAAAATCTAATTTTTTCTGCAACCTAAACTGCTTTGGCACCTAACTCATATGCATGATCCTAAGGTAAATGACAAACAGTTGTACCAGCAAGTAAAATCCCAAAAGCCAGCTGTCTCAGCCCTACCCTTCAACCTTTATTCAACCTGGTCTTTAACTACAGATAAGAAGTGAGTACAGTCATTTGCATGTATGCGCTTATGCAATATGTACGCACTTGTAAAGAAAGGCCAGGCAAGCATGACTCCAAAGTTTAAGGGAATGCAAGGTATAGGGAAAATTTCAACACCTACAATCCTGTCTAAAAGACATATGCTGTTGTTAGGAGACAGGAAAAATTATTGGGCAAGCGTTCTATACAGAATAAAGAATTCTGGTAGATATATGGAAGGCATAAGGCATGAATTCCCAAGACCCTCTGCAAATGATGTCATTATGGCTGAAAGAAGTATAAAGGAGCTGAAAAAATTGGAGAATGAGAGATTCATAAATAATGAGGTTAATGGGAATGTCTTGGGTTATAATTCGATTTTTGTCTGTTCAGAGGACAGGGTTACATGTCAAAGGACTGCTTTAAACAATTACAAAAAAGAATGTTATGCTTTAATTCTAGGGCTATTTCCCTTCCAATCACAGGCAACTGAACACAAATAGAAAAAAAAAGCTAGAATGTCTATCACTGGTTAGTGCAAAAGCAAATATAGGGCAGTATGAAATATGATTTGAGAGGAGGGAGAGGAAGAACGGCGATGTGACTGCTTTTCAGCCACTGTGTACTTGAGAGAGGCAGGTCAGCACATGAGATACAATAAAGTTGATGCAATAATGCTGAAGTGGTAAGGAAGGCCACACAAGAGTGATCTGTGGTGAGGGGCTGAGAAACTGCATTCTCCTTCAGTATGCAATTTAGAGTCACTAGAAATTTCAAAGGAGTGTTTAAATGGTATTTGGTAAATTCAGCTCACTTAATACGGAAAAAATTCTTTGATGATTCTAATAAAAGATGAAGTATTAAGCTAGAGACCTTTAATGGTTGAACACATAGATCCATTATATTTAGTCTTTAACTTGTGTTTTGTAGATGAGCTAAGAACACATACATTCAAAGCAAGTGGGCCAGAGCTTTACGTTTTGTAGGAAAGAGACAGTAGAGCTCTATGTTTCTCAAAGGAGTTTTCCAAATTTAAACAATAAATTCCAAGTAACCAATCACAGAAGTAGTATTTAATCTGCTTGAATTACAAATCATGTGAAAAGCAGGTGACAGGACACTCAGGTAAAAGCCCCTGTCCTGAACAATCAGCTACCTCAGCCTTTGCTTCTCAAAGTGTCACATTCTGCAGACCACAGATACAGTGAAGACAGACAACTGCACCGCAGCATTAAGAAGCCGGGGTCAAGCATCCATTGTAAAAGAAGGACAGAGAAGAGGGAGAAATGGGGCAAGGGAGGAAAAAAGGAAAACAGAGGAAACTGCAAAGTATCTGCTTCCTGTCCCAATCTAGTTTCCAGTATTTCTCGAGCTTGCATATTTCCATTGACTCTAGGGTCCTGACCTTGGATCTGATCATCAGACTTCACAAAAAAAAGGCTCCATTAATTGTTTTATGTGTCGTTATGAAATACGATAGAGGGTTGCCAGTTAAACACTGATACTCTGTATAGTGATTGCCAAGTGATTTTCAAGATGCTAAATAGTGAAGGAAGGGAAGCATATTGGAATCAGGTAAAGCCTTGGTCTCCGCTCCTGTGAAGAGGAAAGGGCAGGAGTCATTTTCCAACTCTCCATTAGCCAACATTTTCTCTGTTTTTTCAGAAAGGTTGATCTCAGAAGTAAGTCATCATCCCAGTTTTTGGTTGGGTTTCAACAATGACATGGTGATAAGGAATTAATGGAGAGAAGGTTAGAGAGGTGGAATCACTGTGGGGATGATTTGGCCTTAGCTACTGTCTTCTCCCCCTGACAGTTCCTTCTCTCTCACAGTGTGTGTTTGCCTCTGGTTTTGACAACAATCCTTTCCTTCTTCTGACCTGGGGAACAGGAGGTGGGCAATGGGCAATAGACTGGCTTCCCATCTCACTGGCCCTGGGTCACTTCTTGGTTTGCTTAGCCTTCTTCATGCTGCTATAAGTAACTCTGCATTGAGAGTCACTTGCTTTCCTGCTGGAACTCTAACACAAACACCAGTTTCACATGGTTACTGCAAGTACTGAAAGCAATAGAGGCAATGACTTCTGTCTAGAACCTGGCACTTGGGGGCCTTCAAGAGCTCTGGTTTTCTCTGCCTCAAGAATATTCAGCTCACCTCTGTCCTCAGGTTTCACACGGACTGCCTACCCCTCTTCCTGCATTCTTGTCTTGGATCTTAGTGCTGCGGCTTTCTTGTCATTAGGATCTCAAGTCACGTACCATTGTTGAGAGAATGCAATCCTAATCTATCAATCGAAGTCAATCCTCCAGTCTCCTCTGATCGCATTATCTTTCATTTCCTTAGCAGACGCTCTTTCCCTGTGACATTTCCTTGTTAATATTCACTCTTATCCTGTCTCTCCTGACTGGACCCTAAGTGCAAAAGCATATTTTTTTTTTTTTTGTTGTTGTTGTTGTTGTTGTTGTTGTTGCCTTTGGAATCCATTGTTCAGAATTCACCTAGCATGTAGTAGGGCTGCAGGATTAGCTCTCTGAGAAGCAGAGTTTTGGATATTAGGCATGCCAAAGGGTTTTTGAGAAATGGTACCTGTGAAAGGGAGGACAGAACAGGCCTGGTCAGGAAAGCCATTGAACACAGCGCTGAACTGGTAAAGTTTCTGTGCCTACAACAAAGCTCTCAAGCTAAGATTTCCCACTGCAAGAAACCTACATCAGATGCAAATGGCCAGTCCTTCGAACCACTGTTTTGTGCAGTAGTTAGTTGGGGAGTAGTCCTCAGCTTCTGTAACCTTCCTCTCTCATCAATGGAAGCACTGCAGGAATAGCATGACCACATCTAGGAAGCTGAAAAGGACCTCAGAAAGCTGACAGGTGAAGTAAATTGTCTGGTAGTAAATCCTATCACAGTGTGCTAGGTCTAAGGGACACAGCTCTGTGTCTGCAATCAACATTTTCTGGTAAAATAGAATGAATAATGTTTGTTCAAAAAGGCACTGTCATATTACAGTTACATTTAAATGAATAAAGAATAGAGGCATATGCAAGCTAATCTATCTATAGAGTTAAATGACAGCAGAATTATGGAAAATTAAAAAGGCAAGAATATACTTGGCATTTACAAGGAAACCTAAAATATAGCCAGTGGGGCTGAACCATAAGAAACTAAAAGTAGAAGGAGGCGTCAGAGAGGCAGACATTGTAAAGTTTTAAATAAAATTATCACGATTTGATTTATATTATTAGAAAACCATTCTGGTTGCTTTCTGGAGGATGAGTAATAGAAGGTGAAAGCAAAAACATGGAGGCGGTCTGGCAAGCTAAGGCGACAGTGTAAGCTAGTGTCTTAGCTTTCTGTTGCTTTGATAAAACACCAACCAAAACCACCTGGGGAGGAAAGGGTTTGTTTGGCTTACATGTCCTGGTCATAGTTCATCCTTGAGGGAAGCCAGTGCAGGAACTCAAGCAGGAACCTGGAGACAGGAGGTGGAGCACAGACCATGGAGGAACTCTGCTTACCGGCCTGTTCCTCTGACCCATACTCTGCCTGCTTTCCTACAAACCCAGGACCACTACCCAGGGGTGGCACCACCCACAGTGGACTGGGGCCTCCCACATCACTCAACAATCAATAAAATGCTTCACAGACGTGGCCACAGGCCAGTTCAAAGGAGGCAATTCCCCAGCTGAGGCTCTCTCTTCCCAGCTGTGTCAAGTTGACAATTGGAGCTATCCAGCACAGCTAGGACAGTGACTATGGTGATACTGTACAGATGAAGAGAGGCAGGAAAGCTTGGGATATAGATAGATAGATAGATAGATAGATAGATAGATAGATAGATAGATATGAAATAGGACTTTTAATACATGTTATGTGGGAGGTGAAAGGAAAAGGAGACTCAAGGATGACATCTTGACTTTGGGTAGAAGGCTGTGTTATTTCCTATAATAAGGAAAAGTAACTAAGGAGAAACTTTTGAAAGAAAAAATTCTTGACTTGGACTTACAACTTGAAATGCAAACTGAAGATCACTGAACTCAATAAATTTTTGAGAGGCAATGCTATATGATATAAAGAACCTGTATTTTGGTGTCGGGAAAGCCTGGGTTCCAGTCCTGGCTCAGCCGATAACTTACCACTAACAAAATTTCTCCTCTGGGAGAAAATGAAAATTGTAGCATCAATCCTTTGATAATTTGTCTAGTTATACCAGTAACAGTACAGGCTCAGTATATTTTAACCACTCAAAGATTCCTTGCGCATTAGTAAACTGAAATTAAACAAACCATCATAAAATTGTCAGGATGGATGGATACTAACCTAAAATGAACAAAATGAACTAGAACCTGAGCTCATTAGAGAGATCACATGAGGACTGACTTCCTTCATTGAAAGAAAAGGGAATGAACTATGGAAAAACAATGACGTATTTCTGCTGATTCAGTCTCTCCTTAACACAATCAAATAAGGGCATTATAGCTGAGGCACTAGATAAACAATTCACTGTAGATATCCAAGGAAAACTGCTGTAATAGAAATGCATGAATGCTTTTTCACATTTCCAAAGTTCACTAGAATAATTCATTTGTTCTCTTACCTACAACTCCAAAACTGTCTATAAAAACTGAAACAAATTTGTTTCATCAAGGAAATGTTCAAGTTTGATTCTGAAATGATTCAATTGCTCCATTCTTAAACCAAGCACCAGCCTTTTATTTTGTCATTACTTTTGTTGGGTAGTTGATTGGCAAAATTAAAATGTAAGAGACACAGCATTTTATAGATGCAGTTTCAGCTGGTCTTACACTGAAGGTCTTTAGTGATCTTTAGTTTTTCTGAGAAACTAATGTGAATCTCACAGGTTGGAAAGCTGGAAAGCTGGCAGGCTGTAGCTGATGGGTCTATCACAATTCTTTAATTGCGCTCCTCTATTAATAAAATATTTCCAGCTCAGCCTCTCTCTACCATTCCCTACCACACAGATCCCTCTTCTTTGGAGAATATTGGCCTATCAAATTCCTTGGTGAAGGATTTCAGTGGAGTTTGATAATTTTATACTCAATAGTTCATAATATTTGTGGCTGGCATCAATCAATCTGATGACATATTTTGTTTGGCCTATATAGCTTTTAAAAAATCTAAGCCAATTTAAATGATGAAAGAGGTTGCCTATATAATTTTTCCTAAAGAAATAAGAAGAAAAATATTTATAGATTTTTCTGGTTGGTGAGAAAAAGATTCCTATGGAGAAAGAATTAGCTGGACATGCCTTCTTCAGAGTTTGCCTTGCTACTAACCATTCCTTACTGCTTCCCAGATGAAGCCAGAAGTAGTTGTCATTTATTATCACACTTGACCCGTTAAGTTTCTTTCAGTATATCTTACTCTTTAGCTTTCATAGTGCTGGAAGATGCTATGCCCACGGTGGGGAAATCATACTAGGCTAGAACATGCTCTTCTTACTTTGTTAGATGGTCATGCTGTCAAATCTCCTTCTAAATATTTATGCCGATCCCCATAGACATTTCATAGGCTGCTCTCAAGTTGGTCAGAGCATCTTCTCTTTGCAGTAGTAGTAATCAATGGACAGGTATATAACTGTTCAAAGTTCTGAGAATAAGAGACTGTGTGCTCAGCTCTAAATGGGATATCTGTGCAAGGGAGCATTGCAGAAGAAGAGACAGGAAGAATGCAGGAGCTAAAGAATGGGAGGAGTGCTGGAAGATGCTGTGCCTGGTCAGGACATGGCAACCACAGTCGTGCACTCACAGCAACTGTGGCTACTTTGCAGAAGGCCTACAGCAAGATCAAACCATTCAAAATCCTGGCACAGATGAGGCAGATGATCTCCCAGCCCCATAATGAAGAACCCTTGGCAATGGATAGTTGCTGGCAGAGATAGAATCATTCTATTTTCAGGATGTGGTAGGTTTCCAGGCTCCAATGGATGACCCCACACCCAGGCACAATATGGGCAGCACTAACTGGACTTAGTAGGCCATCAAAAATAAAAGACATAAAGTTTGGAGGAAAGACATGTGGGGAGAACATGAGGGAGTTGGAGGGTGGAAAATAGGAAGAGGTATGATGTTACATATTTTATTGTATCCATGTATGACATTCTCAAAAGTAAAGAAAAATAATAATGATTTCCTTTTTTACTTATATCAAGTGCCAGAGGTTTCTGAGCATTTTTAATTGTTCTGTTCTTTTAATTATTATTTGCCAAGTCTTGAGGAGTAATAATGATTTTGTTTTTTGATAAAATATGGCTGGTAAAATAGCGCCAGTGACTAGCTGTCAATATTATGTTAATAAGAAAAATTTGAAAAATAAAAAATCAGAGTCTCTGGTCAAACACTGTACAGAAATTTAGAATGGAATATTTAAGTGAGCTCTGAAAAGTCACATTATAGTCTTAGTTTACTTTACTACATTATAGAAGAGAAGTTAAATAATCTAATCATTTTTGTAGATTTGAGGATTTTTAAATTCTCAGGACATGCCTCTAAATTTACTCAAATGTCTAAGATTACAGGTCCTTTTACTTGGATTTTTAAGTTAACTGTTTGGTCAATTAAAAGTCAAGGTTCTCCAGGTGTAATGGTGCACACCTGTAATCCTTGCACTCAGGAGGCAGAGGCAGAAAGATCACCACAAGTTTAGTAACAGCCAGTGCTACCTGCCATAACCCTGTCCCCCAAACTCAAAATAATAAATTTGAAAGTTTATCGATAATTACAGAGGTTGTCTTGCTCATAAAACCATGCTGTTTCTTGGGAAACACTCATCAATCTATAATCATAACAATGAAATCAGTCATTGTATCAATTCCTGCCTGTTGTTCCATTGTGTTCCTGAGCTAATTGCTGCCAGGACTGAACTTTCTTAGAACAAAGACATGGTCCAATTTTTTTCAGTGGGAAATGACCTGTGAAAATTCTTCTTGAAGGGACGAAACTTTAGTCTTCCTCAAATCCTCTAATTCACAAAAATAACACCATTAATGAACAATTCTTGTTAAAAAAAATGTGTAGTTGTAACATTGTGTTGTGTTCCATATCACAAGATCAACAGAAAGCTTATGGAAAAAGTCATACATGCTAGCTTTAGAATGACAGAAGTATCTAATTCCCTGGACTGAAGACCCATGTCCATATCATGGCCTATTAGATCTTTCATGCTTCTCCAATAATGCTCCTCATAGTAGCAAAGCCACCTGTCACCAGCACGGGAGCATATACAGTCCCACCCCAACACATACCCTTTACACACAAAATCATCTCACCAATTCTAAAGTTTCAGAAGAAAGTTATCCTGAAGGTACTCCAATCCTAAAAATGATGCCTCCAATTCATGGAAAATTTTGGGAAATATTGGAGATATCTACACCGGAAGGAATAAACTCTGACTTTTTGACTCTGTAAAGGAATCAACTATTGGCAATTGTCAACACTGCTGCACCTGTAAAGTCTTCTCTATGTCTTCTGAGTCCTCAGTGAGTAACCTGTGTCACTGCTTAGATTCTTAGCTGGCTATGAAAGTAGGAAGGGCTTTAAAACTTACTCAGTGGAAAATGTGTTTTTTATCGTAGAACCCAAACAGAACAAATCATGCATTTTTATGCCCCTGGCACACATTTTGTGAAACACTCCAAATATCCTCAAATATGATAGACATTTGGATCACTTAATTTCACTAGTTCTTGCCTAGTATGGGGGGATCTGGCTACATAATTTACTTGGATGAACACAAAGTAAAAATATGAAGCCCCTTATTCAAAGAAATGGAAAAAAGTACAGTGAAATGCACAAAGTATAAATTTTTACCTTTAAAATATGTGAATATATAACATTATAAGGGTAAAACTGAGTAGCAATGTAAAACTTATAGTCCATTTTTTCTGTCACGATTTTGTTAGTACGCTCTCTTGAGAGCTTGTTTGGAAGATCTAGCAAGGGAGCTCAGCTGCTCACATACTGTGACCAAAGACTGGTCCTCCTTTATGGAGAAAGTCATCCTCTTCCACTGAGCACCATCTGCACCTTTTGGAGGGATGCACATGGAGTGGTGAGGGAGAAAAGAGACACCCACCTAGTCAGTCAGATCAGCCTGGTCAACCCAAGTGATCAATGGGATGATGAGTGTAGCAGCCAGATCGCCCTCATGTCCAAGATACATATATATTTACATTATGTGCATATGTATGTGAGTTTGTGTGCATGAGTGCAGTGCCCACAGATGCACAAGATCTGGAGTTACAGGTAGTTGTGAACTATTAGATGTGGATGCTGTGAATTGAACTTCAGTCCTTTGGAAGAGCAGTATGTGCTCATAAATCCTTAAATGATTGAAACTGCATTGATTTTTTTTGATAGATTATGTTAACACTGAGGTAAATATCAGATAAATTAATTTTAAAATATAAATTTTAGTCAATGTTCAGCTAATCATATTTGTAGAAAAATTTCTAGGAAGACTTTATTCTTTAAATGTATCAATATGTGTACTTCTAAATTTAGTTCTAATGGCATTCTATTGTTTCTCTTACATTTCTTATAATGTGTAGAGTTTGTACCAGAAGCTGAAAGTGGATTCACGACTTGCATATAATTCAAAGTGTCTTTATGTATTCTGTCACTCTATCTTCAATTATAAGAAATTATGGGGCTGGAGAGATGGCTCAGCAGTTGAGATCACTGGATGCTCTTTCAGAGGACCTGGGTTCAATTACCAGCACCCATATGATGGCTAACAACTATCTGTAACTCCAATTCCAGGGAATCTGACCCCCTCTTCTGGCCTCTGTGGGCTTTTCACATTGACATACAAGCAGGAAAAACACTCATACATGTGAAATAAAAATAAATCAATCAAAAATTTTTTTCAAAAAGAAATTAAACTTTTCTTCTCTTAATAATTAACTTATTCAAACTATTATACAAAAATAGTATTGTTTTCCAAAGATTGACAATCTTCAAATTCAATTTCAATTTCTAAGCCAATATCAATACAATAATTTTTATTGTATTGTAATGTGGCAACAATTATAACCAGAGATTTTAAAATCTGAAGGAATGTAATAACTTCCTAATGTTTCGCTGGACTATTTTGAATACACTTTGTGTGTGTGTGTGTGTGTGTGTGTGTGTGCGTATGTCTATGTGGGTATGGTTCTCTGGATCAACCCAGGGTCTCACACATGTTAGGCAAGTGCTCTACTGCTAAGCTACATTCCATATCCTGTATTCGCTTTTATTTTGTAATAATTTACTGACCAAGGTTATTGCCTGAGCCCCAGCCAATCCCAGACCCGACATTCAGAGCTAATGACACCAACAGGATGAACTAGCTATAGAAATGATTGGCTAAATGGCCTTTCACCCCAGGACCTGCAGCTATCCCCAAGCAGAGGTCATATTTTTCCTGATGGTGCTGATGCTTTTGTAGATGCCACCCATGTGGATCCAGGTCCTAACCTTGTGCTGCCATGATGCTCCTACTGACCTAACCCACACATGGTCACTGTGGAGCCCGATCAACTGTTGGATGCACACGTTGGCCTACACCCTCTTGGGTGCATACTGCTGCTCAGCATAAACCCTCTGCTACCATGCTCACTCAAGGGCTTCATCTAACTTCATATATAAAACACAAGTTCAAATATAGAAAAGAATTATTAAAACAAAATACTTCAAGATGGTGACAGCAAAGCATTAAACTTAACATAGGAATCTTCCTGTGCATCATGGACCACACAAGTACACAGCCATGAAACCAGCCTTGATAGCATCCTGAGTTATATCATCTGGTGTGCCCTGGTTCATGAGCAATTCCTAAATCATGTTCTGCAGAACAGGTTTGAGCAAAAGGAATGCGAAAGGCTGTAGTCCATGCCACGCTCTGGAGACTCAGAATGCAATGCTCTCTAGCAAATTAAAGGCTCTCGAAAATCTCATTTGGTCTAACCTTTCTGAAGCTTGTCTGGCAACAGAATGCTATTAATATAAAACACCATTGACTATCTTGGGAAGTATTAGCGATATATAAATAAAATTTGAAAAATATTATGACAAGCTGTGGCCCAAACTCTGTTAAAAATTTCCAAGTGCTTTTTTAAATTCTCTGACTCAGACATTCTATTTGAATTACAACTTTTATAAGCACATAAATAAATTAAGCCTATTAAGGCTTAATATAGTACATAAAAGCATACAAAAAGTATATTTTGACAATAACAGCATTTTGTTTTAAAATAATGTTTTATTCTAAAGATTAGATAATACTTATCACTCTTATAAATTAAAATGTATATATCAGGGCCTGGAGAGATGGCTCAGTGGTTTAGAGCACCTACTGCTCTTCCAGTGGATCAAGGCTCTGTTCCTAGCACCCACATGGTGACTATCAGTCATTCATAATACCAGTTCCAGGAGATTCAAGACCCTCTTCTGGCCTCTTCAGGCATTGCATGCATGTGGTGTAATTAGCATACATGTAAGCAAAACAGTCATGCACATAAACAAAATCAATTTTAAATATATATATAATATAAATTACTCACTTCAATAGGATGAATTGCATTTATGTTACACAAGTAAATTTTTAAACAGTTACCCAAACAATTAAAATGCATTAACAATTGGCAGATCTATTGAACTTATTTCTCGAATCAAGAAAACAATCAAGCTCACATTTCTTTGAAAATTATAGAAATGTAAATCAAATTTATTACAGCTCCTTCATAAAACCACCAACATCATCTCACAGCTTCTGGGAGAAATCCGTATTAATCATCTGTCTGTTACTGTAATAAAATGCCTGGGTTAAAAACTTAGAAAGAATAAAGTTTATTTTGATCCAGTTTTAGGGCTTTTTGTCTATGATTGGTTAGCCCATTGCTTTGGGGTCTGCAGTGAGGAAGCATATCCCAGGAGGGAGTATGGAAGGCAGACTGCTCACTCATGCAGCTAGGGAAGAAACGAAGGAAGTGTCTGGGGTTGCAATATCCCCTTGAAGAACATGCCTCCGTGACCTAACTTCCTTACACTAGGTCCCATCTCATAAAGGTGCCTCCACCTCCCAACAAACACCAGCAGAGACTAGTGACCATGCCTTTAACATGTGTACCTCTGGGGAACTGAACCTCAAGATTCAAACTGTATAGCAATGTCCAAACCCCTTCACATGGCCTATAAATCCCTGAGAATTTTAAAAAACTGAATTTCCCAGTTTCCTATTGTACCTCTCCTCATTTTTCACATACCAGTCATGCTAGCTCTCATTTTATTCCATTTTAATGAGTATGGTTATGGTTCACACACTTCTCTAGTTATTAGAAAGATACACAAAAAGGATGACGCCCATACTCTCAATAGACAAATGAATGCGGAATATATAGCATAGTGTCAGATAGAATTAAGGGTTGTAAAAGGAAAATGACAGCACTGAGGAAAGCCAGTGCCCGTCGGATGCTATGTTAGTTGGGGTACCCAAGGCAGGCCTCCTCAGAGGGTGCAATGTTAGTTGGGGTACCCAAGGCAGGCCTCCTGAGAGGGAGATGTGAGACTTCGATGAAATGAAGGAACAAGCTGTGCCTAGACTCCGGGAAAGAGCATTAAAGAAGAGCTTGAGGCATGAATGGCACAGGTAAGGAAAAGGACATGTAAACTTAGTGACTGTGTCACAAAATGGTATCAGAAAGGATCTGGGGACTGGTGAGGGAAGACGGGGTTGTGGGACTAGAATTCAAAGGCGCTTTAGAGGAATTTGAGTGGGCAAGTCTCGAAATCTTACTGTGTTCAAGCTACACTCTAGCTCCAGCTTGCAGACCAGACTGAGAAACTCCAGGTGTAGGGCTGGAGACAGAAGTCAGAAAGCTCTTGCACTGACTCAAAAGAGACACTGTGGCAACTTAGACTAAGACTAAGACCAGCGGCACTGGTAGAGCCGCTGAAAATCAGCTATGCCCACGGAGTTGCTTTACATGAATGTTCAACAGGACTTTGTGGGGGACTAAACATGCACGGGAGAGCAAAACAAGAGCCAAGTCTTAAAGATTTGCTGGTCTGAGAAGCTGAGTAGAAAGTGTGCTGGGAAGGCAAAGGTTGAGCAAGGAGCAGATTTTAGGAGAAAAACAGTTTTATTTTGCACTTGGAGTGTTGGATCCATCTGAGCTGTCCAAGAGAAGAGGCCAGATTGACTAGATGTGTGGGAGTGCGGGAACTGGAGCTTTAAAGAGCCTGCTTCCTTTTGCCTATCTCTCACATGCTCCAACACTGCCTCTTGTCCTTTGCACATGCTGTTTCCGTATCTGAACTTCGCCGACTCCCCTTTCATTCGCTTCCATTAGTCTTTCAGGATTTTTATTTGAATGGCACTTCCCCATAAAATCTTCCTGGATTCCTCAGACCAGATTAGGTTTGTTTCTTATATGTTCTACCCCCAATAACTTTTTAGCACTGTGTGGGTCACAATAATTAGCAAATAATTATCTGTGGGATTAATATTTGAATAGTTATTCACTTTTCAGATTACCAGCTCCCAGTACAGCATTTGCATGTTACATGCATTCAATAAATGTTTGTGGATGAATGAATGAATGAATGAATGAATGAACGACTAGGCTCCAAGCAGACCGAATTTTCATTACCTCATTGTTTCTCCACCTTTTCTTATTTTTCAAGCACATAAAAACATATGTGTTTCCTGCATACCATACTTGAAAGCTATTCGTTTATAACAATTCTATAATGATGTAACTCATTGGGAGTAGAGAAAAAGAATCCAGATGTGCAAAATTATTTTTAGGTCAAGAATTGCATTTATGGCCCAGTTTTTAAAATGACTGATAGAATTGTTTTTGAGAAAACAAAAGACTCCATTGATGCCAAGAAATAATCAGAGAAACAAATTATCATGATATGTCCTTTTACCACAAGAGTAAATTGTGAAACTGTACTGATAACCATACGAAAGGCTTCTGACCAAAAACACATAAATCTTTTTTTTCCCACTTCATCTCAGTAAATTATAACTAGGCAGTTCAAAGCCCATCAAGTAATTTGTAATTTATGACCCTGCTTCAGCTATGTGGGGGGAGTTGTGTTCATTGGTGTAGAATTAAGTCATTTTAAAGTTAAACTGGCTCTTTAGAAATTATATTTTTTCTCCTCTAGCATCAGATTAGGTATGGAATCAGAAAACAAACACCCTCAATCCATCCTACTCAAATATAATCATATTTCAGCTACAAGTGTTGGAGTAAATTCTTCTGTCATTCGCTGTCCTGGTCTTTCACCTGAACAAGCCTTTCATTTCCTTAAAATTTCAAGTAAATCTCTGCAGAAATCTGAGTGCAGTTTGTCATGATAAAGTTTATATATACCTCCTACAGAGCTATTTCTTTTTTTAATTTTATGTGTACGCGTGTATTGCCTGCATGCAGGTAAGTGCACCCGTGTAGTACAATGCCCTCGGAGGATGGAAAAGACTGTTGGATCCTCTGGAACTGGAGTTACGGACAGTTGTTAGCTGCCATGTGGATGCTGGGATTCGATCCCAGGTCTTCTGCAACAGTTAGTGTTCTTAACTACTGAGCCATCTCCAGCCCAGAGCTATTTATTAATAGTATTTTATCACAATAAATAATCAAGACACTCCCCAAAAAGCTACTAGAGACATTTGTCTGTGAGGTATGACATCACTACCAGAACTTAAGAGTCTCAAATTTTATTACTTTTTATTTAGGATTAATATTATTCTCAGAATCAAGAGACTGTACACCCAAAACAGCTAAAAGATGGATACCTTAAAGGAGAAAAGGTTATTGTTAAATGAGGTGATGCAAACATCTTGAGTAGAAATGATACCCACATAAGGCCCTGCAATCCAAGTAAATAAAGCAGCAGCAAAGTTATTACCCAAATACTGCAGGTTGAGAAACTATGCTTGTGTGGTTCCACATTTAACACTGTCTTATAATCATGTATTTTAAAAACACAGAGAGCTTAGATACAGTTTATACTCTGCCTTCATTAGTTGACAGGCATTAATGGATGAATTAAAGTAAGCCTAAGCAATAAGAGCCCATTAGCTGATAGTCATTAATGGATAAATTAAAGTGAGGCTAGACAATAAGAGCCCAGGTCCACAGAAGCCATGTGTACCTCCTAATACAAGGCATTCAGCACATCTTTCATAGATAATGATTCTGCTCACACAGAAAAGCTGGAGAAAACATGAATGCTACTTGGGGATAGTTATAAAACCCTGGACTTTTAAATTTTTTAAATCAAGTTATTTAGAATCTGATCTCAGTGTTTGTTTCATTTCCATGAAACTTCAGGTTACCTTACCTTTCTGTTTGTAGAATGACGCCTAAGTTATCTTTCAGATTTTAAATCCTATACTATTAAACACCATTTTCTGTAAGATCTTCCAAGTTTTATGGAACTAGCATATCACAAAAATAGTATCATCATATTGTGTTAAGGTAAATGATATTGCTAAATAAAAGATGTCAGTGATCTGCTTCCTCTCTCCCTCCTGTCCTAAGTTATGAAACAGCAGTGTTAACATTTTGGTGCACATCCTTCCAGACTTCCTGTATTCACACGTGTGCTTCTCCCAGGATCACTGCCTTTCCAGCACAAATGTGGAGCACATGTCCACCTCACTGCCCATTTCCTCTGGCTTAATTCCTAATCTTCTTATCACCAGGTTCATCACCTCCTCTCTGAATCCCTTCAAGAATTCGCTTATTGAATGAATTGCTACTTGGGATGGGAGTTGATAGTTCTTCATCAAAATGTATTCTCTCCTTCTGTGGTATGCTGGTGGCTCAACTCCATTAGGTCCTCAACTATCTATTAGATATTCATCTCTATTGCTGTTAGGCATGCCCATGGGACTAGGTTTTGTGTAGTGCAAATAAATGACCCCAGTTCTCATCTGCACCCCTGAGATTCATCCATCCCTCTGGCTTCACAGTTGTTCCTTCAAAGAGTCCCACCAACTATTTGAAAGTGTTGTTACTTTTCTGTTCAAAGAACCCTGATTTTCCCTGGAAAAATGCTTCAGGCACACTCTGAACCCTGTGGTTTGGATGGCCCCGACTCTGCCATCTGGGCTTCAGGGAAGTTGTCCATGGCCTAAGCTTCACCAATCATCTACACACACCTGATTAGTTGTATTAGTTACTCTTCTGTGCCTGTGATAAAACACCATGATCAAGGCAACTTATAGAAGAGTTTATTTTGGATTACAGTTCCAGTTGGAGAGTGTACAGTGGTGGGGGAGGCATGTCAGGAGGCCGCTATGGGAGAAAGCTGAGAACTCACATCTTCAAGCTCACATAGGAAATAACAGATAGCAAAATTGGAAGTGGGACAAGGCTACGAACTCTAAAAGCCTAACCTCTGGGAAGTACACGTTTCCTTCAGCAAGACTGAAGGTTCCATGACCTCCCCAAACAGCTCCACCAACTGAGCAAGTTTTCAAATACTTAAACCTATGGAGGACATTTTTCATTCAAACCACCACACTAGAAAAACAGTTATTTCAAGGATTGACATTTTACCAAAATTCCTCCGACAAGAGGAAATCCCAAGAGCTTTGTTGTGACTCACCAGTGGTTATCTTTGCCAGACACAGATAAAATCTGTCACCCCCGCCCCTCACCCCTCAAGACTCAGGGAAAATAGAAGAAGAAAAGGCAGAAAGATTTTAAGAGCCTTGGTTTCTACCAAGAAGTACCAGAGTCTTTGGGACAATGATGAGACTCAAACTCAAAGAAGCTGTGTTTGCCTGTACAAGAGCTGCACAAGATCAAGTCATTCAACATTCTAGCATGGAGGGGGGAAGGAATTCAGGAGCATTCACCCCTGAGGAACTAAGGACAGTTGATGGCTTCTGGGAGATGGAGAGCTGGTTTTCTTTAAGGGTGTGGCCCCTTAGTTTATTGACTATGCTCCCTCCCATGGATGACCACACATCCAGGAATATATGGACAGCACATATTGGAACTGATAGGTTTATTAAAAAGAGCAAGATGCTGGGCATGGTGGTATATGCCTTTAATCCCATAGGCAGGCAGATCTCTGTGAGATGGAGGCCAGCCTGGTCTACACAGTGAGTTCTAGGTCAGCTGGGGTTGCAGAGTGACCCTGTCTCAACCAAAAAAAAAAAAGAAAAGAAAAGAAAAGAAAAGAAAAGAAAAGAAAAGAAAAGAAAAAAAGTAGGATACAGGAATAAAAAAAATAAAAAGTAGGACATAGGAGGCAGAGGCAAGCAGACATCTATAAGAGACCGGCCTAGTCTACACAGAGTGTTCCAGGTGAGCTAGGGCTACATAGTGAGATCCTGTCTCAAAACAATGACAAATAAACTAAACTGAAATAAAGTAAGGACAGCAAAAGAGAAAACACAGAGTTGGGGTAGATAATTGGGGGCAGATCTGGGAGGAGTGAGGTATGATCAAAACAGGTTGCACGAAATTATCAAAGAAATAATATTTTTTAAAAGAGTAGCTAGGGGCTGAAGAGATGGCTTAGCAGTTAAAAGCACTGGTTGCTCTTTCAGAAGACCCAGGTCCAATTCCCATCACCCACATGGCAGCTAACCACCATCCGTAACTCTAGTTCCAGGGGATCCATTGCTGTCTTCTTACCTCTGCTGGGATTGCATGACACAGCTGCACTTATGCACATACAGGCAATACACTCATACACATAAAATAAAAATAAATTTAAGAAAGATGATCTGAAAAGCATAGCTGTAAAAGCCAGGTGTAATGGTCCACAGCTTTAATCTCAGCACTCAAGCAGCAGAGGAATGTGGCTCTGTGTGGGTTTGGGGACGGCCTCTTCTACATAGCAAGTTCCGGGCTGGCCAGGGTTTCACAGTGAGACCCTGTCAAGAAAATGAAAGTCCAAAACAGAGGAAGGCAGACCCAAAATTATGGGCAAAATTATAGAGAAAAATTCCTGTTAGACTATATCTAGTAATACCTTTTACTTTGCAGTCAAGCAAGCCTATCAACTCCTGTTTGTGTTTAATTCAGTTTGAACAAAGTCATGGGAGTGCTGGATGGCATTTGATCTCCACCAACATGCCTCCAAGTCTTAGGTTTTATCTTACTCAGGTATTATCTTACTGGGTATACATTTTACTTTGCTTTACCCTCTTCCCCCAAAGTTTTAAGTTCCATGAAGGGAAATATGCCATACTTTTTTGGTATCTTTTTTTGGTGCCTTAACAGAATGCCTAGTACTTAATAAATTCTGAAAGACTAGATGGACAAAACATTCTATGGCACCTAAGGGATTGGCTAATAAAGGTGAAGACATAGTTCTTATCCTTGAGGAGTTTATAAATTACTATTAATTATTCCCAGATGGAAGTGTATGCATCCTCATTCATCAGCTCCAGCTATGAATTTGAGGAGCCATTAATTATGTGCTTTGTATTGGAGAGTTCTACAGATTGGTCTATTCACTCTTAGATTTTTTTTTATTATTTTATCTTTGGGGGCTAGTTTGGCTGCTTGGTTGAATTGTCTTCAAATACCCTTCTATCACATGATATTAATCCATCAGCCTGAGAGCAGTACTTCAGGGGGGAAAGGAGAGTGAAAGGGCAGGAGGAGAAAAAGTGGAGGAAAGTGAAACCACATGAAATGGGCACAGTCCCAAAAACATTTTTGAAGTCTCTGGTGAAACTTTTTCTGGCATCACTACATAACAATAGCACATCATTTTCATTAACTTGAACAAACAAAACCAAACAGAGATTAAAAACTAGTACAGATGTGATATAACTTTCCACTCATAGGCTGGACTCAGCAGCCGTGTGGAGCCACTTCCCTTAACAAGGCAGGGCATGTTCTTTCAGTCTGTCCCAGGACAAACAGCACATGGCACTGGGATATGGCCACAAATCCTCAGCTCTGGACAGCATCACTTGCTCTCATTCCACTCCTCCGTGCTGTTCTCTTTTTGGAAGACTGGTGGGATCCCGGCATGTGCTCTTCCAGCTCTCACTCTGCTCTCTTTGCTGCTGATCTTCATCATGTACCTTTTCACTGGATGTATCTTCGTCCTTTGGTGCCAAATGACGTCTTCCCTTTCCTCTCATCTCAAACCCTCCCTTTAACTGAGTTATCCAAGGCTGATCTCATAGCAGAGCATGCTTACACAACCTGAGCTTTATTGTTATCTCATGAATCACGACCATCTGAATTCCATTTCCACTGCCTTGGAGGGAAGCCTTGTCTGGTGTGTGTTCTGCACAGCCCCACCCAAAGGGATGGCACTCAATACATAATAAACTGTGATGATAGCAATACTGTGAGTATACACTCAAGAAATATTTCACAAAGAGGATGACTGTTAAACCATTGGCCCAGGGAGTGAACTTGTCTGAACACCAGGGACTTTCATCTGAGGGCACCTCACATGCTGTAGCTCAGTGGTTCTGCTGCTGTGAAAACAACACAAGCTTCTCACAGTACCAGGACTTCAAGGGTGAAGACAATAACAAAGGTTCTGCAAGGAACCTTAGAAATGTTCCTGGTGAGACATATGAGATCCAGAGAGACTATGCTGTCCCATACTTAAATGCCAGACGATCTTAAGGATCCACCAGAAGACATGGACTCTGACATTCTGCAGGAAGGGCCCATGAACTTGGAAACTTATCTTGCTTTTTTAAGGTCTGTTTCTTTTGTATGAAATGAGAATAGTCTGTTCTTCCTCATTTATGGGATTGGCTAAGAATCAAATAATAGATGTAGAAGAGCTGCAGCAGCAAGCAGCTCACTTGATTGTGTAGTCATCACCTGCCAGGCACCACTGATGAAGCGCTGTGTGAACTGTCTAACTTAATCATCACAACAGCCCTAGAAATTATCTCTAGGGGGGCAGGGGGAGGGGCGGTGGCAGTGGTGGTGGTGGTGGTGGTGGTGGTGGTGGTGTGTGTGGCCAGTAAATGGTAGGTTAGTGAATAAGCTGGGCATTTTAACATGGAGGCCACTTGGTGATCTGTTATTTAATCCAGGAGCATAATACAAGCAAGTAAAGCAAATATAGGAATATGTGATATTATGTTAAAGTACTGTGGAAATATGAGGTTTCATAAGAAATAACAAATAGTATTTTAAATAATAATTCATATTCTCTAAAATACTTACCATTATATGTGCTTATGTCTAAATAGACACAAAATTGCAGTAAATAAGTCCTCTATCTTCAATAGATATCATCTTACTGATTTGCTCAGGGGAGTAAATAAACAATTACACACCTGTGCATTTTCCAAAATCGATAAATATTAACTGTTATTTGGGGTACTCCCCAAAGGCAACACTAACTTAGGATTGTCAGGTACTAGAGTTCCTTCAGTTGTTCTGGTTGGGTTTTTTTTTTTTTTTTTTTTTTTTTTAAAAAAAAAAAAAAAAAAAAAAAAAAAAAGAGGACGATAAATCTTTCACTGTGATATATCAAAATAA
>NW_008335376.1:1091035-1109411 GCF_000622305.1 Nannospalax galili
AAGAAAGGGTCTCCCCATAGCCCCAGAGCCCCAGCTGTCAAGTGAAAACAGGAATCATTCATTCACTCTAGAAACAGTCTTTAGAATGCCTTCAAAGTAAAACAGACATACTCTGTAGAAAGGCTTCCTACACATTTGGGCCTAATCCTGTTTCAATACATAAAGGAAAAAAAAAGTAAAGCAAAATCTAAATGCTGCGTGTGATTCTACCAGCCTTGCACTCCATGACCATCCGCACGTGTAATGCAAGACGGTTGAGCTGCTTCTGCCTGGCCTCTGTGCCTGCATTGTGACTACTTCATGGCAGCTCTTCACCAGCTGTGAATGACAACAGGACTTAATAGCACATAATTTTTATAAGCGTGGCCTCTAAATCCAAGCAGTTTCTGTAATCTGAGGCCTACAAAGGAAAACAGTGACCCAACTCTAACCTGTGTAAAACTTGGCTATTGTTGAATTACTAAGAAATGTTATCAGTAGTTATGGCAACTTCCTAGGGGATCTGTGAGGTACTTCATCTGTATACAACTCACTGATGGTAGTCTGTAGCACTAATAAAATGGAGGCATAACCAAGCCATAGAAGAGAGTTTGTCTGGCAGAGATGGGTGTGTACTTTGTACTTCTAAGACTAGGGTACATAAAAATATTTGGGGATAGTAGAATTAATTTAGGAAGGATGCCCTTTTCCATTGGATGACTTATCAAATGAATTCTAGGTTGTTGTTTTTTTTTTCCCAGATCTTCCTGTATCATCTTGTACCTGGCCTGGCAAAAATGAAGATCAGACTATTGAAACAAACAATAGACCCCAAAGAGATTGGAATTTCCACAGGAATCTCATATTGGGAAAGGAAAAGTACCAGTCAGAAGGAGCCTTTTCTCCTGGAAAAAGATTCCACACAGTTCTAACAACCTGTCATACCATCTGATAGGAGGAAACTGAGGTCCAAAGATGGGTCAGTGGTGGGTGGGACCACATCTTGACTGGGACTGCTTAGGTGTGCCTATCCATGACTGGCCTTCTATGTAAACCTCAGTCTTACTTTAGGACACTGAAGACATACTTGAAGGTTTTGTTGGATCACTTTGTCCTCTTATGATAACATTGAATAAATCTCCTTTTTCTGTTTCTTAATTAATCTGGCTCATTTAATTGGCTTATTGAGGAAAAGTAACTGAACCTGGCTTGAGGTACAAGCTGTGACACCTCCCCCCAAGTTCAATAACAATCTCTTGTACAAATGGCCATCATAATAATTAATCATTATTATAATCATACATTATTCTAGAGACTATCGCTCCTTGTCTTAAATATATTTAAGTTCTAAAATAAGCACAAAGGAAATAAACACAAACAAGTACCATCATTTCAGTTTCATTAAATGCTGCTAAGAAAATTAAGTGTCATATTTCATCAATTTCAAAGTGAAATTTTTTTTCCAGATTTCAATGTTCCTGAGACTTGGAAGCACCTTATAATCTGATGGCAACTTTTACCTGATTTCAATTAGTAGCACTCTCTATTTTCTATTTGATGTATAAAATAATGATGCCTCTTAAAACTGATGTCAAAGTCGATTTGAAGACAAAGATACAGAATTCAAGAGAAACTAATCACAGTGTCTCTATAGTTCCCAGCATTATCGCACTGACATTACAATCACCCAAACAAACAGCCTAACTTTTAAATTTACTTTCTAAGAGTTGGCCAGGAACTCAGGGGACAATAGTCCCCTTAGGTATCTCTTGAAACCGTCTGTCTCCTAGAACTATGCTGATGGAGAGGTCTTGTTGAAACTCTCCTCCTGGAAGTGTGTCCTGAATTTGGTCCCACCCACAATTTTATTCAAAATGGTCTCTTCAGTTTCTATTGGAGAAGGACAAATTTGGCTCCACCCTCATCTTAACAGACCATCCTAATTTTTAATCCAGAATTCTAGAGTATTTCATTCATCCAAGACTATACATCTTTCCTAATCTCCACTGTGTCCAATCTCCAGAGATGGGGCGCTGCCTTTCAGTGCTCTGATATGTTAATTCTTAAGTACATCCAGATTCATTCATCCATGCATTCATTCACTCTTATCTTTTTGGTGGAGGACCAAATTGAGATTACCTAGCAAATGAAAGCAGGAGCCAAGGTCACAAGACACAAGCACATGGTTTTGCTGGGGCTAACTAAAAGTCATTAGTCCAGATTATGTCCATTTATAAAAAATTGTTACCACACAGTTTTATTCCTGACAGGCTTTATCACAGGTGAATTAATAATGACAATTTCCAGAAAGAAATAAAGCAATATCATAGAAGAATGCATGTAATTTACAGGACCAGAGGGAAACTCCAAATCTTACTTTTTATTTTATTTTACTTGTTAAGTTACTTCTTTCCAACTTGTACTAAATTTCCATTCATTTTATTCTTCCTCAAAATTTCCAGTGTCTCTTTTACACACACACACACACACACACACACACACACACACACACACACACACACACACACACACACACACACACACACACAAACCCACTTTCCCCAGAAGATTGTCTTTCCTTACGTTTTGTTTCTTTCTCTTTAGCTTACTCCAAAAAAAAAAAAAAAAAAAAACCCTCTACCACATTTTTCACTCACCTGTTTCCTGAGGTGACACCTCCCCTCCTACAAATTTACACACAAGTTTTACCTGTCCCTCATCTCAGTGTGCTCTTAATTCGCCCCTGCTCTGAGAGTTCCTTCCCTGTCCCCACCCTCTCTACTGTCTGGTGGGCACTGGCCTTGCGTGGCTGGAGGTCTGCAGTGCACAGCTTCAGTGTTCCCTGTTCACCTAACGACTCACATCCCACAAGCCAGCGCAAGCAGCCCTTTGCATTTGTCTTCAAATGTTTGCTTTTGGCAGCTAAAGTTATAGTTAGAGGAGACCCTTCTCCCCCTTCTAATATTTCCTCTTCTGCATGACAGGAAGGCACTGAAGTAACTGGCCTCCTGTCTCTCCCTTTCTCCCTCACTCCTCAGAGTGAGAGGTAGCTGACTGGCAAATCTGGGGGCAAGAACCACCCAGCATTCCCAGCTCCGCTGTTCTGTCCAGATCTCTCTGAGGAGAGGTCCTGAAAAGGATCCCAGGCAGCTTCTGCCCCTGTCAGGGAAAAGGGCTTTTGTTGAACCAGTGACCCCTGGTTCAGGATATCCAACTGGGTCCTAAGAGTCCATACCAGTGCCACCTTCACCAGTGTGCTGATGTAATGCCTATTATACACCTGAGACACTTATCAACTGGTTCTGAAGTCGGACAAATAAAATACAAGATATATTTTGTTTTATTTTGCTTTGATAAGAAAGAAAGTACAGAATGAGAAAATAAGATTTAGCTTCCCCCAAGTTGAGAGATCTAAAAGCAAAACTGGCTGAGTGTGTAACGGGTCTCATTTCTAGAGATGGACAGCTAGAGGAAAAGGAAGAGTGAGATCAAATCCATTTTGCCTTTGTTACCCAGCAACAACTTTTGTGGGAATTTTACTTATTTAATTCTTACATCTGTGTTTTGGGTTGGATGGCATACTTCTCGTGGTTGATAAAACTGAGAATTAGAAAACTCAAGGAACTGCTTTTAGATATCACAGATGATAAGAAAATCAAGATTGTATTAGTTTGTTTGCACCACTATAAGAAAATACTACAGATTGGCCTACTTAAACAGCTAAAATTTGTTGTTTTGTGGTTTGGAGGTTGGATGTCCAAAATGAAGGTTACAGTCATTTGGGTTTCTGGTGATGGCACTCCTCCTGGCTTATAGATGGCCAGATTCTTGCTATGTCCTCACCTGGTCTTTTCTCAATGAGCTTCCTGGGTACTGTGAGGAAGGAGGAAGGAGGCTTCTCTTGTTAGGACACTAATCCTATTGAATCAGGCCCTACCCTTAGACCTCATTTATTCTTGATTCCTTAGAGTTTTAATTTTCAAAAAATTCAACATTGAGATTAGAATTTCAGTATGAATTTATGAGCAAAGATATAAACATTCAGACCTAACAAAGGATAAACACAAACCTGTCAGATCCCATAATTCCTGTGCCTCCTTTGTAACAGTTATTTCCATAGTAACTGCAGTCAGATGAGCCCAGGAAACCTCCAGACAAGATATTTCATTGGGCAGATGCAAACTTCTCCATTTTCCAATTCTATCTAAAAGTACATGAAAATAAACAACATGATCAGTAAAGTGCAAGCTAATAAAAATATCTCTAGGTACAGAAAAAAAAACACACAAAAAAAAACTACAGCCTAAGTTGAAAGTAGGAATCCAAGCTTTAAGTCTAATAAAATCCTGGACCTAGAATGGGATAGAAATCTGTGTGCCAGAGTTCCAGAGTTCTAAGTATATCAGGGGAACAGAATCCAGATTCAGGCCTTATGCACACCAAGGGAGTTTGGAAGATCTCTATTTGCTAATCATGGTTGCTGCAAGAAAATAGATCTTCATCCAGAGTCAGAACTGAGGGGCTGAAGAGATGGCTCAGAGGTTAAAAACACTGACTGCTCTTGCAGAGGACCTGGGTTCACTTTTCAGCACCCACACAGTGGCTAACAGTCACAGGTAACTCCAGTTCTAGGGGCTCTAAAGCCCTCTTCTGACCTCTGTGGGTATTACAGGCATGGGTGCACTTACATACATGCGGGCAAATTACCCATATACTTAAAATGAATTAATAAAACTTTAAAATAATTGAAAAGAAAACCAACCAAATTTTAAGTATAGTGAGCTTATAGATTCCAAGAATGTAAAACTAAATATTAATTATTCATGCACTGTTAGAAACACTAAAAGAAGCTGGAGAGACGGATGTCAGTAAAGTGCTCATGTGTAAGCATGAGGACCTGAGTTTGGATTCACCAGAATTTATGTAAGAAGCTGAGCATGGTGGCAGGTACTTGCAATCCCAGCATTGCAGAGGTAGAGAGCAACAGATCTATCGCTGGAGTTGGCCAGTCAGCCTAAGTGAACTGGTGAACTCCAGGTTCAGTGAGAGACTTTGTCTCAGAAAGAATAGAATGGAGAGCAATTAAGGAAGACATCTGATATTGACCTCTGGCCTCCACATGCACACATATTTACACCTGCATGCACACACATGAACACGCAAATGTACACACACAAACATATACATATAACACACACACAATACTAAGTCAAAGTATCAGCACAAAAAGCTTTTCTGAAAATGTAGAACATTTTAAAGCTTTTAGGAATGTAAAAATTCTTTCATGGTCACCTCTATATGCTACACCTCCACCGAAGAACTACAGACAAATTACATATGGAGTCGCAAGAGGTGGTCATTGCATAAAAAGAAGTCAAAGAATTTATTGTGAAGGAGCTAGAGGTTACAGAATAATCTGAAAGGCTCTTAATGAGTTTACCAAAAAAGTAGAATCCATAAAAACACAAGGAGGCCAGAAGAATGAGGGGACGGAAAGAAAGCAAGAAGTGGCGAGGAGGAGATGATGGATTTGAGAAAAACAACGTCAAAATTGTAGAAATCTTAAAAATACAATATACTGAATGAGAGGTTTCAAGATGGAAAAGAGTGAGGGATAGCATGGGGTGATGGTTAATCTTCATTGTGAACTTGATTATATCTGGAATCAACTAAGAGACATGCCTCCGGATGGATCCTTGAGGGCATTTACAGGAAGGATTGATGGGGTGGGGAGGGAAGATCCTCCCCCAGAATGGACATCAACTTCCAGTGCTGATCTAAACACAGAGAGGTCTAAGGAAAAGACAATTCGATGCTTCTTGCTGGCATGCATGTCTCTGCAGCGGCTATGGCTGCCATCCTTTCTCACGTCAGAACCCAACCTTTTCAGCCGTCCACAGAGGAATGAAGATTAGTTGCTCTCTGGAATGATCTAGGCTTTCCGCACTGGATTGGGACAACTGAAGCATCCAGCCTCTGGACTGAGCGGCTACCAGGTTCTTAGGCTCTCCAGGATTTAGATGGTCATTACTGGACTGCTCGGGCCCTATGATGTCAGCCAATCTAACAAATCCCCCTTTGTAACATGTATTTATCCTATCAGCTCTGTTTCACTAGAGAACTCTAAAACAACTGGTTCAGATATGTTTAAAAATCTTTCTAATCTGGAAAGTTTCTCTCTGTTTCATAATGTAAAAGCTCCAAATCCAGTCAACCATTTATCCTTTCAAGTGAATTCACATATTCTGGTTACGGAAGCCTAAGAAGACAATGTTTTTGAAGGAATAACTGAACAACATGTTCATTCACTGGCATAGTTGACGTGATCACTCATCCACACTTCAATCAATTTTCCTCATTTTTTTGTTGTACCTTCTCTCCTCATGTAAACCTTTCAAAACTGGTAGCCTTAGGATACTTTGCTCTATTTGTCAGAAATTTTCAGTTGACTCCCATAAGGTGAATATAGAAGTTCTCTTGAAAATAATATTTTTGATACTCAGTGCTATAATTCTCAAAATACAAGAGCCTAAATGCAGATGATTTTCACATGCGATCACTTCAAACCAAATTTACACAGTTTTTAAACTGAATTTCTAAATAAGTTAACACTGGCTTCTTCTCTTCCCTGCCCTCTGTGAATTTCCACTCTAAGGATTTTACTTGCACATTCTCCCATCCAACGTGTATTTGTTTCATATTTGAAGCTTTAAGGATACAGCAAGAAGAAAAGCCTTCAAGGAACGCTGAAGAACCAGTGAAGATTTAAAACTCTTCAGAAATGACTTTTTTGTGAGACAAACGTGAGCCAAGAACTGATGTGGAGATAACAGTACAGACCAAACACTCATCAACAAACGGTCGTTGTGGGAGTAAATAAAACTGTTCAGAAACTTGGAATGAGGAAGTCTCCAAAAGCTGTAGCAAATCTATTGCCAAGTAGGTCTAAGTGCCAACAGGTCCTCCTGAGCAGGAGCATGTCTTCATTGTTATTGTTAGCACTAGACTAGTAGGGGGCTCTGGTTATATTGGATCCCTGTTAGAGGAATTTTATTTCAAACTTTTCTGTTTTAGGTCATCCAAACAGATTAAAACACATCTGAGTAGAGCCCAAACTTTACCTATTACTTTCTCCCCTGGGCTAGATGCTGGACTAGATCTATATAAAGCCAGGGTCTCTGTACACTCATAAAGACCTATGCACCAGGAGTTCTGAGTTAGCCTAGAGCTTTAAGAGGAGTCAGGGGGCCATACTCTTAAAATTTATAAAGACAAACATGTTTGTAGTATTTAATACATTATTAGCCTTCTGAAAATGTTTTTATTTAAAAAGTCCTCATTTGACTTTTATTGTATAAAAATGGGGATTCACTATCTTTAAGTGCAAGCATCTGAAATTTCTCTGGCTGGTGCACAATGACTGGAAGGATGTCATGCACCTACTCATCCGCTCCACATCCACATGTCTAAGGGTCAGAGGATCAAGTGCATGGAGCTCCCCGAAATCATGGAAGACTGGAAAGCAGTTCCGTGTCACACCTGTGACTTTCATCTCTGAGCTCTAGGATTCATGTTTCGGTTGTAGTAAAAACATTTCACAGTAGTCTTCTCACTTTTATTTAGCATTATTCCCTTTTACAGATTGGAAGGAAAGCAAAGCTCAACAGAAACCACCCAGTGATGTTTTAATGGCTAAGTTAGAATTGAGTCGAGTCTTGTCTAATTAGTAGAAAAGAAACTAGATGACTTGTCAAGAGTTGACATTATGAGCCAGAATCCAAAGATAAAACATAGGAAAGAGTATTTGGTGCATCAGACCACACCTCCTGGCTCAGAGAGCTCACCCTTCAGAGGAAACCTCTGCCTCTAATGTGTGCATAAGATCTATTTGGAGAGCTGAGTTTCATTTCTGATAAAGTGCTTCATGTTAATATGGTATATATAATTGAAGGGCCTTGCTTTAAGAAAGAGTAATTAATAAGTAAAGGAAATGAAAATGCCAATGGAGGATCTTGAATGTCATGATTAGAGTACATAATTAATCCCAAAGATTAAGTGAAACCAACTGAATATTTTTGAATAAAGACTGACATGATGCAGGTGTTCAGTTTTAAACATAGGCTCTGGGATGGTGACTTATGTTTCAAGAGGCAATATTGTCTAAACATTGCCTAAAACTTTCTAAGCACAAAGAGATCTAACAAATATTTTCTCAGAATTATGATAAAATCTAACTTCTCCTATTGTGGGTAACTTCAAAGTTTGTCAATGAATTGCCTAAAACCTAATTTTAAATAATCTTCATGGATCTCCATTTGTGAACACTGTAGATAGAAAACATGGTACAAAAGACTCATTTTAAGTAAGCTATAATTTTTCATTTATTACTTTTACTTTTTTATTTAAAGCAGGGGGTCATTATTAAGTATGCATAACAACAGTGTTTGGGTTAATCTTCTAGATACAGTAATTATGTTCAAAGATCTGATTCATATCCAAGATAAACCTGAGTCAAGATTAGCAGTGATGATGCTGTTTCTGTAAGATGTTTAAGAATATTGGTGTGACTTAGTAGATCACCCTATAAAACGTTTGGGAAAATCTATCAATCCAGAAAAATGACTGTTTTCTGAGCACCTAATGGAAGGCAGTATATAATAAATAATAAATAAAATAATTTTACATCTTTATTTATACAAATAAAAAGTAATGTTGTTTCAGATCTGACAGAAGAGCCTAAAACACTACCAACTGATTCATTTTTGTCATGTTTAGTTATTTTAGTCCTCATGAAACCACATGAAGCACCTGCTGATCTCTTCTATATAGTGCTGTTTATTCATTTGGACTTTGCACCTCATTCTTGATTTATTTTCTTTCTGTAATAAATCCCAGAACAGTGATGATGGGCCATGTGCCTTGATCTTAAATGGATGATCATCACAGGCCAAAAGCCCACAACAAGAAAGAAAAGTAGTGTTTGCTGATGAAGTCACACAGTTTGGTAAAATCCATAAAGAACAGCTGTACTAGTCAAGTCAACCAAAATTTCCTTCCAAGTGATCCCCATTTTTATCCTATGGCACTGATGGCAGTTTTGTGCTTTAGTATACCTTTATAAAATTTCTCAAATAAATGTAAGATTTGAGAACTGAATTTAATAAGGTATTGATTGTGTGGGTGAAATCTGTATATCAGTCAGGATATTCTTGACTGAGAAGGAAACTTTTGTTCCTTAATTGCTTGTTTTTATTTCTTCTTATTTTCCTTTTATTATCAAGTTAAAATATCTTTATTCTTTTGGGCTTTCCACAAACCAGTAAAAATGGCTTTGCTGCCCAAGAAAGAAAAAGAGACTAAGAGTAAAGCCAGATGCAGAGAGAGAGAGAGAGAGAGAGAGAGAGAGAGAGAGAGAGAGAGAGAAAAAAGAAAAAAAGAGAAAGAGAGAAGAGAGAGACAGAGAGAGAGAGAGAGAGAGAGAGAGAGAGAGAGAGAGAGAGAGAGAAACACTCTTGAAGCACTCTTTCGAGTTACTCTGCAGAACAGACTCTTCTCAACACTTCAAAGTCAGTGTATGTCAGGCTCAACAGCCAACAGTCCTCAGTCGTGAGGACTGTGTTACTTTGGCAGCTAGCTGGGGAATGTACAGAACTTTCACCTGAATTTTGTCCATTCCCCAGCTGATGAACCACATAGTTTAAAAGATACCTTAGAAGAATACCTAAGTGGATATGTGAGAGGTCATCCTACCCATGCCTTGTACCCACAAAGTTAAACAATGCCAGAAAAGAGAATTCAAAATGGAAAATAATTTTTCTTTCTTTGAGAAAAATAAATATCATGCTGCTTAAGCCCACCTAAATTTAGAATCTAAAGTTTGTCAGTATACCATATCTAGAAGAATTAAGAGAGCTTGGTGATGCTGCCCTCTCAGCATTTTCTTTAAACATAATTTAAAGTTGTAGATACTTCCACCTGGAAATGCTTTTCCTACCAATCATCCTAGACAGACTAGGAAGGTAGAATTATCAACTAGTGGGCCACCCCTGAATTGAAGTGACATGTTGCACATAATGTAACAGTCTTCCTTAAATCAAAACCTCCAAGCAAGGGCTGGAAAGAGACCAGCACATCTGGTAGATAGCCCTATACATATCATCACCATCTAAATAGAGATACACTTTTGAAACTTAAATATTTTAGAATATTTTTCCTTTACTTCTTCTTTAGAGGATTTAAATTGATTCCTCATTATTTTAGTTCCAGCTTGCTAGACTGGAGAATTTACACAATTTAATTTTTTGTAATATTTATAAATAAAATGTCAGGACAAGCTTACAATTATCGGTGCTTTGCTTCATGTACTATGAGGCATCAGTGATATTGTAGAAAGCATTTTTTTAAAAAACACCATGTCAGAATAAAAATACCCTTCAAAGTCTAGAGTCTATCATTTCAACTCTCTTCACAAAATGGGTTTTTCTTGCTATGTGAATTCTGAGAATTATCCCGTCTGCCTAATGTTCTGAAGGACTTTTCCCACAAATCAATAGAAAACAGACATCTCATTAGAGAGACGTACAACAGACTGGAACAGATATTTCTTAAAAGATTTCCAAATGGCCAGTAAATATGAAAGAGTGCTTACACACATAAACACCTCAGAAAAATGTGGATTTAAAGTCCAATGAAATACCAGTGTCCACTCACCAGTACGGCTAAACAGAGAAAGACAGACAACATAAATACTGCAGTGCTGGGGGGCAACCAGGATTTTCATACTGCTGGTCAGAGAGTAAATGAATAATGTCACCTTATAAAGCAGTCTGGCAGTTTTCTAAAGCTGAACACGTACATGGTTTATAACCTCACACCTTCTTACCTAGACATACGTCTAACAAAAAATACCACATCTGTTTACCAAAAGACAGGTGCTAGAACACTTTTTAAAAGCACCAATTGTAAGACAAAAACTAAAAACTACCCAAACATTTTCCAATAGTAGAATGCACATGCTGTAGTAAAGTCCAGTGAAAGTCTACCAGCAAAGGAATGAACAATTTTGAACCTATGAACCTCACAAACAACACTGTATGATTTCATTTTTATAAAGTACAGAATTTGGCAAAAAGCCTGTGATACCAGAAGTCAATACCAGAAGCTAAGGAGGAGCACAGGGTTCTAGTAATGTACTGATTCTTATTCTAGGTTATGTTTTGACAAGCTGTATTTTTGTTGTTCATTTGTTTGTCTGTTTGTTTGTTTGTTTTTTTGTTGAGACAGGGTCTTACTATGTAACTCTGACTGTCCTGAAACTCACCACATAGACCAGGCTGGCCTCAAACTCCCAGAGATCCACCTGCCTTTGTTTCTTAAGTGCTAGAATTAAAGGAATGTGCCATTATACCTGGCTAACAAACCGTATTCTTTAGCTTGTGGACTTTTTGTATGTTATGTGCCAATAAAAAAATTTAAGTCTTCATACTACTTTTTCCAAATCTTATACAGGAATTTAACTAGAAAATATACAATAAAATTCAAACATATAGCTACAAAGATGCTTGTCATAATATTCATTTTAATTTAGAAAATAAGAAAACAAAGTTGGTAAGGACTTAAAATTGTAATACATTCAAGGATGAGATGCTGTTTGGTTATTTAAAAATATTTGAAGTCAATATTTATTCTATGTAAAATATATCTATTCTGAGATATTAACAAATAAGAATTTAGATTATGAAATAATATGCTTACTATGTCTCGATTGTGAGGGTCAGGGCTGCTTGCTTACACTAGGAGCAATGTTCCTGTTCTTATCCTATGAAAACATGAAAGGAGCTCAACATACAGAACCTGTCTAATTGTACTTGAGTGCCCTTCCTGGAATCTGCTAGTCTTTTTATTGCTGTTATCCTACTGGTAGGATTATGGTTATTACTATTTCCTTCTTTGTAAATTTGCTTAGCTTTCCAAAATTTCTGTGATAAAAATGTGGGCTTTTTAAATATGAGAATTCAATTGTTACACAGAATAGCTATAAATTACAATTTCATTATCATAAGTTTATTCATTAACATAATATACTTATCAAATAACAAGAAAAAAAGGTTTATTATTCACTTCCTGGAACCTATGATCAGTCAGTAGGTAAAGTCTACAATAATGCAATAGATAAAAGTCAGTCTATCTGTGTGTAAAATGGATGCACAGATATTAAGTGGAACAGGAAAATGGACATTGGATCTAGAAAACTCTTTCAACACATTTGCAAATGTCTTTCTTCTTATTAGAGCCTCCTCATTTTTCAATGTCTGGTTTTAGTTTCAAACTGATTTATGAAGAACTTCTGGACCATGCCAGCCAAATGAGCTGTCCTCCCTTCTCTAGATCTTGGTGTCATTTTTAATCAGTACAGTGTGTTCAGTTCTTAACATAGTCTACCTAAGCCATCTTCCCAATTAGAGAGCAAGCTTTTTGAAAGCAGAAAGGACAAAAGTAGCTTTTTACTTCCAAGTAACTGCTCTGCTGCTTTTCCCCAAGTGCTTTGTCCTACAAACAAAATATTTGTTAGTTCTCAGAAAATATTGAGTCAGCTGGTGAATCATAGTGAGGATTTCTATTATTAATGCTGGGCATTTAAGGAGGAGAGCTCTAAGCTTAATAGTAAGGGAAATATATAAAGCAATAATTGGATCAGTCCCCCGCTGACTCTAAAAGAGTGTTTAAATATATAAGGACCAAGAATAGAGTTTATCCATTTTAATTAAACCATTTTTGGAGAATCAAGTTCCTCCCATAGGCAAAAAAGGGCATGCACTGTGAGAACACCTTGAGAGGTTTCTGGAAGTGTGTGTAAGGCTTATGATAGAGAGCATAAGCCCTACCAGACAGTCTGCAGGTGGCCAAGGTAAGAGAGTGACTTCAAAGACACAGAAAATGGATCATAATCTTTCTTCCTGAGTCATTCTATCCAGATTAACCACTGAGAACCCTAAAGAAGATTAAAGCTAAAGTATCATGTAAGGTATATATTCAGCTTGAAAACTGTGGACATTATGATTAGGGGAAATGGAAATATAAAACAAGATTAGAAACACAGAGCAGAGTTCCTTCAACAAATGAATGTCAGGAGAGGAGTTTCAGGAAATATGCAACCATCAGGTGTTCATTCATCTGTCAGAACAATTACATACACAAAAGCAACATCATTTCATTTTCTGGAGAAGCAAAGGCTTACATGTTGAAAGCTTGATTCAGAGTGTGGCCCTACAGAAAGGTGATCAGGTTAGATAGAAGAATGTTACTTCTTTAATGAGAGTCATAATAATGGTCTATGAGGCAGTGGGGAAAGTACATCACTGGAGTCATGCCTTGAAGGATGTATCTTATACCTGGTACCTTCTTATTGCTCAGCTTCCTGACTTCCATGAAGTGCACAGCTCTACTCCACTGATCCCTATCATGTGATTCAACCTCACCATACCCAGGGAGTGAACCAACCATACAGTGAAACCTCTGAAACTGTGAGCCAAAATAAATCTTCCCTCTTTTCATCTGTTTTTTTTTCTCTCCCTTATATTTGCCATAGCAATAAAATGACTGACAAAGAGGTAAAGACAGAATGAGGGGCTTGAAAAAAATTAAAACATGGTATGATGTTTTAGAGAGCAGAGTGCTTCAGCCTTAAATACATAGGTCTTCCAGAAGAATTTTTACCTTTACCTGCTCTGTTTCTTTCAAGAGTCACCAATTCCCATGCATGAGATGAACTTGGCCACTGCAGGAAATCTAGAACAGAGAGGAAAGACTTTCTAATTTACATGGATTAAGAAACTATCCCTTGGGGACTGGAGAGCTGATTCAGCGGTTAAGAGCACAGACTGCTCTTACAGAGGACATGAGCTCGATTCCCAGTATGCACACAGTAGCTAACAAGCATCTGTAACTCTAGTTGCAGGGGATTTGATGCCCTATTTTGACAACGATGCCATTATATGACATAGGTACATTTGCATACATACAGGTAATACACTCATACACATAAAATAAAAAATAAATAAGTATTTTATTTTTATTTTTATTTTAACCACATGATTAGAAGCATTTCATTACAGCATTAACATATTCAATAACAATTTCCAGAGCAAAGATGCTTCTCTTTCAAAATTAGCTGTAAATTTTGAGGTTCACAGTTAAATTAATACAGTTATACAATACTGAACTCAGTATAACCCTTATAAGACATAAAATTGAATGAGGTTTTAACTTTTTTTTTAATTACAACATAGAATAAGTAGATTTAATAAATGTTTATAGCATATTTCATCCAACAGCTGTGGCATATACATAATAAGTATTTTTTAAAAGAAAATATTTCTTAAACTGTTTTTGATTGAAAAGATAGAGCAAAGCCAGTCATGGTGGTGCACACCTTTAATCCCAACACTTGGGAGGTTGAAGAGGATGGATCTCTGGGAGTTTGAGGCCAGCCTGGTCTATATAGTGAGACCCTATCTCAAAAAGAAAAAAAAGAAAGGTAATTTCAGTATGATTCTGCATCTATTTGTTTACTGAACATGCTGATAAAAAATAAATGGGTTTTTTTTCTTTTTTCTTCTGTATCTGTTTCATTGATCAAAGTTTAGCCTTTATTCCACTAAAAATAAAGCCAACTGTCCATACTATCTTTAGCATTTGCAGTTCTGCAAGTGCCTCACTGTGAGCCCATTAGTGACTATAGATGCAGAGCTGGAAAGGAATAACTGTGGGTTTATAGACACAAATAAGTGTCTCCTTGGACTTTGACTGGCCTCAGGCTACAAACGTGTTAATGAAAAGGCATTAAAAGGAACATACAGGTATAATAATAATTAACCACTGATTTTTTAAAGACTCCTACATCTGCCCTAATTACACCTAATCAGGGAGAGCAGGGCAGGTGGAAAATGCTTCTAAAGATTAAAGTTACACGCAAGCCATCAAGGGCTAAAAATTCTGGAGATCAGGATGGAATATTTGACTAATATCAGAGTTGGGGAGGGTATAGAAAGCATGTTCTGCTGGATTTTGTCTTCAAACTCATGTTTGAATGCATTCTGGATGAGACAGGCTTTGAAGATGGCTGTGATAATGCAGGATCTGCTGAAGTAGATTGACTCCTTAGTAATTTTTATCAAACTAATAGGGGACAGTTTGTTATTTTTCCCATAAATATTCAGTAGTCTGTTAATCCTCTATCTATGGCCATGCTGTGTGTAATCTAATTAGTCCTACGCTGAGATTTTTGAAGTAGTCTCATCTGGAATTAAGGAATGAAATGGCGTGTTTTTGTTTGCTTGTTTTTTTTTATTTTTATTTTTTTTATGTGTATGTGTGTTATGCCTGCATGTGTGTAAGTACGCCTGTGTCATGCAGTGCCCATGGAAGCCAGAAGAGGGCCTCAGGGCCACTGGAACTAGAGTTATGGATTGTTGTTAGCTGCAATGTGGGTGCTAGGATTTAAACACGGGTCCTCTGTAAGAACAACCAGTGCTCTTAACCACTGAGCCATCTCTCCAGCCCCCAAATAGCATATTTTCGTAGTAGAGATGAGAAGAGGGAGATGATCTCTGAGACATCCCTGCTGTGATCTGCCATGTTCATGGGCCTTAAAGTCTTCAGACCTCTTTATACAACAAAGTGGGATTTGTTTTCCTAACCATAGGAGAAGTAACCATGAAGAGGACAAAATCCAAGGACACAAAGTAAGTACCAATAAGGCAACATGGGCACACATGCAGAATGAAAAAGAACGGTTAAATTTAGTGATAGATGAGCATCAAGATGCTGTGTGACTTTGTTTCTGTTTAGATACTTGCTCAAAGCATGTCAAAATGGTATAAGCGTGTGAGCTGCATAATGGAGCTGACATTTTTGTTCACCATTTTTCTCACAACTTGTGTTCCCTTTCTCCTTGTCTCCACTTCATTCCTTTCCTTTGTTTCTTTCTATAAATTCTGGAATGTAAAAATTAAAGATTGCTGAAATACAAAACAGACATTACAGCATGTATCAATACAGTTCTCTCCACATAAGCTGATTCCATTTTTCTTCAGTCACTCTTCTGATACAATCATATTTTTTCTCATCATGTCACACAGGCTAGGGAGCCTACATACCAAAAGCGGTTTCCATTGTCTTCAAAGAATGCTTTGTAGATAGTGGGCAAATAATGCCACCAGGTTGAATATAAAATGGTGGCTTCCTTTCAAAGTTTCCAAAATTTATTTCCCAGTACTCCAATAACATATTTAAGAATATATATTTTGTCTTTGTCACCAAGAACCAAAGATCAGGGATCATCTGAGATCCCTGATCTGACACTCACTCTAGGTAAAGAGTTCTCTTCAATAAATTTGGAAAGACATTAATCATCATTGTTACTGGAGTTAAAATGAGAATATAGACATTGTAACACTTAGAAGTTCTAAATACAGATTTTATGCCAAGTCTAAATGCAAAGAGAAAAGCAAAGACAGAGAGGTTTGGGGATTTATATCAATATCAGTCACTAGAAGACATCAACAATAGGCACAAAACTGCTTTTAGAACCAGCTTCTTCAGGCTTCCAACATAGACTGAAGACCAATAGCTCTCCAGGAGTCCTCCAGGTTTTCAGCACCAGATTGGGACTGCTGATACATCTAGCCTCATGGACTGAGCAACTTCCAGATTCATAGTGTCTCCAGTGTGAGACAGCCATTGTCAGACTGCCTGGACCATATTGTGTAGGTCAAGCTAATAAATTCCTTTTTAATGTATATCAGTCCTGTTTCTTTAGAGAACTCTTTGCCAATTTCTGCAGCATTACTAAGCTACATTACGGCTGTACCTGAAAAAAGAATCAGCCTGACTCTAGGCATTAGTTTTAAAAGCCAAGATGGACACATACTCTGAGAGTTTGTTTCTTCAGATCTTTCACAACACTGTGCTCCCAAGCCAGGCCTCACCACACTTTTATTCAAACAGTATGTCTGGCATCAACTGAGGAAGTTGAAGTTAAGATTCCACCCATCTCATCAGAGAACCTGCCTTTTGATCCCTAGGCCTAAAATAACTCATACACAGCTCAAGCATATTCCTCAGTTATTCTCACTGTTTTCAGTGAGAATACCACCTTCAGCACTTTGCTGTGCTAACTGAAGCATGCCTACATGCATTCGCTATCTTGGGTGGACAGCAAAGTGGATCCCAAGATATCAAGGTCAGGTGCCCAGACGACATGAACATATGGCTCAGTGAACTTTCTTGCATTATCAAAAGTAGATTTTTGTTGCAAGGTTGAGTAAAAATCAGTAGCCCAGATTCTGTCCGTATTGTAAGTTATTCCTACAAATTTCCAGTGCCATTGTTCTTCCTTAGTAAAAACTCTTCCTTTAGGAGTAGAATCTGAACTATCAAGAAAGAGGGAAAGAGAAAAACAAAAGTCAATTTCTAAATAATTTAAAGCCAGGACTCTTAATTTCTTCAAGGAGAGCCCCTTGAAGCCTTTCCTAAGACTATTTATCTAAGAGTCTAACACTAGTAAGCTACTTTACCAACTCATACTAATTTAAAAAAGGAGAAAGGGACCACTAGACACAGACACTGATTGAAGACAATTTATTGCTGAATGCATATCATTGGTGACTGGGGACAGACTATGGTTCAGATATGCTTTAACTGTAGATTTTCGTTGTATAAAAATGAGTCATGGGGAGATCAAGGACTCTACATAACTTGAAATTTTTCATATTCTGTCATGATAGATAAATTCAGAGGTCTGTTACTAAGGAATTCAAGTTATATGAGGCCCTTGAATTGAAACTTGGCATCATTTTAAGAAGCAGATGCAGAATGTGACACTATGTGTGGATGGTTCTGAGATGGAGCATGAGGACCTGTTCTGTCCCTGAAATGTTGTAAGTTTGGAAGCCCTGGAGTTCTGTTATAGAAACACTTGTTCAGTCTGAAGAAAAGATAGATACTAGTCAAAGATAGAAAATCAAGACAGAGATGCAAAATGACATGTACCTACAAGGAACTTACAGCAGCAACAGTGGAAAGGGCATTCGAGGAGACCCAGGCATCCAGACAGGAATATGCTGCAGTGTTACTGTGTCTCGCAAGATTTATGCATTGCCAGTTTAATCTCCAATGCAGCAGTGCTGAGAAGTGTAGCTTTAGGAGGTAATTTAGTCTTGTGGTCTCTGTGTTTCTGAATATTCATGTTGTTATCATAGGAGTGGGCTCATTACTGAAAAAATTTACAAAATTCTCTCTCTTTCTCTCTCTCCTCACCTCCCCCACTCTTTTCCCTCTCTTTCTCTCACTTGTTTGTTTTCTTGCCCTTCCATTTGCTACTGTAGATGATATAAGA
>NW_008335376.1:1110320-1116293 GCF_000622305.1 Nannospalax galili
TACAGAACACTGGATAACATTCATTTATCTGATTACTTTCATGTATTTTCTTCAATTAGTTTCACTATTATCTCATATTCCTTTTTCACTTTTAACTGCCACTTATCAAAATAGGAAAGAAGATATTAAGTTGAATAAACCTTAAAATAACGGAAGTGTACACATCTACCACATCCCTAGATAATAATAGGCAGGAGGCTGCTAGTGCCCTTGCCTCCATTCAAGACCTGTTACTTTTGAACTCCAGCTTGAGAGTTGCATGTTAATTATATATATGAATTATTTTAATATCTTTTATTTATTATTTTTATTTTATATGGCTGCATGTATGTAAGTGCACCTGTATCATGCAATGCCCATGGAGGACAGAAGAGGGCATCAGATCCCCTAGAATGGGATTTACAGATGACTGTTAACCACCATGTGGATGTTGGGATTTGAGCCTGGGTCTTCTGCAAGAACAGCCAGGGCTCTTAACCGCTGAGCCATCTCTCCAACCCCAGGTGAAACTTTTAAACATACAGGATGTTTAAAAACTTCAATACAGTTCCCTCAAAATATAAATTAATTTAAACATATATCTACAAATTCTTTGCTAATCCTCCCTGCAGAGCTGGAACTTAATTTCTCTCCCCTGAGTTGTGGACTGAACGTAGTCCCTTGTTTCTAAAACATAGGGTATGGACATGGGGGAAAAATCGGAACTTAACAGTGAAGAAATTTGGTTAGCACTTTTTTAACAAAGTGAACAAAGTTATTAACAGTGTTGTAAGCTATGTTTTAATGCACCCCAATATGAAAAGGACACTTCACTTCTGTGGTCTTCCCCATAACCTATTGCCTGTCTTAGTTCATTCACTGTTGCTGTAAGGGAGTACCACAGACTTGGTAGTTTTGGATGAGCAGAGCTAAGCTCAGAGCTATGGAAGCTGAGAATCCATAGGGCTGGTGTGTGATGAGGGCCTTCTTGTCACATTTTAACAAGGCAGAGGGCATTCAGACAGACCATGGCAGTCCAGGTCTCACTGAACTTTCTAGAAAGCCAGTAATGTTCATGTCTGCTCATCCTCAGGCCCTCATCTAATCTTCATCATCTCCCCAAAGACTGAGGTATGAGTACTAAATGCAATAAGGGATCCTGACCAAGAATGAAAACATGAAATCCATATACAATGTGAACCTTAGTAAATGGACTTGTACCAATTATTAGTCTTTATAGCTTTGATAAATGTATCATTATCAGAGACGACGGCATTAGAGGAAGTAGGTAAAATGTGTATGCAAACGTTCATTGCTGTATCCATGAGCTTTGCATTCATGTATTCAAGTAACCATGAATTGAAGAGCCAGACATTGTAGGAGAGGACCATGTAATACTGTCTTCTGGGTATGATTTGGTCATGTCATTCATGATCTCACAGCAGGTACAGTTGCCTGCACAAGACTGAACCATGAGGTTAATATTCAGTCATGGATTGGGGCTCATAGGGTCCAGCCCCTCCCTAGGGAGATGTTGGTAAATGATGGCTGTTGGAGGAGAGGGAGTCACTGCCTTCAGTGGTATAGCCACTTTGGAAGTTCCCATGCTCCAGAGGACAGCTTCACAACCAAGCCCATATGGGTGACTTTGGTTAAACTCGGGGCGGGGGGGTCACAAGATAAAAACAAAATAAAAAGACATGATAGTGAGAGGAGTCCTCCTTGGAAGAAGGGGTGTAAGAGGTATGGGAGAAGAGTAAGAGAGGGTGGGGAGCATGAATGCAACCAGGATGTATTATAAACATGTATGAAATTGTTAAAGAATGAATAAATTTTAAAAATTGAGAAAAAAATACCTCTGTAATGAATGTAGACAGAGGTTTTTCCATGCCATTATCCCCTAAACAATATAGGGTGACATCTATTTATATAGTGTTTGCATAGTGTTGTTTTTTTTTTTAAAGTAATATAGGGATGATTTAAAGCATTTGGGAAATTATACATCAGTTATATAGTACTACCACATTATAAATTAAAGACTGGAACATCTGAAAATTTTAGTATCCATTGGGGGTAAGGATCCTGGAAGGAATCCCCATGGGAACAGAGATAAGAACTGAAGAGATAAAACATAAAATTTATAAATCTACATAAATACAAACTTTTATACAATTTCAGAATATTTGCATTAAATTTGTTTATTATATGCATATACAATCTTAAAAATTAAACTTCAAGATAAAATATTAAAGTCATTCATACAGGAAAAAATTAAATTCAATGCTAATATAGACTAAAGTTTAAAAATTAGTGGATTCTCAGGTCTGTGGCTTCTTGTCAATTGATCACTTTGTTTTAAAAAAATGTTCAAACTAGAGCCAGGCATGGTGGTGCACGCCTTTAATCCCAGCACCTGGGAGGAGGACGCAGGCAGAGCTTTGTGAGCTCAAGGCCAGCCTGGTCTACACAGTGAGTTCCAAGACAGCTGGGGCTACAGGGAAACCCTATCTCAAAAAGACCAAAAAAAAAAAAAATGTTCAAGCCAACATACAAAGAAAATCATTATACTCTTACCACAAAATTGGTTTTACTACACACCATAAATTAATCTTAACTGACTCCACATAATTTCATATATCATGGAGACAGATAAATAGACAAAAAATGACTGTTGGTGTTATTACCAGGATGATCTGGGGCTATTCAGAAAATCTTCACCTGAGCCTATATCCAGAAGTGCACTCAATTTTAAATTTTAAATTTTAAAATTGAGATCTTTACTCTATTTGGAATTGATTTGTATGCAGGATGAGAGAGAAGGATCATGATTCAGGTTCCTACATGAAGACAACAAATTTTACAAGCAAAATGTGTTAAATATACTGTATTTGCTAAATGTGTTTTGTTTTGTTTTGTTTTTTGTATCTTTGTGAAAAAACATGTAGCTGTCGGTGTGTGGAACTATGTCTGGGTCCTTGTTTCTAATTCAGTGACCAACCTGTTCTTTTTAAGCCAGTACCATGCTGTTTTTACTAGTATGGCTCTGTAGTTTAACTTAAAATCCTATGTGCTGATAATTCCAACAGTGTTTTTATTCGGGATTCTTTTGTCTGTCGGAGTATTTAGTATTTCCAATTGAATTTTAAGATTGCTTTTTTAATTCTTGTGAAGAATTGCACTAAAATTTTAATGGGGTTTGTAAAAAAAAAAATTTCAGACAGGATAGGACCAGGTCCCCAACCTGCTGAATTCTTATAGGAACACAGAGTTTAGAGAAGTCAACATCCAGTTGACCTAAATTAGAATGCTCTATTATCTATCACACTTGGAATTCAATATTTGCCACCCAAAAGTATTGAAAAGTAAAATGTAGAGAAGCGAATATTGTCCAAGTACATGGAGTTACTTGAGTCAAAATACTTCAGGAAACTCTACCAGCAGGCCTCTCTCCGGGGTAAGTCCATTGTGCCCTCCATGCCTTGACTCTCTCCCAACCTCATTCACCTTCCTATCTCCGCCTTCATTCTCTCCTCCAACTTTAGGTCCCGCCCCATTCCTTGCCTTGGGGCCCCAGATACCTGGGGAACCAATAAGGCTTCCTGATCCTTTTCATCCAGATCAAGGTAGTGCCTTCTCTGGGCCCCAGGAGCACTGCTTCTGGGCCTGGCCCCGCCCTCACCAACCTCTGTTTCCCTGGGCCTGCACCACCCCACCCACCAGCCTCTTTCTGGGACACTGGAGCTGACCTTTCATCTTCCTAATCCTTTGCATCCAGATCAACAAAGCTCCTCAGTGCAGTCCCCAGGAGGCCTTGGGGCCTCTTCCAGCCCCATCTGCCTTTGCATCTCTTGGTGGCACAGCCACCAGCTGCCCTAGACCAGCATCTTTCCTGGGCCAGGCTCCCAGGCCAGTCCAACCCCCAAATTCTTGAGGCCAAAATCGTTCCTGGAGGGATCCAGACCTCAGGAGAAAGCCTGAAAACATCTGACCCTCACATGAATTGGGCCTCTGTGGGAACTCCTGAAGACAAAAGCAATCCGGCCACTCCAATATAAAATCAAAAGAGAGAACCGGAAGCTTAGACAAACCAGCTTTTCATGCCCAAAAAGTAAACCACAAAGACACATAAAGTTCACAAAAAGAAGCAGACCTAAACTTGAAGGCCTGAGTCTCACATGAGAATCAGAAAATACAAAAGAAATTCACGTCTAAATCACAGAGAAAAAAATAATAACATGAAAAACCAAAATAACATATCCCCACGTAATACCAATAGTAGTCTAGAGGAGTACAATGAGAACCCCCTAGAGATAATGCAGGACATGGAAATCAAAAGAACAATTATAAACATGATAAAAGAATTCAGTGAATTTAAAGAACACACCAAAAAAGAAATCAAAGAACTGAAGGAAGATAAGGATAAACTTCTGAATGAATACAGAAAAGAGAAATATTGAAGAATACTCAGGCTGAAATGAAGAAAGATATGATACACTCAACACTCCAATAAGAAACGACAGAAGAAAGCTTCACCAATAGGATGAAGGAAATGAAAAACAGAGTATCAAGACCAGAAGATAAAGTGGACGAACTAGACCACACAAGCAAAGATTATGAAAAATTTAAGAAATCGCAAGAATGGAATATGCAGGAAATGTGTGACACCATAAATAAACCAAACTTACGATTCATAGGCATACAGTGCAATAAGAAACGACAGAAGAAAGCTTCACCAATAGGATGAAGGAAATGAAAAACAGAGTATCAAGACCAGAAGATAAAGTGGACGAACTAGACCACACAAGCAAAGATTATGAAAAATTTAAGAAATCGCAAGAATGGAATATGCAGGAAATGTGTGACACCATAAATAAACCAAACTTACGATTCATAGGCATACAGTGCCGGTGTGAGCTGGCCTTAGATGAATAGCACCTGAAAGGGGGAGTAAGGATGAAAGAAAAAAAAAAGAGACAGAGAAAAGATACTTGGGAGGACTGTCAGTAGACACTGCATGTCCGGTTTATTTTAGCTCAGCCTTCTTGTACAGCAGAATATCAGATAGCCGTAGTTTGCTTAGCTCAATTAGCTTCAACAGCTCTTTCTTCCCACCTTTATCTGAGGGTCAAAGAACAGTCAAATATTTGTAGTGAATTCCACCAATTAACCATCTTCCGTAAATTATCAACACATTCCTCCTGACTAAGCAGAACAATTTGGTACGTGTGTGTAAAACACACAAACACTTGAGTCAAGGTGAAAGGGCATAAACAAGCAGCCCTGCCACAGCTCAATGTACATACTGGCTGTGCTTATACTAATAGCTCCCAACAATACAGGAAGGAGAAGAATCCCAAGATAATGGCATGGACCAGATCTTCAACAGAATCGTGGAAGAAAATTTCCCAAAATTAAAGAATGACATGCCCATATGAATACAAGAAGCATATACAACACCAAATAGACAGGACCAGAACAGAAACGCTCCATGGCATCATAGTAAAAGCACTACACGTACAAAACAAAGACAAAATTCTGAAAGCTGCAGAAGAGAAACAAGTCACATATAAAGGAAAACCCAATAGGATTTCAGCTGACTTTTTGGTGCAAACTATGAAAGCCAGAAGAACACAGACCAAAGGATTCCCAGTTTTAAATGACCACAGATGCCAACCTAGATTACTATACCCAATCAAATGTCTATTACGGTCGAAGGGGAAAGAAAAATCTTCCATGGCATAAATAGGCTGAAGGAATTCATGTCCACAAAACCAGCCCTTCAGAGAGTTCTGGAAGCAATACAAAGAGCTGAAGAAAGGACTGCCTGTACCCAAGGGATTACGGAAAGAAATCAAATGAAGGTATAACTATGGAAAAGTACAGCTTTATCAAGAACGTAAGCAGAAATCAAAATGACAGGATTCAATACTCATCTTTCATTAATAACTTTAAACATTAACGGACTGAACTCCCCAGTCAAAAGACACAGACTAT
>NW_008335376.1:1117114-1118000 GCF_000622305.1 Nannospalax galili
CTTGAGTAATTTAGGTTGGGGTGTAGCTCAGTGGTGAGCACTTGTCTTGCATGTGTGAGACCTTGGGTTCCATCCTCAGCACTGCAGAAAAAAAACATATTTTACACTTTTTGAAAACAGCTAAACTGTGTAGGTTGTTAGTAGTTAGTAATCTCACTGATGGGCCAGTGCAATGGCTCGGTGGGTAAAGGGGCTTGCCACCAAGCCTGATGACCCCAAGATCTATCCGGCTATAGGAGAGAACCAACTCCTGTGAGTTATCCTCTGACCCTTACACATACATTTCACAATAAAAATGAAAAAATCAGGCAATTCCAGCATCACTCCAATACTAAAATCAGGTAAAGACACAACCAAAAAAGAAAACTATAGACCCATATCCTTAATGAGCATAGATGCAGAAATTCTCAACAAAGAACTTGCAAACTGCATACAAACACGCATCAAAAAGATCATCCATCATGATCAAGTGGGCTTTATCCCAGAGATGCAGGGTTGGTTCGATATACGTAAGTCAATAAATGTCATAACTCACATAAATGGGCTCAATGACAAGAACCACATGGTCATTTCAATAGATGCAGAGAAGGCCTTTGACAAAATTCAACGTGCTTTTATGTTTAAAGTTCTAGAGAGAATTGGACTGGAGGGAACATACCTCAGCGTAATTAAAGCCATATATAACAGACCCACAGCCAACATCATTCTAAATGGAGAAAAACTGGAAGCATTCCCATTGAAATCAGGAACCAGACAAGGCTGCCCACCATCTCAACTTCTCCTTAACATAGTATTCGAAACTCTTGCAAGAGCAATAAGACAAGAGAAGGAAATTAAAGGAGTAATAATTGGAAAAGAAGAGCTCAAATTATCCCTTTTTGCAGAT
>NW_008335376.1:1118151-1118698 GCF_000622305.1 Nannospalax galili
AAAAACTAGAAATTATTAACAGTTTCAGTAAAGTGGCAGGTTACAAAATTAACCTACAAAAGTCTATAGCCTTTCTATATACCAATGACAAGCAGTCAGAGAAAGAGCACAGGGAAACACTCCCATTCACAATAGCTGCAAAAAAATAAAATATCTCAGAGTAAACCTGACCAAAGACATTAAAGAGCTCTACAATGAAATTTTGAAATCTTTAAAGAGAGAAACTGAGGAAGACATCAGAAGATGGAAGGAACTCCGTGCTCATGGATTGGAAGAATTAATATTGTGAAAATGACCATCCTAACAAAAGTCATATATATATATATATATTCAACACAGTGCCAGTCAAAATCCCCATGACATTTTTCACAGAATTGGAAAAAACCATCCTAAGATTCATATGGAAGCACAAAAGACCTCGGATAGCCAAAACGACCCTGAGCACTAAGAGCAATGCCGGGGGGATTACTATACCAAATTTTACACTGTATTACAGAGCTATAGTCATAAAAACAACATGGTACTGGCACAAAAATAGACCCATAGA
>NW_008335376.1:1118906-1136964 GCF_000622305.1 Nannospalax galili
TGAAAACCTCAATGTAAAGCCTGAAACTCTGAAACTATTAGAAGAAAACATTGGGAATAACCTACAAGATATAGGCGTAGGAAAGGATTTTCTAAATCGGACATCAATTGCTCAGGAAACAAGGGCAAGAATTAACAAATTGGACCTCATTAAACTAAAAAGCTTCTGCACATTAAGGAAGCAAACAGAAATCCCACAGAATGGGAGAAAATCTTCACCAGCAACACATCGACAGAGGTTCAATAACCAGAATTTATAATGAACTCAAAAAACAGAGAACCAAAACAAGAAGCAACCCAATTAAAAGATGGATTAAGGAACTGGACAGAGAGTTCTCAAAAGAAGAAGTTAAGATGCTATGAAACATCTTAAAAGATATTCAACATCATTAATAATTACAGAAATGCAAATTAAAACCACTTTAAGATTTCATCTTACTCCAGTCAGACTGGCTAAGACCAAGTAAACAAATGATACCTAATGTTGGAGAGGATGTGGGAAAAGGAAACACTCATCCACTGCTGGTGGGGCTGCAAACTGGTTCAACCCTTATGGAAAGCAGTGTGGAGAATTCTTAAAAAACTATAAATGAACCTACCATTTGACCCAGTTATACCACTCCTTGGCATATACCCAAAGAACTCACCCTACTGCAGAGAAACAGGTACATCCATGTTTGTTGCTTAGATATTGTTTCACAATATCTAAGAGATGGAAGCAACTTAAGTGTCCCTCAATTGATGAGTGGATAATGAAAATGTGGTTCATTTATACGATGGCGTTTTACTCAGCAGTAAAGAAAGATGAAATCATGAAATTTGCAGGTAAATGGATGGAACAGTGAAGTAACATAGACTCAGAAAGAAAAATCGACATATGTTCTCCCTCATATGTGGATCCTAGAACCAGACTCTGATAAATAAGTATGTAACCAGATACAACTACAGGAACCAGGATAATGGAAAGGAAACAGGGAGGTAAGATGAAAAAAAATCTAGAGATGGATAGTGGTAAAAAAAAAAACCCAAAGGAGAAGAACAGTAGGAAACAGGCCTTAATAAGGGAGATATGGATAAAAATTGGGTTATTTTAAGAGAAGGGGGAGGGAAGGGTATACAAAGACCTAGGAGATAAAGGGAAGGATCTCAAAAGAGGTAAGACCATAGGAGAAGGGTATTTGTAAGGGAAAAAGGGGGGAAATGGGGGCACCTTAAGTGGGAAAGCCATGATGGAGGGAGGGGTGAGAAAATACGAGAGATAAATAATGCCTAGCTAGTTTTGAAAATCAGAGAGAACCATATTACTCCTATACCCTACTGACAAAATATACATAGCAGATCAAGAAATATATGTCTAGGTAAGGTTTATCTGAGAATAACTAATCTTTGCCCAAGATTTATTTATATGATATACAGTAATTAAAAAATACCAGACTGGTGGAACTAACCTTCTTGGGTTTCCAACAGACATACTTTGAGGCCTATAATTATTTGGTCAGAGGGACATAAAGGACACTTTTGCTCCTTGCCCTCCTATGTCGACTAGTTCCAGGGGACTATGAGCATCTCTCAAAATGTCCTGTAATAGTGGCGGTTCACCTGTCCTCTTGATCAAGGAGGCTGAAGAGACCCCACCAGATGGACTTGAACCAGTGTCCAGTCTATATAAAGGAGGGTCAACACAGAGGAATCATTTTCTCCATGCTTCCAAGCAAAGTCAAACATGGTAGAGCAGGACTTTGACTTATCTTCACAAAGGCTGAACTGGTAAAAGAAAGGAGCCAGGGGCTTCTCCCAAGTCCATGTGACCCCTGAGAAACAGATCCTCAAATGACCTTAAGAGTAAAAATAAATCAGTTTTATCTGGACCAACTCTATGGCCTTAAACACCCAAAAGGAAAGTATAACCAAAGATTAAATGGGCCAACATAATTTCATAAAAGTCCATATGTATAGCTAAAGGCTACATAACAAGTAACAGTGCCAGACAAGCAATACCTTCTTTTGAGTTGATGGCCAGGGTGTCCAAAGGGATTCCCAGATAATAACCTAGCATGGAACTGTGAAAATGAACAGCAGACCCCAACCTTATCCAAAGGAATATAGACAACTGGTTACCGCTAGATGAAGAACAGCTGACCCTCCTAAAACAAAAACCTCTAGATAGGCTGACTAGATTCACCAGAAGGGCAAGTAGTGCGGGAATGGCTGGGGGTGCTGACAACACAGCAGACAGTAGCAGGGATATCAGAGTATAAGGGCTCTAGTGGGGGGAGGGAGGCTATGGGATTGTGCTACCTGGGAAGTGGGTGTATAAATAAATAAAAAAAAAGGAAAGAAAAAAATTCTTCAAAGCATAAAAATTTACTCAAAAAATACTTTAGGAAACTCATCACTGTGTACAATGAATATTTGCTTTGCTCTAAAATAATGGAAACTGTAAAGGTCATATGATTTAGAAATGGAAGAACTGAGTCTAAATCCTCACTCTCAACTCCCTCTCTAGTCAATCAGCCTTACTTCTTCAGCAAAATAGACACGTCAATACCTTGCTTATCCACTTGTAAAGACTTGAAAAAGCTTTAAAGAGATCATGCAAATCAAAGCATTTGACAAAATGCACTGAACTCAGCCCTGCAAGGCCTTTCTGTACTCTCTAGAAAAAAAAAGGTAAAATTATAAACTGCAAACTTTGCAAAATTAAAATGTTCTAGAGACTGGTATACTATAATATTATGGGAAGCTTTCAGATAATAGGAATATTTAATAAATTGCAATATCTTTTTCCACTATGACTTCTGAAAATAAAAATCTCTTTAATTCGAAGCAGACTTGAGAAATACAGAGTTATTAGCAAATTCTCTTCACTTCCTAAGACATTGTCCTCTGAACACATAATAAGCAAAATAGAAAACACTCTTCACCTACTCACCTATAAGATGAAGGGACTGGTAGATGGTCTTCAAAAGGCTTTCCAGTTCGCAAGTTTTAGGACTGCTATATTCTTCCAAGAAGTGGTCATTGAAGGCAATGCTTTACAAGACTACAGTTGGTACATAAGGAAAGAAATCTGTATGTGTAAGATTACCATGGTTGAGCTGGGCATGGCTCAGGCTTTTAATCCCAGCACTTGGGAGGCAGAGGCAGGTGGATCGCTATGATTTCAAGGCCAGCCTGGTCTACATAGTTCCAGGGCAGCTGGGGCTACTGGGAGACCCTGTCTCAAATAGACCAAAAAAAAATTACCATGGTTGTGCTGAAGAGTTTTAAGTTCTTGATTGTTGAGTGATATGGGAGGACTCATCCTACTTTGGGTAGTGGCATGCCTGGGCAGAAGGTCCTGTGTTATATAAGAAAGCAGGCTGAGCACAGGCCAGAAGCAAGCAGTATGCCAGAAGCATGCCACCATGGTCTGTGCTTCAGTTCCTGCCTGCAGGTTCCTGCCCTGAATTCCTTCCCTGGCTTCTCTCATTAACGAACTGGTGATCAGGAAGTTGTGATCAAGTTGCTTTTGGTCAGTATTTTATCACAGCAATAGAAAACTGACTAGGACAGTATTTTTAACACACATTACAGGGGAAAAAAGCAGTCTTTATAGTTCATCCTAGATATGACCTTCCTCTTAGGGATCCCGAGTTCAGTTATTTTCATCTCTAATTGAAATTTTCAGTTTCTTGATAAGATTTCTTAGGATCCTTTAATCACAATGGTCAATGACCATCTGTCAGTAATCCAACCAACCAATAAATGATGATTTTAAAATGCCACTGTATTTGTTACCGTCTAAGAGATTATAAATGAACTCAGTACATTCAAAACTTCCATCCATCTATCAGCTATTATGGGAAGTGCAACAATAAACACAGAAGTGCAAGTATCTCTATGGTGTTTGCCCTTCAGGTCTGTGTACCTGGAGTGGCATGGCTGGTTCATGTATTAGTTCTGTTTTCAGTTCTTGAGAACTATCCACAGCCATTTCCATTGTGACTGCACTAGTTTGCACTCCCACAAGCAGTGACTTATGGCTACTGGAGGCCTGCTCACTCCTTTCTCCACAACCTCAACAGCATTTGCTGCTTGTTTTCTTCTTAGTAACTAGTCTGACTGCGGAGAGATGGAATTGCAAGTTCTAATTTATATTTCCTTAATGGCTAAGACTGTTGAACACATTTTACATATTTTTTGCCATTTTGTCTTTCTTTTGAGCTCTGTGCATTTCATTCATTATTCTATTTGTTGGTTGGAAGGCTTGTGTCTGGGTGGGGGGGATTTTTGTATGGATCATGAAACCAGAAAGGAAACTGTGAGAGAAGATATCTTAAGGGAGTAAGGGAGGCTGGAGGTAGAGAGGATGATGAATACACGGACCGTGAAAGTAGAAGAGACCTATTGTGGGAGAGGAAGGGGAACCATAAAGGAGGGGCAAGGAATAGGGGAGGACACGGGGGAGGGGGTTCAGTAATAACAAAAATTGTATGAAAATACCATAATGAAATCCATTACTTTGTGTGTTATCTTTAAAAATAAATAAAATATCTTAATTCTTTCCATTCATGTAATTGTGTGTATGTATGTGGCTTCGTGTTTGCTTTATATAAGGCCTCTGAATCAAGCTGAAAACAAACCTCAGTGTTTTCAGGCATATAAATTTTCCTAACTCATTCCAAATAGGCAAAATCAAAGTAATCAACTCCTTTTTTTCAATTTGACCACTTCATAGGAAAGGAACTTATACATCTAGTCCAAATAAATCTGTTACATATCAGCCCAGAATAACTACCCAAGCCCAGCTCGAACCCCATTCGACTGAGCCTAATTGGCCAACCTTTTTATCTCTGTGATGTTTACATAAATCTTATCTTAATCACCACTCTGGGTTTGGTTTGAGAGCTGCCAAAAAAATAATAATGATAATTTTAAAAGAACAAATTTATGTCAGACTTCACTTTTACTACTCTTGGTGTGCTAAAAAAGTTCTTCATCCATAACTAGATGTAACTTTTGTTTGTGAGTTAAGAATCATTTAATTTGTGAACAACTTTCCTCTTTCCTTTTTCAGAACTAGTTTCCTTGAAGATAGTCATAACTGCTGCCACACTTTGCCCCAGGCCACCATCTCTAAGCAGTTTTAATTTTATTTAATTTTAATTTTTTTAATTTGTATATGCATGAGGATATGTATATGTGTTTTATATGTGTATGCATGAGGATGTGTATATGTGTTTTATATGTATATACATGAGGATGTGTATATGTGTTTTATATGTGTATGCATGAGGGTGTGTATATGTATTAGCTTATGTATGTATGCACAAGTATACATGTGCATGTGGAATCCCAAAGATGACATCAGGTGTCTTCCTCAATCTCTGCTTTGTTTATGAAGCAGGGCCTCTCACTAGACCCAGAGCTCTCTAGCTAGCCATCTTGCTCTAGGATCCTGTCTCTGTCTCTTGAGTATTGGGATCACAGGTGTTCACCACATCTACCAGTTTCTATGTGGTTCTGAGGCTCTGAACTCTGGTCCTCATGCTTGTAGGGCAAGAACTTTATTCTTTGACCCATTTCCTCAGCCTCTTAAGAAGTTTTTAATTCATTGAGCAAATTAACAAATTTGAGTAGTCATAATCCTAATGTAAGTCAGATGTAACAGGAGATTCAAATTTTTCAAGAGGCAATGGTTTTATAAGCTGAATACCACATACTATCCATAGCAAAGCTTGGAGAAGCACCCCATCAGATGTGCAATTACAGTTCCAGTGAAACATGAATATTCACACTGAGAGGGATAAATAAAGGTTTTTAATATCCCCCTATCAATTCAGGACAGGTTTTTCTTTCAAATAAACTATGAAAGTTCACCTTCAAGAGCTTCTTAGATTTTGGAGTTGAGGTTGATGGCTAGTGGACCTGAAGGAGAACTAGTACTAGAATCTGAGAAGGGAACAGACAAGGAAAATCCATTTCTTCCCAATGCCCTTCTGTCTAGAGGAGAAACTGTTTCCCCACCTCCAGTAGTTAAAAGAGTTTTTTGAGGGATGATCCTCTCTAACAGAAATGTCAGCATCCTCTCTAACTATGATGTCAGCATCCCACTTTCAAAAGGACCCTCACAAGTACATGTGCTTCCCATGTAAGCTATGCAGTAATTTATTGCTTCCAAATTCCAGTTATTTTCTTTTATAATGTTCACAGATTTAGATGATAATCCCCATCATGACTGAAACAACAGTTCACCTGGTTCCACTTAACCCACTTTCATATTATGGACAATGTAACCCCACACCTTTATCGTCAAGACTTAAACATTTCACACAAATTTATTGTCATCTTAAAGGGACTTGTCTTTTTCATTCAATATACCCCACTACAAAAACTAGCTCAGTACCTGATGACCATCTGGTCTCCATATATACCAGGCCAAAATTTCCAGATTTCTTCCTTGTAATTTCCTCTGTAAAGGACGAATCCAATTAGATAAAAAAAAAAATAATAATGCTGGAAGAGTTACAAGTTATTATTCTGAGCACAAATGACATTTTCTTTAATGAGTTTTCCCAGTATAAATAAGCTTTGAACTTCAGATCTGCCTTGGTGCTGGGATTTGTTTGCAACAACCATGTAGCCAACATGATGATACCTTTGACTGTTACCAAGGCATTTTCAATCAGTAAAGCTGTAGTATATGAAACGTATTTAAATGGTCCTTCTCCCCTTGTCCAAAGTGCCTGAGAATCAGTTTGGTGATTCTAACACAGAAAAAAAAACAAAATTAAACCAGGCCGTATTTTGTCCTAACAGCCAATATTTACCAAGATTGCGTACCAGTAAAGAAAGAGTTACTTTTTGTGAACCTATCAGTTGTATGCTAGTGACAGCACTTGATGCTAAGGGCCTGGTACCGAAGCATGCCTTTGTTAGCAATCGTTGTTTCCTCCAAGCCATTGGGTTTAACTCTACCTGTACATTAGAATCACTGAAGGGAGGAAAATAATGCTATTGTAGCAGAAACTAAATAAGCAATTCTACAGGTATATTTCAAATGTTTGTATTTTAAAAAGCTCTAGGTCATTCAAATGTGCAGGCAGATATGGTCCCAGCTGTTCCGAGCCATTCATTCAGTCATTCAATCTAATAAGTAGAAACTATGTCCTGAGAGTTTTCTAAGTATCAGAGTCAGAATAAATACCCAGAGTGACTGGAAGGCAGTCATCAAAAGTCATACAGATAATGTTATATGGAGCACAGGATATTCATTCATTCATTCATTGGCTCTGGAGATCAAGCCCAAGGTCTTACATATGCCAAGCAAGCAAGCATACTATCACTTAGCTACATCCCCAGGCCCACTTTGAATTTTATTCTAAGTGAAATGAAAAGTCGTTGAGGTAAGGGCTTATTAGACAGGACACAATCTGATTTTACAAGAATCATTTTGGCTGTTCTTTGGATAAGTAAACCTGTGCAATGGACATAACAAACCCAAAGTGTGGGATGAGACAATGGAAACTGTTGGGAACTTGCTTTTATCAGTGCCTTTGTCTTGGACCAAGGAAGTGGTATGCTTGCTATTTACAAAGTCATCGTTCTTTAAGATCATGTTTGGATGAATTTCTCCAGGTATCAGGCAACTGAGGACCTCCCAGTGTTTGGAGGAGATGATGTATCACTTTCTCTGACACTAGAGAAGTCATTTTCAGAGCATGGTACAAATTTCTCAATTTAGCCAAGCATGAACTGACTGCTTCCTAGCCTAGGCACTGTGCAGAAATACTAACTCTTCTGTGGGCTGTCAATGGGCTGATGATATCCACAACCAGACAGAAAGCTGTGGTCTCTATCTAAAGTCCTATTTGGGTGGTAACTAAAATAAGATCCTATATAAATTGTAAGGCAAGCATTTTCCCTACAGTTTAGATCTATGAGTCATAACACGAACAGGATAAGCCATGATGGGTGAGCTAAAGAACCCGATTTGTGTTGTGCTGGTAACCAGAACTCAACAGAGAATCAGCAGTAGCAGACACAGAGCAGGGAAAAATCAGGAACTACAAAACCTATCCGCTCACAACCTGCTTTGCAAGCATCTTATTTACTATTGTGCTATTCTATTATCTTTTTCTATTTCTTATCTATTAAGGCTGTTCTGAAATGTGCTGCAAGCCAAATGGTGAAATCAAAGCCAATTGTGGTAAAAGATTCTATCCTGCATAAATAAGAAAGGCACATAGTCTGATGTTTATGTTGGTTTCCTCTTCGTTTTGATCAAACAAATTATAAAACATAGATTTTTATAAGATGATGTCACTGGAATATATGTCATAAATAATTTAATCACTATGAGCCAGAAATACAGTAGCTACTATGTGCTGTGCTCCCTTTCCTACTAAAAACATTGTTCATATAATACAATTTTTTCTGGAACAAATGTTTTTGGTAAGGTAACTAATTTTTTCTTGAAGCAAATTATAAAGGAAAATGACAGTCAGGCATGGTGGCCCGGGACCTTAATCCCAGCATTCAGGAGGCAGAGGCAGGTGGCTCTCTGTGAGACCAAGGCCATCTTAGTTTACACAGCAAGTTCAAGGACAGCTGGGGCTAAAGAGATAGACTCTGTCTCAGAAAAACAAAAGAAAAAAGTGAAAAATCTTTGGGATAAGGCAAACTCTGTTGCAAAGTTCTACTAAATTCTATCAAATTTCTTTCAGAAAATCCATATGCTTCCATCTACTGATATTACTGTTAGCTAATTTACTTATGTTTAAAGCAATAGCCCCAGTCACTAATTATAAGTCAATCAATTCTTTCACAAGGATTTACTGGGTACCTCTTTCGGGCCCTGGGATTTACAATGGATGACAGGTAGTGTTCTTATTCAGTGGAAGCTTGTTGAGCTGGGGCTGCCTGCCTTACTTTCTGCCCTCTCATTCTATCTCATGACACATAATGCCCAGCTTTTTGCATTTATTTGTGTGCAGTCCATTTTCTTTGATAGACCCAAAGAGAAACTGACTTATTTAATACTCTTTCACCAGTGCAGTCAGTACCAGGCTCATAACCAGCTTTCCACAAACCTGCTACATGGGTAGATTAAAGCATCCAAGGTTACATAACACATAGGCATACAAATTCTAACACTCAATTACGCATTAGCTTTCTTTCATCTGATGTTTCTATTTGTTACTTTTTGAACAAATTTATCATAATTGACACACACTGTGGTAGTATCTTATTGGTCCCCTGAGTATTTTATGTGTAAAAATTCTCTTCTGTTAATTTTTTTAGAGAAAAATACTTTTTGTAAAAATTGTTTTTAATTTAATTAGAGATCTTCTTTAAAGGGCAAAATACTTTTTAAAAATTCACTTTAAAGAAAAAATTTGTGTGGGATAATCTTTAAAGTGTGTATCTAGAAGCCAGTCAGCAGGGATATCCAAAAAAAGACAAAAATAATAGACATCCCCATTACTATACATTCTTATAAAACTGTCAGAATTATTAGTTAACATTTATCAGCATTTATTTACTCTGTAATGAATATTTGGGGAAATTTTAAAAGTCAAGCATACTGTAGATCTTTCTAAAGAATTTTTAAAACTTTATGAGATTTTTATTCACTATTAAAGTAAATATGTTGGGGCTGGAGAGATGGCTCAGCGGTTAAGAACACTGGTTGTTCTTGCAGAAGACCCAGGTTTGAATCCCAGCACCCACATGGCAGCTAATAACTGTTGTAACTCCAGTCTCAAGGGATCCAACAGCCTCTTCTGTCCTCTGCAGGCATTGCATGACACGGGTGCACTCACCTACATGCAGGCAATACACGTATACACATAAAATAAAAATAATAAAGAAAGAAAAAGTAAATATGTTATATGCTCCAGTCTGTATGAAAAAAAAATACATTTTTCCTCTATTTTTGCTATAAAAACTCATACTTGTTCCCTGTGTAGTTTAAACGTCAGCTTTTGTGAGGTCTATTATATCTGAATCTTTTCTGTTTTATGTAAAAGAACTCAAATTTTTTATGGGAGAAAAAAACAGCTGTATATTAAGAAGTCAGAGTTTTGGGCTGGAGAGATGGCTCAGCAGTTAAGAGCATTAACTGCTCTTGCAGAGGACCCGGGTTCAACTCCCAGCACCCACATGGCACCTTCGAACCATCCTTGATTCCAGTTCCAGGGGAATCCGAAGCCCTCTTCTGACCTCCACAGCACTGCGTGACACAGGTGCACTCACCTGCATGCAGGCAATATACTCATAGACATAAAATATATACTTAAGATGTAAAATATATACTTAAGAAAATTTGGTATTAAGAAGTCAGAGTTTTGGCTTACATTGTATAAGGCTCGCAGTACAGCAGAAAAAGCTTGTCTTCCCCTCACAGTTTCATCAAGAATCCTAGCTTTTCCTTTTGCAGGATTGGCTTAGAGATGAAGCCCGGCTCTGAGCCCATCACTGAGGCATGAAATGATCTAACTGGTTAAGATGTTTCTTCAGCAGTCAAATAAAGATCTGCTCAGGGCAGGAAAAGTCACAGAAAGAAAGGCCAAGGATTTAGGATCAAAGGAGCGGGGAACATGTGGGAAATTACAAAACATAGTTCCAAGGACAAACGTTAGGAAAGGAAACATATTTGACAGGAACCGGATAATGATGGACCCAGAAACTCTTAGCCAGGACTTTGGAACTAAGACAACAGCTTCAGGATTTAAAGCAAGGAGGTACGGTGACACATGCACCATGAATTAGATAATTCTAAATCCAAGAGAAAAATTGATTTGAGAGCAGGAACGCCTAGATAGCTATGTTTTGAAGTATATTAAAGCACATTTACCATGAAATTATTAGCAACTGTTCATATGCCTGCTTTTTCCACCCACCCATGTCAGCAACTCAAGGACAACACTGATGTGTTCATTCAACTTTGTAGCCCTTATCTGTCACTTAGTCCTTTAATGAAGCCATGAAAGGAACATGAAGACCGTTGATGAAATGATCAGAAGTTTTAGGAAGATAGTATATTGTAAATTCCATTTCCGAAACAAAGTCATAAACTATTAATCTTGGTTGCAATTTGAGACAGTGAGATCTATGTAACTAAAGCCTTCTACAAAGCCAGATTGAGGCTTGTCCTTAGAAAGAATGTTTCAAATTTGGTAGCTTATATTCTATTTCCTCCAGCTCATGCCTGTACCAGGAGTTGGCCAGGTTTTTCTGTCAAGGACTAAGGAGTGACCATTTCAGCATTTTGAGGCCAAATGGTCTGTGTTGTAGCCACTCAGCCATGCCATTGGAGTGCTAAGCAGCCGTCAAGAATTCCTAAACAATGGGGCGTGGGTGTTCCAATAAAACTTTCCTTATGGGCTTTGAAATGTGAATTTCATATAATTTCATGTGTCACAAAATGATTGTTCTTTGTTCTTTTGCCAACCATTTAAAATACACAAAGCGTTTTTAGCTCACAGGCCACATAAAGGAGGATGACAGGAGGCCGGATCTGACCCGCACACCATTTTGCCTACCAGTCCTCCTCCATAGTAAATGGGGGAACCAGTTCCACTCACATCAGCACCATCAACCATGTCATGCACCTATTCTGTGCTCATGACCAAACATCTTTGCCAACTTTTGTTCACATTATATTTTATTATGTCATAATGCCATCATCTTTCTACCTTTAGAAAACAAAGTTAAACATTTAACATTTAAAGTACTTCAAATTTTATGTACTTTAAAAATAAAGACCATATATTTTATGATTCCAAGAGCAGTATTTCAGTCTATCTTTACTCTATTTTAAGCCTAGTCACGTTTATCATGTTGTTTTATAATTATGGACAAGATGTTCATAAAATCTAATCATAGTTGCCTGGCCAGTGACTATATGTACTTATATTTGTTTGCGATGTCTATTAGTCATCAAGTTGTGGTTTCACTTATGAGTAAATAGATATGAAGCTGATGTGATTTAAACAGTTCGGGAAAAGTCCTCCTGCCCCCAAATACTGCCCTTCACCTTAGCATGGTGCCAGAGATAGAAATCCATTTGTTTAGATCTCAATTAATCAAACATTCATTTCTTTTTATAGGACACTCAATTTAATTTTTCAACATCTTGATAAAGAAGAAAAATCAGTTGAAAGCAAAAAAAAATATCTGTAAGGTGGAAATTTTCTGGGGCTCAACTATGTGGCTACAGGGCAGGAAGAGGGTGAGATGGGGCAGTGGGAAGTGGGCCATCAGGGAGATGATGAAAGGGAAGGTAAGACACACAGAAAGAAGAAATTTCTGACTTCATAATCATGCCTAAGATGATTTCCTTGTGTGATTCAGAGCATAATGTTTCAATTCTTCAAAATATTAGCCTTCCTTTTCATCTGACGCCACCCATTGATAAGATTACTAAGAGAATAAATGGAATTATTCTTATTTCCTGAACCTTTTATCCCTTTTCAAAGAGTCAAGTTTCTACACAATGGTAATAAATGAACCGTGATCGGGAAGTTTGTGGAAAGTTTTAGTTGACCTGTAACTTAGCTTTACAAATAATTCTAAACAGTCATAAAATGACTTTGCTTGAAAGATAATTTCTCATTGAGGTAGCAAAGAAACTTTGCTTAGGAAATGCAGAAAGAAGATGATATCCACAAAAATACCTTTCTTCTAAAATTATGGTTTCTGGTTATAACTTAAAGGCATATTGCTTATGTATTTTTATTTATTTACTTATTTATTTATTTATTTTGGTCAGCATACAAAGAAATGGGCTTAGTTGTTACGTGTTCATACATATATGGCATTGTTTTGTTTTTACTCATTTCCTCCTTCTCGCACCATCCTCTTCCCTTCCTGCTGGTCCCCTTCCTCCCCTCAAATAACACCTCCTTCTCCTTTCATGATACATGCATTCCCTCACCCTCTCTTCTTAAATTTAGAAAAAAAAATTTTTTTGACATGTATATTTTGCCTGCATGTACATGCAATGCCTGTAGAGGCCAAAAGAGGGTGCCTTATCTCTGGAAATTGTTGTTAGGCACCATGTGGGTGCTGGGAACTGAACCCAGGTCCTCCCTAAGAGCAGCCAGTGCTCTTAACCACTGAGCCATCTCCCCAGCCCCTCTAAGACCTTCTCTTACTTTCACGTCCCCTCTCCCTCTTCCCCACTCATCCCCCTTTCTACCTTCATGTTCCACATATATACATATATGTAAATTATGTGCATGTAAATTTTATACAGGAGTTTTTCATATATTGGAATAATTATGTAAGTTTGAAGCTTGGAAAGCATATTATTTTATACATTTAAATGGCAAAGGATGAATGCTTTAGTATTATAGAACTTTAAATTTTTGATTTTTGTTAGGGTGTATGAAGAGACAAGGTCAGGAATAGCATGATTAATATAAATCAGGAAAACAAACTACAAAGAAGAAAAACGTAAGTGCTACAATCCCAAAATTCTGAAGAATGCTTCCATGTGTGTTAGTCAAAGGAGGGTTTAAAAGCCACAGGAAACCACAGCAAACATAGGCTTCCTTCCCTACTCTTTTGCTTTCTAATGAGATGGCCTTCCTATTTTCTGAATTCCATTCAAGTACTTCCAAAAACATTACTGAGTTGGACATAGTGGCACAAATCTTTAATCCCAGAACTCAGGAGGCAGATGCAGGCACATCTCTGTGAGACAGAAGCCAGCCTGGGCTACACAAAAAGTTCCAGGCCAGCTGAGGCTACAGGGAGACTCTATCTCCAAAAAAGAGAATTTTTGAAAGTTGAAAAGTTGAAAAGTTGAAAAGTTTGAAAGAAAAAGTCGAATATTTGAACAATTTGTTGCATATTGTACTTTGTCTTAAATATTAAAATAAATAGGATACAATAAATCTATCACCACAAAGATCTGAAATTTTCATTAGTAAAAGACTTAGACATAAAATTGTTTTTTAACATTATGTATTAGAATTCAGTAAATCCTAATATAAGTATACATGGTAGACTTTAGGTTTAGAGACAAAAGATGAGGAAGGGACCAGTGAAGAATTCACAGTAGAAACCTCTTTGGATTTGAGTTCCAGAAAATCACAGGGCACTTGGTGTGACTCTGACAGTGTTCTGAAAGTGCTGCGGGAATTGGATGTGGAATAGACAAGGCCTTGGACCTACTGAGTAGAGTGCTGAAACTGAGTACTACCATCAAACCATGATCATTACTATACTCTCACCAGAGAGGCAGAAGAGTAGAAAGGTGGGTGAGTCAAAATTCACCCATTCAGATACATAGAAGAAAAGCTTGGTGTGTCCATTTAGGATTTGGAAAGCAAAAGATTCCCTTAAGGGCGGCTGATATGGTTTAGCGGATGAAGGTGCTTGTTGTCAAACCTGATGCCCTGATGAGTTTGATCCCCAGAACCCACGTGGTAGAGAGAATCTACTCCTACAATTTATCTTCTGGTTTCCACATGTACACAGTATCATTGGGTACCCCCCCCACATACATACAAATACAAATAAATAATAAATAAAGTAAAAAAGCCAAACCTCCATTGAGATTACATTCAGAAAGGAATGCTAAAACATGAAATTTAAACTACCAAAATCATCTGAAAACACTCAAGCCCCAAAGTTAACATGAGAATTTGTTCCAGATCAAGACTATTCCTGGAAAGTTCCTACAACCAGAACACAAAGATGCTCACAGGAAAAAAAAATTCCAGGCGGTGCTAAAAGTGAACTCAGAAAGAAGTGTTAAACAATAATTGAGCAAGAATAAGTAGAAAAATAGAAGCTCAAGAACTTAAGGATGATAAAATGTAGAAGAGTGAAAACTTAAGACGTTGAAAAGGTTTAAAGACATAAGATAACGCTATTGAAAATGTGTTCCTAAAAGTATTGAAGGCACAACATTAGGAAAGACATCACTAAGAAGCAAGACAGTATATTTGACTATGCACAACACTATTATTATGCAGTTAATATAACAGCCTAAGCTAAGTGAAATCAGGCAGATAGGAAAACAAGTGCTCTCACTCACTTTAGAATATGAGGAAATTGATCTTGTAGACGTTTGGAGTATAACAATGGTTAACAGAATAGGAAGGAGGGAGGGATAGGGAAATATTAATCAATGACTACCAAAATTCAGTTAATAAGGTTTGATATGCTACTGTGGACTACAGACAACAATTATACATTATGTATCTGAAAAAGAAATTTAAATGTTGGATATAGAGACATTTAATTTAAGCATCATACAATTTATATATAGACATAGATATAGATGTACCAAAACAATACATAGAACTCAATTAATATGTGTGACTTTTATGTTTTATGTATCATTTTTTTAAACCATTGATGTATTAGTTAGTTGTGTAGCACTGTGACCAGAGAAAAGCAGTTGAAAAAAGAGGAAGGGTTCATTTGGGCTATTTCACAGATGTCCGTGCACCGCTGCCTAGCTCCACTGCTGTGGGTCTATGGTGAAGCAGAATACCGCGGCAGCAGGCTTGAGTAGTAGAACAAAATTTCTCACTTTGTGGTGGCCAGGAAGTAGCCAGGAGTAACAGGATGACAGAGGTACCATTACCAAGATGCACCTTCAAAGCAACACCATTGGTGACCTTTTTTTCCAACTGGCCTCTACTTCCACTCTTCTTCCACCTCCCAATAGTATTAAATTTTTAAATTCATCAATGGATTAAACTTATGATTAGGTGAAAAATTTTATGACATAATTGTGTGCGTTAGTAATCCAGGCAACTCTCAGTCTGATCAAATTGAAGATTAAGATTACCATCACATGTAAGAAGAGGCACTATAATTATAAAGAAAGAATAAGACTACTCTGGAAGGAAAATAGATTTGATAAAGAAATAAATGGAATTTTTACCCAAGGAGAGTACATTATATTTTCAGCATCAATGTTTGTTTACAATAGAATTTACTAGTAGCTCTAAATGTGAAAGCTTTTATATATTTTATTGGTTAAATAATTTGATTAAAATTTTTTCAACAAATGAAAATAAATTTACATGACAATAAAATTTAGATTACAAAAATTAATTTTAATGCCCATTTCAGAAGACATGTTGATTTAATAATCAGTTCTTCCTCCTGGTACCCCAGCATCTTAGCTCTCAGACTTCCCTGGGTATCATTCCCAGATCTGTGGATCTGCTTGCACCTCCACTTTACAGAGTGAGTCAGTCCCTCCAGCTCATTGGATGTGGAATAGACAAGGCCTTGGACCTTGTCTATTCTCAATCCAGCTAAGGTCTCCCGGGATCCCCCCTCCCCCCGGCAACACACACACCAGACTTGCGGCTTGGAGCTCCTTCCCTGAGATTCCCTGGTTCCCAGAACTCCCACTCTAACCTACAAACCAACCTGCTCACATAGCTGCCCCATGCCAACCTGATGATCCAGGACCCTGTACAGCCAATCCTGAAATCACAACTCAAAAATCACACCCATGTCTAGCTGAACTGAGACCACTTTTTTTTTCACCAAATTATACATCAACATAAAATGGCCCCCAAACTGAACATCAAGCACTACTCTGCTGGGCCGTAACCTGACCAGTTGGTGAAACAACAAACAAGTTACAAACTAACATTGAACAAGGATGAGATCACTTACCCACACCAAGACACAGCACCACACAAGTCCAGATGCCCAAGCTTCAGCAAAAAAATACAAACAACATGAACAACCAAGATTATATGGTTAATACAGAAATTAACAATCCCATCATAATGTTATCTGAGAATGACAAGCAAGTGGATGCACAAGACAAAGATTTCAAATTTGCTCAAGGAACTCAAAGAGGATGTGGATAAAAAACTGAATGAAGACCATATAAATACAGTTGAATAAAATAACTAAAATAATTTCAAATGTGAAACTAGAATTCAATAAAGAAATCGAATCTCTGAAGAAAAGTTCATCAGAACTGAAACTTGAAATAAAAAAATCAGTTCTTCCAAGGTTGAAAAATCAATCTGAGGACAATATTGAGTGAAATTAGATGCCACTGCGCTATAGTATTTCCTACTCGATATTATTTTTGTCATTAAGATTTTAAAGTTAATTACAAATTTGAAACTTTCAAATTTTATCCAATGGCAAAATATCACTATTCTCATGTTATTTTGGATATTCTGTGAGTCACAACAAATTTTAAGTATATTTTTGCTCCATAAGACTTCTAATTTAATGAGAACATTGTTTTCCCATGATGCTATGCCTCACCATATTTATTTACATCTGGGTCATCACTACTTCAGTAAAATATTTATCTTCATTGCTAAATTTTTGTAACATCATAATCTTAATCATATTAATAAGGTTCATTTGTTTGCAGAGGTTTACCAATAAATACGTTCCATCAACAGTAGTCAAAATACTTGACAAAATTTGGAATAAAAATGTCAGAAATTAATTTAAAGAACAGTTGTGACATAAACTTTAAAAACAGTGCTTCTTGGCACTACTATCCTCAGGCCTCTTGGGGTAAGTCTATAGTGCAGCTGTCCGTGCTGGGACTCCCTAAGCCACATTCACCCTTCCATCCCCCCTGCCCTTCTATACTCCTAGTTTGGGCCCTGCGCCATTCCTAGTCTTGGGGCCCCAGACACCTGGGGAACCAATACTGCTTCCTGATCCTTCTCACCCAGACCAACTCAGTCCCTTTCTTGGGCCCAAGGAGCAGCGCTTCTGGTCCTGGCCCCGCCCTCACCTCTCTCTGCTTCCCTGGGCCTCCACCACCGGCTAACTCTCCTAGCCTGCACTACTATCCTCAGACCTCTTGGGGTAAGTCTATGGCTCAGCCCTCCCTTCCGGGACTCCCTAAGCCACATTCACCGTTCCATCCCACCCCCCGTTCTATACTCCTAGTTTGGGCCCTGCGCCATTCCTAGTCTTGGGGCCCCAGACACCTGGGGAACCAATACTGCTTCCTGATCCTTCTCACCCAGACCAACTCAGTCCCTTTCTTGGGCCCAAGGAGCAGCGCTTCTGGTCCTGGCCCCGCCCTCACCTCTCTCTGCTTCCCTGGG
>NW_008335376.1:1137570-1138321 GCF_000622305.1 Nannospalax galili
AAAGAATTCAGTGAATTTAAAGAACACACAAACAAAGAAATCAAAGAACTGAAGGAAGATAGGGATAAACTTCTGAATGAATTCGGAAAAGAGCTAGAAATATTGAAGACTACTCAGGCTGAAATGAAGAAGGATGTGAAACACTCGGTAAGCCAATTAGAAACGACAGGAGAAAGGCTCACCAATAGGATGAATGAAATGGAAAACACAGTATCAAGACTGGAAGATAAAGTGGACGAACTGGACCACTCAAGCAAAGACTATGAAAAATTTAAGAAATCTCAAGAAAGGAATATGCAGGAATTGGGTGATACCATAAAAAGACCAAACCTGTGAATCATAGGCATACAGGAAGGAGAAGAATCCCAAGACAATGGCATGGACCAGATCTTCAACAGAATTGTGGAAGAAAATTTCCCAAACTTAGAGAAAGACATACCCATACAAATACAAGAAGTATACAGAACACCAAACAGACAGTACCAGAACAGGAACTCTCCATGGCGCATCATAGTAAAAACACTACACGCACAAGACAAAGAGAAAATTCTGAAAGCTGCAAAAGAGAAACAACAAGTCACATATAAATGAAAACCCATTAGGATCACAGCTGACTTTTCAATGCAAACTATGAAAGCCAGAAGAGCCTGGACCAAAGTATTCCCAGTGTTAAAGGACCACAGATGCCAACTCAGATTACTATATCCAGCCAAAATGTCTATTACAGTTGAAGGGGAAAGAAAAATCTTCC
>NW_008335376.1:1141664-1142782 GCF_000622305.1 Nannospalax galili
AGACGATATAAGAGAGAAACAATGCCTAGCTAGTCACGAAAACCAGAGGGAACCATATTATTCCTACAATCTACTGACAAATTATACATAACAGATCAAGAAATATATCTCTAGATAAGGTTTATTTGAGACCAACTGGCCATTACCCAAGATTTATCTGCAGGACACACAGTAATTAAAAATGCCAGGGTGGTGGAACTAACCTTCTTGGATCTTTAACAGACATACCTTGAGATCTATACTGGTTGGGTCGGGGGGATACAAAGGACACTTTTTGCTCCCTGCCCTCCTAGGTCGATTAGTTCCCGGGGACCGTGAGCATCTCGCAAGATGTCCTGTGATGGTGGTGGGTCATCTGACGTCTTGATCAGGGAGGCCGGGGTGACCCCACCAGGTGGACTTGAACCAGTGTCCAGTCTGTGAAGAGGAGGGTCAACCCGGAGGAATCATTTCCTCCATGCTTCCAAGAGAAGCCAACAATGGTCATGCAGGACCTTTGACTTGTCTTCACATTGATGGAACTGGTAAAAGAAAGGAGCCAGGCGCTCCTCCCAAGCCCATGGGACCCCTGAGGAACAGATACTCAAGCGACCTCAAGAGTAAAAACAAATCAGTTTATCTGGTCCAATTGTATGTCCTTAAACACCCAAAAGGGAAGTATAACCAAAGATTAGGGGGGGCAGTGTGATTTCATAAGAGCATACATATATATAGCTGAAAGTTACTTGACAAGCAGCAAAGCTAGACAGGCGACACTTTCGGTCGAGATGTTGGCCAGGATAAATAAGGGCTCTTCCAGACAGTAACCCAACATACTACTGGAAGAATGAACAGCAGACCCCAGTTCTATCTAAAGGAGTACTGACAATGGATTGCCATGGATGAGGAACAGCTGGTCCTCCTGGAACAGGGACCTCTGGCTGACTGGATTTGCCAGAAGGGCAGATAGGGGGGGAATGGATGGGGGTGCTGACAGCACAGTGGACAGTGGCAGGGATGGCAGAGTGTGGAGGCTCTGGTGGGAGAGGAAGGCTGTCTCCCTGACGAGTTTGTATTCATGCTCAGAGGCCGAGGAGCTCAGAAGGTGGGCAACTGTGACCAGTGATAGTCATGTATAT
>NW_008335376.1:1143081-1149193 GCF_000622305.1 Nannospalax galili
AAAAAAAAAACCAACAGTGCTTCTTTACCAGATTTGTACCCTTTGTTTTCATGTAGTCATCTAATCACCATGATTCCTCCAGTAGATGATAAATATAAAACATATCAGTTGCATGTATGTTACATGATCATTCTTTGCTCCTCTGTGAAATCAGATTTTTAATTGCAATGCCTCTGGGGGCCAGAAGAGGGTATCAGATGCCTTGGAACTGGAGCTACAGATGGTTATTAGCCACCATGTGGACCAGGGTTGGTTCCCTTGAAAGAGCAGCCAGTGCTACTCTTAACTGTTGTCATTTCTCCAGCCACCCCTCCCCCACCATGTTTTTTTTTTTAAATTAAACATGCTATGTATTTTTAAAAATTAATTGTTTGTGCAAGACTATTCTTCAAAGAAGGCAAACTAGAAAAATGGTTCACAGTATTAATACCTAAAAGCATCTACTCTTATGGTCTCCAAATATTTCTTTCTCCTCTCCATGTACAGAGTGTATTAGACATTTATCTAGGGGAGACAATTCAAAAGTACTCTCCAATTACAGCATCAACTAAAAGTATAGAATCCCTAGGTACAGTGCTGGGTCCTGCTGGGTCCCAGACCCTTCTCAGAGATGTTCCTGTCTGCAGTACTCTCCTCAACAACATGTGAAATGAGCATTGGAAAATATATTGTGTTCTGGACTTGCACAAGTTCCTGCCCACTTTTTCCCCAAAGACAGTGAACTGAAGGTTAAGTCTTGTAGAGTGGCTCGGAGTGCCCCCATCTCAAACATTAAGAGAATGTTTGAATTTCTTAAATTTTTATTTTATGTATGTTTTGCTTGCATTTATGTAAGTGCATCACATGCATGAAGTGCCATCAGAGGCCAGGAGAGGGAGTCAGATCCCCTGGAACTGGAATTAAGGATGGTGGTGAGCCACTATATGGGTTCAGGGAAACCCCCATCATCTGCAAGAGCAGCCACTGAGCCATCTCTCTATACCAGAAAAATTAAATTAATGGTTATATTATGACAGCTTTGTTCAAAAGAAAGCCCGTAGATTACAGTATTCTTTTGCTTTCTTGCCCTCTAACGTATGTTTCTCTTCGTTTAATTGTAATTGAAATTAATGTGTACTTATCACCCTTTAGTGGTAAAACCCCTTCTTTGCCCAGAGATACATTTTGACTATGATGAGCTATTAAATGAATATTCCATCTTAACTGGATTTTTACTCCGAAAAATATTTGTTGATATAGAGACTTTAAGAATGGGTATGAGGGGCTGGAGAGATGGCTCAGTGTTTAAGAACACTGATTGTTCTTGCAGAAGACCCAGGTTCGAATCTCAGCACCCACATGGCAGCTAACAACTGTCCATAACTCCAGTCCCAGGGGACCAGAAAATCTCTTCTGATCTCCATGGGCATTGCACCACACGGCTACACTTACCTACATGCAGGCAATCACGCATACACGGGAAATAAAAATAACAAATAAAATTTTTTTTTTTTTGGTCTTTTTGAGACAGGTCTCCCTGTAGCCCCAGCTGTCCTGGAACTCACTGTGTAGACCAGCCTGGCCTTGATCTCACAGAGATCTGCCTGCCTCTGCCTCTGCCTCCCGAGTGCTGGGATTAAAGGCGTGCACCACCACGCCAGACTCAAATTTTTTAAAAGTTAAAAAAGAATGGGTCTGAAATCCCTAAATTACTTTTTTTAGTCATTGTGACATTCTATCATTGTGACAAATACCCAAGTTAAAGGACACAAAAGGCTTAACAATTCTGTCAATGTTCAAAAGTCCAAGTGCAAAGTCTCCTCATTTCCATCCACTCTCTCACCTCCCTTCAGTTCCTCCCACATTCTCCCAAATCCCTCTCAATATCTTAACCTCTTTTTATTAGTGCTGCAGATATATGAATATATATATATGTGCATATATACATAAACAGCCCACTGAATCCATTTACTGGTGCTAGTAGTACATGTGTTTAGAGCTGACCAGTTGGGATCAGAAAACTTATCAGGGAAGTTTGTTCTTGGAGAAAACTGATTCCCCTCAGCAGCCATTAATGGGCTCTAGCTCTTCATCTAAAAGTACAACCTTGTGAAATTTCCCCCACCCGAACTGGCTTCTCAGCTGTTATTATCATTGTGTAAGTCTTGCTTAGGCAACCATGTTGCTGGGATTTCATGACTGCAGCTCTTCTGTCATGTCTGGAAGACGCTATCCAACAGCAGCATCCTGGTCTTTTACAATCTTTTCACTCCCTTTTCATGATGTTCTCTGAGCCTGCAGTGTAGATTGCATTTTAGATGTATCAGTAAGAACTAGGCACCCCATGGTCACTTATTCTCTACATTTTGACCAGTGATGGCTCTTTGTAATTGTCTCCATATGCTGCAAAAAGAAGTTTCTATGATTAGGGGGTAAAAACTATATTTCTATGTGGGTTTAAAGATAAGTTTTCGGAATACAGTTAAAAATTACATTTGTTTAGGGAAATAGCAGTAGTAGGTTTTTTTTCCCTCTAAGGTCTATGACCTCTCCAGACATGGATGTTTGGCTAGTTTTACAATACTAGGAATGAATCCCTTCTTATTGAGCAAGGCTTAAGTCCAATTAGAACAGCTGTCGGTTATGCCCAAGGTATAAGTGCCACTGCCGCACCATTAGGGGTATCTTGCTGGACCAGTCATTAAAGAGTTTACAGGATTTTACAGCTGGGTAGGACCATTGATTGCTTTTCTCCCTTGACAGCTTGCATAGCACCCTCTGATACTGTGAGAGCTGGTCTTCAGAGAGGAGGCTTCCAGGTTAGTTCCAGCTCAATTCTTCCAAGTCCTGTGTCTAAAATTTATGGTGTCTCCAGCAATAAGGTCTTACTTTCAACTTCTAGGAGGCAACTCAGGGAAATGGCAATATCATATATTATTTTGGGAGTCTTTAGGAGTTACCTTGACCAACAACTCAAAAGGAGATTTCTTGAACATGACAGTGGGGTTTTGTTAGATGTGTATGCTTCTTGGGAGGAGCATTATGCCATTAATCTCTATTGCAACTGCATCCTCTTTGACCACAACTTCAAAGCACTTCCTCTCTGGTCAAATTACAAGTTTTTCAAATCTTTCATGCTATTTTTGCTTCCAATTCTTACTATAAAGCTGGCTAAAAGCAGCCATACACATACTACTGTCTGAAGGCTGTGCTGCCTTAAAAGTACATCTGCCACTTGTGAAAGAGGTGCGCTCTTGTTCTGGAGTGTGTTACTGAATATGTTAAAGCTGTAATGAAATGCTTCTTCTAATCATGTAGTTATTAAAAAATTTTTAAAATGACAAAAAAGAGCCAGCCTGGGCTATGTAATGAGACTTTGCCAAAAAAGAACATCTGCCAAGTCAATTAGTCCATAACATTTAAAATTAGCCACTCACAAAGTCTCAGGACATGGAGAAAATACAAATTATTTGCCAGAGTATACCATGTATGACTTGTAGTCTAATTCCTAAAAGGCTTCATTACCTCCTGAAACTTCACGAGCTGGCACAGCACTCTCTTCCTGGTCTTGGCCCTCACAAGAACCACTGTCAAGTTCTGCTTAGAGCATTAATGTTTTCTCCAGTCAACTTTTCCAAATGTTTCCAAATTTCTCTCTTAACCAATTTGAATCACATTTGTCAGGTATAGTCACAAAAGAAATGACCCCACTTCTCTGTGTCATTGTGTGTGTGAAATTTCTGTCATTATGTTAAAGACCCAAGATAAATCAACTTAAAAGATAAATTTGTGTTTTAACCTTTTTTTTGCATTATTTTCTCATCACTGATCATTTTTTCTAAATATTTTATTTACTATTCTTATTTTTGTTTTATGTGTATGCATGCGTTGCCTGCATGTAGGTAAGTGCACCCGTGTTGTGCAATGCCCACAGAGGACAGAAGAGGCTGTCAGATCCCCTGGAACTGGAGTTACAGACAGTTGCTAGCTGCCATGTGGGTGCTGGGAATCGAACCCAGGTCTACTGCAAGAACAGCCAGTGTTCTTAACTGCTGAGCTATCTCTCCAGCCCCTTTTGATCATTTTTTATTGATTTGTGTGTGTGTGTTTCATACAGCACATCCCAAACAATCTTATTCATCTATACACCAGCATCCCAAATGGCACCCTCCCATTGTCCCCTCCCCACCGAACCCATATACACTGTCATCCCTGTTACTGTCCACTGTGTTATCAGTGCCCTCAGCCATTACCCAGTGCTGGTCCACTTGCTGAATCTAGTCAGCCTATCTAGAGTTCCTTGTGAGGAGCAGATGACAATGGAGATCTGTTTAACTTGTGGACAGGAACAAAAAGGAAAAGAAAAGAGAGAGAGAGAGAAAGGAAGAAGCAGGAGTGGTGGGCCCAATGTCCCCTTCAAGTACGTAGCCCCAAGGGCCTACCTTCCTTCAACTAGGGCCTGCCTCCTAAAGGTTCCTATGCCTCTCAGCAGTGCCCAGGCACAAGGCATTTGGGAAAACATTTAAGATCTAATCCGTGTCAGCACTCTTAGCTTGATCCTTGACAGACGGGCTGAAATTGAATCAACTTTGTCCTTCAAAATAGTCTTCTACTGTTAATATGTTGGCTGTAATCCAGTTACTTTTATAATTCTTCTATCCCATTCTTTTCCGGATGCTTCATTGTTTTATTCCTTCCTGATGTCACGTCTTTGTGACGGTACCATACCAAATGCAGACAGTGACAGCATACTTCATGATCAATCAACCTTTCCCTGGAGAGTTGCAAGACCATCAACTGTGTAACAAGCTATTATGTAAATCAGGTATTTGTTCACTGGCAAATATGTATAACCATACATGAACTCTAATAAAAGTTCCTAGTTACTAAGTACTGGCCCCCTTCCAGTGCCCAAATTTAATTTTTTCACTACCATATCATTCTACTCCCGAATCCAGTGACTCCGTCATTCAGGATGGACTACATTATGCTTTACCAAATCTCAGTGGTTTACACCAGGAGTCAACACATTTCTCATACAAGGTGCCAGAGAGCTGTTATTTTCAACTTTACATGCAATAGAGTTTTGCTGCAATGGCTTAATTCTGCTGATATGTTTTAAGTACCTGGAGACAATATGTGCACAAAGGTACATGCTGCAGTAACACCTTAGCTACAAAACTGTGTGGGAGGAAAGATTTGGCCCTCAGACTCTACTTTGCTGACTACTGGCTTAAACAATAAAATCTTTCTTATTTTAATATATTGAAGTACATGTTTCAGTAAAATGCACAAATTTCAAGAATATGGATCAGTGTATTTTCTGTATGTGTATACATGGATAATCATTTTATATACCATGGATACCTGGATTTACCAGCAGAGATGGATGTCTTATTTCTCAAGGGGTTCGAGCACAACCTTTGTCCAGTCATTGGCTAGTGAATAAGATATGAGATCATAAAGCCAAACTCTAGAAGGTCAGATGTAAAAACACAGATTATAAGGAGGAATAAAATTAGCCAGAGACATCAGTGGTCATGCACCACAGGAGGAAGATTTTACTGACTTTGTTCACACAAGTTATTTTAGTAAATTTTGACAGCAAACAAAAAAATAGCCACAGCAGCAGCAACAGTCGGGGAAATGTATATCAGAATTTAACATTGAGACCATATACACTATAAAATGTCAACTGTTCAAAAAAATACTTATGAGAAAAAGTATAATCCACCTCAGGAAATATATAAGTAATAAGTATCCTCAGATAGCGGATTTAATAGACCTCAAAACAGCTGCTAAGAAATTTAAAGAAATAAAGGAATGACTTTAAAAATTATGGTAATAATAGATCAACAAATAGGGACTCTAAATAAAGACAAAATATTTTGTGTGAAACGAATTCTATAATTAAGAATGAAATAATTGGGCTGGAGAGATGGCTCAGTGGTTAAGAAGACTGGTTGTTCCTGCAGAAGACCCAGGTTCGAATCCCAGCACCCACATGGCAGCTAACAACTGTCTGTAACTCCAGTCCCAGGAGATCCGATAGCCTCTTCTGACCTCCATGGGCATTGCATGACATGGGTGCACTTACCTATATGCAGGCAATACATGCATACACATAAAATAA
>NW_008335376.1:1149257-1164829 GCF_000622305.1 Nannospalax galili
ATACACATAAAATAAAAATAATAAATAAAAAATTTTTTAAAGAATGAAATAATTAAAGTTGTTAAAATAAAATACTCTAAGAGCTCAAAATAACTGAACTAGCAGAACAAGACTCAATGAATTTAAAGATAGATCAGTAGAGATTATTCAACACAAATAACAGAAAAAGAGATTAAACAAACAGCAACTGCTGCCCACAGTTTGAATTCATTGTAAAAACTGTAAATATCTTTCTTAAATACTGCAGTGATTAACTGAGCTAAATACCATTAAACTGGATATCTCATTTGGGGAGCATCCTATTTTTGGATGTGATTATGCTCATTATGAAATTTTATCTACCAGGGTTTCCAACACCATTTGCCATAGGATGACATCAAAGCATAATCAGCACCACCGTCCACTCACACCTCTCAGCGTTTTATCCTGTAAGCTTTGGCTCTGGGGACCTGTAAAATAGCTCAGTGGGTAAAGGTGTTTTCTATCAAACTTGACATCCTGAGTTCAATCCCCAGGACTCACATGGTGGAAGGAGAGAAGCGATTCTTGCAAGTTGTCCTCTGACCTCCACATGCGTACCATGGCATATACGTACATAACACACACACACACACACACACACACACACACACATTAATAATTAATTAATTAATTAATGTAATTTTGTTTTTTGGATTTTTTTTGAGACAGGGCCTCACTATGTAACCCAGGTTGGCCTGGAACTCACAGAGATCTGCCTGCATCTGCCTCCCTGAGCACTAAGACTAAAGGCATGCACCACCATACCTGGCTTCTTTTTATTTTTATTTTTTAAAGTTTTATGTGTATGAATGTTTTGCCTGCACGTACACATGCACCATATGCATGCAATGCCCAGAGAAGCCAGAATATAATATTGGATCCTCTGGTACTAGAGTTACAGATAAATGATCATTAGCCACCATGTGGGTGCTAGGAGCCAAACCTGGGTCCTCTGGAAAAGCAGCCCTTGCTCTGACCACTGAGCCATCTCTCTAGCCTGCAAGTTTCATTTCTTTTATTTATTTTTAAAAATATTTTTATTTATTATTTTTATTTTATGTATATGAGTATATTGCCTGCAGGTCATAAGTGCACCTGTGTCATGCAATACCTGCAGAGATCAGAAGAGGGCGTCGGATCCCCTGGAACTGGAGTTACAAACTGTTGTTAGCCACTATGTGGGTGCTGGGAATTGAACCCAGGTCCTCTGCAAGAGCAGCGAGTGATCTTAACTGTTGAGCCATCTATCCAGTCCCTGCTTTTACTTCTTTCATTCAGTATTGTAAGTCTAAGACTAATCACTTACCTCAATGTATCAGGGATATTTGTTTCTTTTTTGCTTTTATTTGTTTGGCTTTTGTTGTTGTTTTGTTTTGTTTTTGCTTGTTTGTTTTTGAGACTGATTCTCGTGTAGCCCAAGCTACCCAGAACTTGCTATGTAGCTGAGGATGACCTTGAGCTTTTGATCTTCCTGCCTATACCTCACAAATGTTGGCTAGCACCACCCAAAGGCCCAGATTTTGTAGGTTTCTTTGTTCTTGTTGTTTACTTGCTTTTTTATTACAGGATCCAGCTATGTAGTCCAAGCTGGCCTTGAGAGATCCTCCTACCTCAGTCTCAAGAGCTGAGATGAAGGTGTGCACCAACACACTAGGCTTACCCATTTTCTTCTTTACAAAGCAAGTGGCTATAGACCTTCCTACATAAGTCTTTTGGTGACACAGCAATTATTTCTATTAGGTATGTAGTCATGAATCTGGAGTTCTGTCATAGGGCATTCTTTTGTTTTGTTGTTGTTGTTTTGAGATGGGGGTCTTCCAGTAGCCCCAGCTGACCTGGAATTCGTTATGCAGACCAGGCTGGCCTCTGTCTCACAGAGATCCATCTGCCTCTGCCTCTTCAGAGCTGGGATTAAAGGCGCATGTCACCACACCCAACCATTAGAAGGCATTCTTATCTTTAGCTTTTCTTAGAGCATCAGTTTCTCACATTGTACATTCTCCATCAATATCAAGGTTTCAATTATTCCACATTCTTGGCATGCTTATTAATATTGGTCTTTAAGCCATTCCAGTGGGTAATTGTTCTATGTCAATGTGATATTAATTTGAAGTTTTGTGGAAATTAATAGCATGTATACATTTATGCCAGTTTGATAAGGTTTTTTTGTGGATTGTATCTTCAAGTGTCTTTCTATTTTTAAACGAGGCTTTCTCCTCTCTAATGATGTGAAGGTCTTCTTTCTATTTCTTTACCAAATGTAAGCCCTGTGAATTGGGGTCTAATCAAACCCTGTACCCACTTGTAGGACCATCGGACCAACAATAACCCATTTGCTTTTATATCTCATTCTGTCCTATTTATAATTAAATTTCTTTTGTGCCATCATTTACATGTATTTTAATATTTTTCTTAGTATGTTGCTTGATTTTTCACACTTTTACATAACTTAAAAAAAAGAAGTTTGTAATTTTGATTCTTTTAAAAGTTAATGCTTTTCTATCTAGATCTCAGGGTTATAAAAATAGACTGTTTTTAGAAGTTAGATTACTTGAGGTAGGTCTATGGCCCATCTTGAATTAATTTCTATATATGATTTGGAGTAGTGGTTTAAGTTCATTTTTAACAACTTAAAAATATAGTTGTTTTGGTATTTATTGGAAAGACTGTTATGTGCCGTTACTGAGTTACTGTCTTTCAGCTCCCAAACCTCCCAGCCATCTGACACTATGCTTGAGACTTCTCTCTTCCTATTGCACTGGCTGGCTTCCTCTCAGATTCTAACTGGGGCCGCTGGATGGAGGTTTCAGTGCTGATGGCAAGGGGAAGGGGCTTGCTTCTCCCTGCTTATCTGATTGACTTTTTTTTTCCTGAGGGCTTCAGTGGCTGATATCTGTGAGAGGCACTTCAGCGGTTTCCTCTCTGGAAACTAGAACTCAGTCCCACAGGTCTCTTCTTCCGGGACCTTATCTGCACCCACAGCTCAGCTTTGGCTTCAGAAGCCCTTTCGCTCACTTTCCCAGCTTTTCCCTTTGATCCTTCAGCCAGACGGGTGGAAACTGCTTTCTGCGCTTGTCACACCCTACAGTTCTGTTTCCTCTTTCAGTACCTAATAACATTTTACTCTGTGCACAGTGATTTATTTTAAATTCTCTTTGTTCATTTTGCTAGTGCGGTTTCTATCTCCTGACTGTTAGAACATCTGTTCTACTGGATTGTGGTTGGATTAGTACTGTAAACAAGGTGACTGCACATAAATGGACATGTTTCTGGGCTCTCTTCTGTGTCACCGGGCTGCTTGTCTATTCTCACGCCAGTATCACGCTGTTTTGATCACTCTATCATTGCAGAAAATTTCAGTATCTAGGACCCAAAATCATACAGTGTTATTTACTTTGGAGCATTGTCTTGACTCTTGTGGACATTGAAATTTCACCAAAATTTTAGAATCAACTCATCATTGTTCATTACAAAATATACTGAGATTTTAATTGGTTTCCTGTGAGTCTATAGAACAATTCGGAATGGATAGGCATTACAATATTGATTTTCTTCACAGAAAGCAAAGAGACATATTCATGAACATAACATTGCACTCTATGTACTTAGGATTTTCGTTAATCATGTAAAAAATGTTTCAATCTCATTGTATTCTTTTCCACATATTTTATTTTATTTATTTATCTTTATTTTATGTGTATGTGTGTATTGCCTGCATGCAGATAAGTATACCAGTGTCCTGCAATACCTGCTGAGGACAGAAGAAGTAACTCCTGGAACTGGAGTTACTGACAGTTGTTAGCTGCCATGTGGGTGCTGGGATTCGAACCCAGGTCTTCTGCAAGAACAACCAGTGTTCTTAACCACTGAGCCATCTCTCCAGCCCCTCTGCATATTTTATTAATTTAATCCTAGGCATATAATTATTTTGGTCTTGCTGTAAAAGGCTTGTTTTCCCATTTCACTTCCTACTTGTTACTAGCACATAGAAAAAAATGTTTTTACTGATATTATTCCCATTAGTCTTATTAAATTTGTCTTTATTGGCTCTTTTTTGTAATTTTGAGTTGTGATTTGACAGGAATTTGTTCTTTTAAACTGAGTTGTCAAAATTATTCCACACTACCTTCTTATTTATCCTTCTAGTAGTTGAAGGATTAGTAATACTGTCCTCCTCATTCCTTAACTGCAATACCAGGAAACTTTTCTCTTTTGTCTTATCCAATACTGCTAGAAGTTATGATTTTTTCCAAAAAATTAAGTTATTTGCTTGATTTTTTTTTTAGTAAATACCTATATTTAATTTTGTTGATCTTTTTATCGTTGATGTTTTTCCTTTCCACTCTTTTAGAAAAGATTGACTTTTCTCTTTTTATACCTTGAAAACTAAAGTGGAAGACCTCTCAAAATATTGATTTAACTGCATCCAGTCAAATTTGATATGTCATGTTTTTATTTTCTTGTAGTTCAAAGTATTTTCAACTCTCATATTAATTCTTTGAGTTGGGAGTGATTTTGATTATGTTGCTTAATTCCCAAGTCCTTGGGAATGTTCTAGGACTATTATTACTGATAGCCAGTTGAATTTCATTATGGTGAGAGGTGACCAGTATTATCTCAATATTTTGAAATTTATTGCTACTCTAAACATATGGTCTCTGTGGGAAGTACCTGAATAATCAGTCTGACTCTTAGCATTAACTTTTACTAGCCAAAAGTGTACCCTGAACCCCAAGAGTTTGTTCCTTCAGATCTCTCACAGAATTGTACTCCTGAGCCAGGCCTTACCCAAACTTTTATTCAAAACTGTTTACCTAGCATCACTGGGGACCTGCAAGCTTGGGTCCACTCTTATCAGAGAACCTTGACCTTTGAGTCCTAAACCTAAAATATCTCATACACACAATGTCTGGCATTCTTCTCACTGTTTTCAATGAAAACACAAATATGAATGTGCTCTGTCCAGTACTTCGAAATACTAGCTCAATACACCCACATTCATTCACTATCTTGGGTGGAGGGAAAAGTGAGGCCCTGAGGGATCAAGGTCATGTGCCAAGGTCACAAGAGCACATGGCTCAATGAACTTGTTTGCATTATAAACAGTAGCTTTTTAAAATAAGTATATTTATATTTTTTTATTTTATGTGTTTGAGTGTATTGTCTGCATGTGTGTAAGTACACCCGTGTTGTGCAATGCCCACTGAGGATAGAAGAGGGAGACATAACTCCTGGAACTGGAGTTATGGACAGTTGCTGGCCACCACGTGGGTGCTGGGACTCAAATCTGGATCCTCTGCAAGAGCAACTAGTGTCCTTAACCTCTGAGCCATCTCTCCAGCCCCAGTAAACAATAACTTTTGATACACGGTCTAGTAAAAGTCGTTAATCCAGATTCTGTCAATTTTGTAAGTCATTCCTACACCCACCTTGTCTTCTATTTTTGTCTTTGCTTACTGTAATTTGATTTTTATATTATTGTTTAATATACTCAAATAAAGGTATATATTAATTTAAAAATATGTTTTATGGAACTAAATGAATTTTTATTGCATATATATTTTATGAAATAGTTTATAGGGATTTCTTCCATTCCAGACAATAAGAGAATTTGTTGTTGCCTTTGGTCATGCGTGCTATTTCTTTCCTCTGATTCACTTAGTGTTTATTGATAGAGAACAAAGGGTGGACATAATTTCCTCTTTTATCAGATGCTATCCACTTGCTTCATATTATTTATCAGAAATAATTTATCTCCAAGGTAATTCTCAGAATAAGATCCAGGAGAGAGGGAGAAAGAGAGAGAGAGAGAGAGAGAGAGAGAGAGAGAGAGAGAGAACTAATATATTATTCACTAATTTCACTTCTGTTTGGCCCTCAAGGGACTCAAGGGACTGAATGCTGCCCCTTCCCCACTGGAACATCCATCTTCTCTACTGTGGGAGCTGTGGTTCCGGAACCTTCAGAATTCTCAGGTTTTACACTGGTGTCCCATCCCCACCTGCTTTTCAGGCCATCGTCCTTAGTCTGAGAATTACATTGTGGCTTCCATGGTCCTCAGGGTTGTGGACTTGGACTAAACTATACCATTAGCTTTTCTATACTCCATCCTTACAGAAAGCAGGCATATAGTGAGATTCCCAGCCTCCATCATGGCTTGAGTCAATAAACATAATCAATCTCCCATCTATCTACCAAGTTATCATTTATCTATCATCTTTCTACCTATCATCATCTATTTATCACATATCTATCATCTATTTGTCTATCTGTCTGTCTGTCTCATATTGATTCTATTTCTCTAGAAAACCATAACAAGTGCGCTGCTATGAATTACATCAGCTTTAGGACTAAGTTTCTTGAGTGTGTCTATTATGTAAGATACTAAATTGGGAACTGCAGAATGTGCTGAGAGAGTATTCTTAGGTTTTTAATTAATTATTTCCTATCCCTCTAGGAATGAGTGCTTAATTTCATTCAAGGCATTTTTATGTCTATGGAAATAATTGTATGATTTTTCTCATTTTTATTGACTAAATACATGTGATCATGTTATATATGTATAAATAATTAGTATGTGTGACTTAAACTATGTATATATACACATAATATATTATGACTAAATTAACTTCATCTCAAACACAAAGTTGCCTGACTAAAATAAAAATCACAGTCAGTTCTGATTTTTTTAGCCAAACTAAACTTCTTCCTTTCCAAATAGAAAAGGGTGTGATAGCTATAGCAGCTACAACAGCAAATATTAAAATTTACATTAAAACTGTAGCAGGAAGAACCATTCAACACGATCAATAAATAATATATTCATTTTGATAGATTAATGTATTATACACTGGAAATTGCATGGTGATAAAAATCATATACAACTTCACTTAATAATAAAGAAGAATCAGATGAATTTTATTTTAGTTTTTAAATTTAATTAGTTTTATCTTATGTGTACAAGTGTTTTTGCCTGCATGTTTATAATATGCCATGGAGTTGCAATGACTGTGGAGGCCAGAAGAGGGCATTAGAGCTCCTGGAACTGGGACTGTGGACAATTGTTAGCCACCTTTGGTTGGGTGCTGGGAACTGAACCCAAGACCTCTGGGAACTGAACCCAAGTCCTCTGTAAAAGCAGCCAGTCCTCTTAACCTCTGAGCCATCTCTCCAGCCCTCAATGAATTTTATAAGCATTAATGCAAATTTGCTATGTATCTGAGGATGACCCTGAACCCCAATCCTGTGTCTGCCTCCCAAGTGCTGATGTTATAGGCCTGCTTCATCAGATATACTTTTATGTAGTGCTAAGGATTAATCTGAGGGCTTTGTGTATTCTAGGTAAGTGCCCAACCAACTAAGCTCTATCTCCAGCCCAGCACATACTTCAAAATATCATTTATATAAAGGTATAAAAACTTAAAAGCAAAAACCTGCATTGTTAGAAGCCACAGTTATAATTACTGTTCAAGGAAGAGTTGTGCCTGGAAAAAATACAGGAATTTCTGGAGTCATATTTTTTAAAATATTTATTTCAGTTTTAATATTGTGTGTGTGTGTGTGTGTGTGTATCTGTGTGTGCACAAGAATGCATCAGATCCCCTGGAGTTGTAGTTGTGAGCAGCTGTGCTTCCTAACGTGGGTGCTGGGAATTGAATGCCTGTCCTCTCAGCTGTGCTCTCAACAGCTGAACCATATCTCACCAGGTCCCAAACTCTCCACTTTTGTTTCTTGATCTGTATACTAGATGCTCAGTCTCCAAAAATTCTTAGATCTTCACAAATTTTTGATTAGTTATTGATTTTTCCCTCCAAAATTATGTAAAACTTACCACCTTAAATGACAATAATTAATTATCATGTTACTTTGGAGCCCAGGAATTGGAGAGAGGCTTAGCTAGACACTTCTGGCTAGAATCTCTAATGTAGATACAACCAAGAGGGTGAGCGTGACTGCCATCATCTTCATCTGAATGTGTCACTGAGCCTGCTCCATCTGGCTCCAAGAAGGTACACTCATGTGTCTGATGGTGGGAAACTTCAGTTCCTCCCCAGCTCCCAGAGCAAATAACCACAAGGGCAGAGAAGCCACAATCCCTTCATGACCTAGTTTTGCCACACATACTTTTGCTTCTGTCACCTGTAGCCATTGAAGTAAGTCATTAAGTCTAACCCACGCTCATGGGGAGCAGAACCAGACTTTGTCTTTGAGGGTGGAATAAATTGCAGAAAATCTATGGGCACATTTTTAAACTATCATATTTCAAGGTCATCTTTCTGAATATATATCATACTTCAATTATATGTTAAAATAATAATAATTTAAAAATATTCCTTCAAATGAGCACTGTTGGAGAAGAGTGTTTCTCCCCCATGACAGATGTTTCTTGCATGTCCAGGGAACTCTGATAGTTTAACTCTCAGCACATAGTACAGACTATCTACTGTACCATTCTAAAACAAACACTTAGGAACTTACAAAGTAGGCTGCTACTTTTTAGTCCACAGGCACACCTGAAGGAAAGCTCCAGATCTAAGGCAAAAAATAATTATTCCACATTAGACAGAACAATAGAAGACAGCTCAGTAAAACAGAGTCCTATACTTTGCCAAATATGGGAAAAATACTAGCAATTATTGTGAGAGCCAGTGTGTAGGAAAGAAACACGGACAGTCTGCCCCAAATGCCATTCTGATGTTAGGACAAGGAGGAAGCAATGGAATTTGTGAGGTCTGTAAACAGGTTCAAGAGCAGGAAGATATGTATGAATTACTGGGTGTGTGTCAAGGTAATTGTGTCCTTATGGGTGGAATTCCAGTAATTTAAGAAAATGGCCCTGAGAAAATGCATGGAATTCAGCACCACAAGGACGCAAAGCTCCTGGAGAAACAAGCACCCTGTCCACGGGCTCCTGAAACAAGCAGTCCTCAAACCCAGCTACACACCATCAGTCGGATCAGGATCCAGACACCGCTATTGAGAGATTTCTTGCAGTATGTCTAGTGTTGAGCCTGACAAAGCTGGAATGCACCATAGAAATAAAGGCTCACTCACTCTTGCCCCAGCTTCCCTTCTGTGGTCTTTCATTTTTCCACGATAATTAAATAAGTTACATAAAGAATTTTAACTATCTTATATTTCCCCACAACTATAAGAATGTAGCAGTTAAATTTAATATATGAGAAAAGAATTGTTTGAGCAGCCATTTGGAGACTCAGCGATCTCATAATCCTAAACATCTTTCCTTCGTTTCCCGTCCTCTAACTGGATATTACATTTCTTACTTCTTTAACCAGGAGCCACAGTGGTAGCATTAGACCATAAAGATAAAATGATAATTATACATGAGAGTAAGCTAGGTGGCAGCGAAAATAAAATTCTGGTCTTTATTTCTCCAATATATGATGTTTCCAAGATATTTTTAGATTCAATTTTATGACCTGATGTTTCCCAGGAAAGAAATTTGGCTTTTCTATCAAAAACTTGTTCCTTCTATCTAAGGATTTGTAGATCTTTGGATCTTTTTGAAAGAACTTTCCAAAGTGGAGAATTTTGAGCCACTGAGGGATAATTAGCTAGAATAGGAAAAAAGATATTGTGAAGTCAGCTAACATCACACAGAGCTGGCCCATGGCCCAATTCCCAGGCCACAATGCCAACTTCCCAGCTCACAAGACTCTCCAGTTCTTAATTCAGCAAGCACTGGCCACATTCTAATGCTCACTATATATCATTATACACATTGATACTTATTTCAGTGTATTTGTTTGGTTTATTTTATTTTACTGTTTTACCTCTGTATTAAGGTTTTTTAATTTAAAAATTCATTTGCCAATTATTATGGCTGTCACATATGCACTAATTAATAATTTTTTGGTTATTTACAACATTCTCAATAGTTGCCAAGAACCTTAACCTGTGTTCCAAAATTCATGATTTTTGCCAAGAACAACATGTTCTATTGGAATCACTTGAAATAGTGTCACAATTACTCTTGGAGATCCTGTGAGCCAGGTGCAATGCCATATTTGTCTCACTTAGTTATTGCTCTTGGCTTTGCTACAACTGATGCTTAGATTGTATTAAACAGACGTGGCTTATTTTGGGTTTCAGCTTGCGAGTAGAGCTGGCTGTGCCTTCTCCCGGCTCCCCTTGACGTGTCCTGTTAAACATCACGATGAGGGTCAGTTACATCCCTTTTCATTTACTATCTTTCAGTCTCTGAGGTTCAGTTCCTGGCCCACCATCTCTGCTTTATCTGTTAGGTTCCACTACTTAACACAATGTCTTGATAGCAGCCTTGGAAAGAAATTCTGAGCAGAATTATGATTCTCTGGAGGAGCTATTGTAAAAATCCATTTCAGATCATAGGGCTTTGAAAATGACATTGTTGATTATCCTAAACTCTCTTTGAAGTGTAAAGAAATGAAACATCATAACAAAAAACAGAACTTGATAAATGTGCCTTAAAAACTAATTGTAATAAATTGCATAATAATGGTGATATAGCTATTGACACTGAATTTTAATCATACTGTAAGTGCTGAACAATTTGCATGTATAATCTTAGTTAATATCATAACAGCGCTGTAACGATTTCTCTTTATCCTCAGTTTTTGGATGAGGCACAGAAAAATGAATGTGTCCAACATCACTCATAATGAAGCCATGATTGGAAAGCTAAAAAATTTTATTCCAGATTCTGTAGCTCATAATTACTATCCAGTATAACAGGAGAGGGAAGTGATAACTAAATAAACTCCTCTCATGGAAAAGAGCAGTATATTCTCATCTTTTCTCTTGTAGTCAAATTAATTGGTGATAAATGACATGCCTTATCAACTATCTTTTATGACACTGGTTATTTTAATGTCCTTAAAATCCAAGATCCGTTTCTTCTCACTCATTCCAGAAGCATTGGTTGGGCAAACATCTTCCAATTGCCAAGTTATGACTAGGTAGAACACATTGTAAGAAAGAACACATTTCTTGTTTTAAATTGGTCTTGACTAGATAAAAGATGCAGCCTGGAATACAAATGTGTGGCAAATGTTATGATGGAATGCACACAAAGTAGAGGGTGATAGGAAAGGAAAGGACCCATTAGATTTACAGCAATATCAGCATAACCAGATGCTCACATAATGTCCTCAGCAATCTGGCTGCTCTGGAAAGAACAGAAAACTCTAGTTTTGATCAAATCAACTGTTTACTAAGAGAAATACTATGATTTAGTAATATAACCTGGAGCCAGGTACCTGAGTTTGAATCTTGGCTCTATTAATTTTAAAAATTTTATTTATTATTTTTTATTTTATGTGTATGAGTATTTTGTCTGCATGTATGCAAGTGCACCTGTGTCATGCAATGCCCACAGAGGTAAGAAGAGGGCCTCAGATCCCCTGTAACTACAGTTATGGACAGGACAGTTGTTAGCTGCCTTCTGGGTACTGGGAATCAAACCCAGGTCCTCTGTAAGCACACCCAGTGCTCTTAACTGCTGAGCCATCTCTCCAGTCCTGGCTTTATTAATTTTTAACAACTTGCTTAATTTCCCCATTTTCTTGTCTGAAAACTAGGAATAACTTTAAAAAGAAGATTGCTTTAAGACTGAGGATGAGTTAATGTGTATGAACTCTTTAGAAGAATACCTGATACATATATATATATATGTACTTTATGTGGCACCTATTATAGTTGTAAGTAAATATGCTGATATTCAGTGAAATATCTTTGAGATAAGAATGGCTATCTTCTTTCAAAAGAGTCAGGTGATAGGAATGACAATATATAATTATTGAACTATTAATATATTCTAGTTATCATCTGAGGGTCTGTGCGCTGGGCAGCTTTAATGTCAACTTGACACACCTGGGTTGAGGGAGCCTCAATTGGGGAATTTCCTCTATTGGACTGGCCTGTGGCCATGTCTGAGGGGCATCTTCTTGATGAGTGATGTGGGAGGCCCTAGCCCATTGTGGGTGGTGCCACCCCTGGGCAGGTGGGCCTGTGTTGCATAAGAAAGAAGGCTGAGCAGGGGGCCAGGGAGCAAGACAATAAGCAGAGTTCCTCATGGCCTGTGCTCCAGCTCCTGCCTCCAGGTTCCTGCCCTGAGTTCCTACCTTGGGCTCCCGGATGAACTGTGATCCGGGATATGTAAAATGAATAAACCATTTCCTCCCCAAGTTGGTATTAGTCAGAGTGTTTTGTCACAGCAATGAAGAGACAAATTAGGACAGCAATTGGTACCAGAGAGTGGGATATTGCTGTGACAGACCTGACATTGGTATTTTCAGGAGGATTGTGGAAGCATTCTGAACTTTAGGCTGGAAAGTTCAGTTCTCAGAGTTTGTTGCTGCGGGAGCTTGGAACAGTTATGTTGAAAGAGTTGTGGATGACAGAGGCCTGGCTTGTGAAGCTTCAAAGGGAAGCAGAGACTATCAGGGCTGTTCGTGTGAGATTTTGGATTGAGAATCTGTGGGTTCTGGTTGGCTGGGGCTGAAGAATCAGCTGTGATTAAGAAGAGATCAGATTAAGAAGAGAAGCAAAACCTTTGCTTTACTGGGACAATTGATGCTAGTTAGCTGGGGCTGAAAAATCAGCTGTAAGTAACAAGAGATCAGTATCACTGAGGTGAAATCTTCTGGGACGTATTTCCTCAGGGTCAGCACACAGAGGGGACCCCAGCCTCCATCTCAAGCTGGAAGCAGGACTTAGTAATGTGTAAGAGTCTCCTGCATGGTTCTGGTGTTGAAAGCATGAAGGGGTCACAGAGAGCAGCTGAGGCTTGGCACGCAGAGGCCAGGAAAGGCCATAGGTGAAAGTGCAGCTTCAGTTGCAGTTAAGACCCCAGGATTGAAGGGGTCATGGAGAGAATCTGAGGCTTTGCACCCCAAGAGGCAAGAGGAGACCATTGGTGAAGGTGTAGCCTCAGTTTCAGTGGAGACCCCAGCTTTTTGGAGATGCTGGGACAATGGAATGACCACCAAGGACAGCGGCAAGTGTGGAATGGAGCTGGCCTAGGTCTGGGAGATGAGCTGTGTGTGCTGTGACTGCAAAGTCAGAGAAGTGGAGCTGCCAGAACCCTTTGGAGTCCAGAAAATCGTCAGTGAATCCCAGATGTCCAGCCTCGAGCTACTTTGCTTAGGTGTGCCCGATTCTTCCGTTGAAATAAGATACTTGTTTTGCATTTTACAGACGCCCACCCACAGTTAAGATGCTATTAAAAGAGACTACGGACTTTTAAGTGTTTGAATTTTTTAAGGACTGTGGGATTTTTAAGGTTGTGCTGCCTTATGTTGTGGTATTAACATTGTATCTTGGGGACAAGAATTGGAAAGTTTATGGTTTAATAGTGATGTGTTTGTGTGTCAAGTTGACAAGGGGTCAATTGTGCTGGACAGCTTTAGTGTCAACTTGACACACCTGAGTTGAGGGAGCCTCAATTGGGGAATTTCCTCTATTGGACTGGCCTGTGGCCATGTCTGAGGGCATCTTCTTGATGAGTGATGTGGGAGGGCCCAGCCCACTGTGGGTGGTGCCACTCCTGGGCAACTGGGCCTGTGTTGCATAAGAAAGCAGGCTAAGCAGGGGCCAGGGGAGCAAGCCAGTAAGCAGCGTTCCTCCATGGCCTGTGTTCCAGCTCCTGCCTCCAGGTTCCTGCCCTGAGTTCCTACCTTGGGCTCCCCAGTGAACTGTGACCTGGGATATGTAAGATAAATAAACCATTCCCTCCCCAAGTTGGTATTGGTCAGAGTATTTTGTCACAGCAATGGAGGACAAACTAGGACAGATTCAATTTAGGATCCTAGGGGAAGTAAAAGAGTTTATAACAAAACGCAAAAAGAAAAGAAAAACAAACAAACAAACAAAAATAAAACAAAACTAGGGAAGACATATTAGGACAGAGATATTTAAATATGTAATTTGCATAAAACACAAATAAATGGATAAATTAATTTAGTCTTGATTGAATCCAGAAATGTATCATAGAGAAGGTGGAACGCCACCTAGGCCTTGAGGGAACTCAACTACATGAATAGGAAGGTAATGAGCAATGCAGACAGCAGTGTGGCAGATATGGGAGGCTTGTAGGGGGAGTACACAGGCAAGTGCCTAGATATGAGAGGGGAAATGGACTTGTTTCTAATGAAGACATTTGCAAGCTGTAAAAACCATAAATAGATCTCAAAACTTGAGAGAGTAATATGGCATAATAACATTTGTGTTCTAGACAGACACTCCCATGGTACCACAGAAAATGGATTTGAGAGATTCAAGAGATTATTGTGATGGGGCTGGAGAGATGGCTGAGCAGTTAAGGGTGCTTGCTGCTCTTGCAGAAGACCAGAGTTCAGTTCCAAGCACTCACACCAGCTATGGGGCTCACAACTGCCTATAACTCTAACTCCAAATGATCTACTGGTCTTTTCTGGCCTCTGTGGGCACCTGCACTCACATGAACAAATAAATACACAAATACATGGAAAAAAAATAACAAGATCGTTTTTGAAAAGGGGACAATTTCAATGATCTTGCCTCAGAGGAGATTGTGGAATGAAGATGGGATAGAATAACAGGGAAGTGACCAGATTTGAGAAACCTTAGCAACTTTTAATATGAGTTTCATGAATTCAAGTTAGTACCATGTGCAATCTTAAATAAATGCAGATAATTCCTACATCTCTGAATTGGACAGCTATTTCAATTTACATTGAATTATGAGATTATTAGAGGGATTCTTTTCATTCTTTTTATGATTCTTAAGTACTTTAATAAAATCTCATATGATTTGTAATGTTCTAGTTTGATCATGGAAGCACAAAGGTAAAGAATATACTTCTTCGACCCACAGGCCTCTCTCCGGGACCAACCCAGCTCCTAGTGCAGTCCCCAAGAGCCCTTGGGGCTGCGTCCCGCCCCCATCTTCCTTTGCATTTCTGGGTGGCACAGCCACCACCTGCCCTAGACCAGCATCTTTCCTGGGCCTGGCTCCCAAGCCAGTCCAACCTCCAAATTCCTGAGACCAAAATCTTTCCTGGAGGGATCCAGACCTTAGGAGAAAGCCTGAGAGCATCTGATCCTCATCTGACTTGGGCCTCTGTGGGAACTCTTGAAGACAAAAGCAATCTGGCCACTCCAATATAAAATCAAAAGAGAGAACTGGAAGCTTAGACAAAAAAGCTTTTCATGCCCAAAAAGTAAACCACAAAGACACATAAAGTTCATAAAAAGAAGCAGACCTAAACTTGAAGGCTTGAGACTCACACAAGAATCAGGAACTATAAAAGAAAATCATATGTCAAAATCACAGAGAAAAAAATAATAACATGAAATACTGAAATAACATATCCCCACCAAATACCAATAGTCCTCTAGAGGAGTACAATGAGAACCCCCTAGAGATAATACAGTACATTATCTCAAAAGAACAATTATAAACATGATAAAAGAATTCAGTGAATTTAAAGTACACACAAAGAAATCAAAGAACTGAAGAAAGATAGGGATAAACTTCTGAATGAATTCAGAAAAGAGTTAGAAATATTGAA
>NW_008335376.1:1164922-1165936 GCF_000622305.1 Nannospalax galili
TAATCAGCCTGAAATGAAGAAGGGTGAAACACTCAGTAAGCCAATTAGAAACAGCAGGAGAAAGCTTCACCAATAGGATGAATGAAATGGAAAACAGAGTATCAAGACTGGAAGATAAAGTGGATGAACTGGACCACTCAAGCAAAGACTATGAAAAATTTAAGAAATCTCAAGAATGGAATATGCAGGAATTGACTGATACCATAAAAAGACCAAACTTGCGAATCATAGGCATACAGGAAGGAGAAGAATCCCAAGACAAAGGCATGGACCAGATCTTCAACATAATTGTGGAAGAAAATTTCCCAAACTTAAAGAAAGACATGCCCATACAAATAAAAGAAGCATACAGAACACCAAATAGACAAGACCAGAAAAGAAACTCTCCATGGTACATCATAGTAAAAACACTAAACGTACAGAACAAAGAGACAATACTGAAAGATGCAAAAGAGAAACAACAAGTCACATATAAAGGTAACCCCCTAGGATTAGAGCTGACTTTCTTGTGCAAACTATGAAAGACAGAATAGCCTGGACCAAAGTATTCTCAGTTTAAATAACCACAGATGCCAATCCAGATTACTATACCCGGCCAAAATGTCTATTATAGTTGAAGAAGAGAGAAAAATCTTACATGACATAAACACGCTGAAGGAATTCATGTCCACAAAACCAGCCCTTCAGAGAGTTCTGGAAGCAATACAAAGAGCTGAAGAAAGGAATGATTATACCCAAGGGGTTGCGGAAGGTAAACTGTGGATAAGTACACCTATGTCAAGAATGTAAACAGAAATAAAAATGACAGGATTCAATATTCATCTCTCATTAATAACTTTATTAATCGGCTGAACTCCCCAGTCAAAAGACACAGACTAGGTGAATGAATTTAGAAAAAAACCCATCTTTTTGTTGTCTGCAAGAAACTCATCTCACTTTCAAGGACAGACACTATCTTAAAGTGAAAGGATGGAAAAAAATATACCAGGCATATGGTACTAAGAAAAAAACAGG
>NW_008335376.1:1166143-1167556 GCF_000622305.1 Nannospalax galili
GGGACTTCAATACCCCACTGTCTCCATTAGATAGATCAACAGGGCAGAGAGTTAACAGAGAATTTAACAATACCATATATCAAATGAACTTAACAGACACTACTGAATATTCCACCCAAGCACCGAAGAATATAGTTTCTTTTCAGCACCCCAAGGAGCCTTCTCCAAAATTGACCATACACTGGGCCATAAAACAAACCTCAACAATAAAAAAGATTGAAATAATTCTATGCATTTTATCAGACCACAGTGCAATAAAGCTTAAAATCAACACCAGAAGAAACCCTAGTAACCACATGAACACACAGAGTTTAAACAGCACACTCCTGAATGATGAATAGTTCAAAGGAGGAATTAAGAAAGAAATAAAAGTATTCCTGGAACTAAATGAAAAGGACAATACAACACAACAAAACCTCTGGGACATGCTAAAACTGGTCCTTAGAGGGAAGTTCATAGCTCTAAGTGCCTACATCAAAAAATCAGAAAGAACACAAATAAATGACTTAACACTGCAACTCAAGACACATGAAAAGCAACAGCAAATGAAGCCCAAACCCAGCAAACAAGAAAAAATAACAAAAATCAGGGCAGAAATTAATGAAATTGAAACTAAGAAACAATACAAAGAATCAACAATTCCAAGAGCTGTTTCTTGGAAAAGATAAACAAGATTGACAGACTGCTAGCCCAGTTAACGAAAAGAAAGAAAGAGCAACTCCAAATCAGTAAAATCAGAGATGAAAGGGGAAACATCACAACAGACACCAGAAAGATACACAACATTATAAGGGAATACTTTAAAACCTATATGCTACTAAATTCAAAAACCTAAAAGAAATGGATGCATATCTAAAGGCATGGGAACCACCAAAACTAAACCAAGAAGAGATTAACAGCTTAAACAGACCCATAATTTAAAGAAGATCTACATCCAATACTACTTAATTTATTCAGAAATATAGAAATGGATGGAGAACTTCCAAATTCCTTCTATGAAGCCAGGATCACTCTAATACCAAAGCCAGGTAAAGATACAACCAAAAAAGAAAACTACAGACCCATATCCTTGATGAACATAGATGCAAAAATTCTGAACAAGGTACTTGCAAACCACATACAGACACACATCAAAAAGACCATCCACCATGATCAAGTCAGCTTTATCCCGGAGATGGAGGGATGGTTCAATATACCTAAGTCAATAAACGTCATAAATCATTTAAATGGGCTCAACGATAAGAACCACATGGTCATCACAATAGATGTAGAGAAGGCCTTTGACAAAATTCAACATGCATTTCTGTTAAAAGTCCTAGAGAGAATTGGACTGGAGGGAACATACCTCAACATAATTAAAGCCATATATAATAAATCCACAGCCAACATCATTCTAAATGGAGAAAAACTGGA
>NW_008335376.1:1168063-1169842 GCF_000622305.1 Nannospalax galili
CATAAAAACAATATGGTACTGGCATAAAAATAGACCCATAGACCAATGGAACAAAATTGATGACCCAAATATGAGTAAATGCAATTTCAACCACCTGATATTTGACAAAGGAACCAAGAATATTCACTGAAGGAAAGACAGCATGTTCAGCAAATGGTGCTGGCAAACCTGGATCTCCCCCTGTAGAAGAATGAAACTAAACCCCTATCTTTCACCCTACACAAAAGTCAGTTCAAGTGGATCAAAGACCTCAATGTAAAGTGAAACTCTAAAACTGTTAGAAGGAAACATTGGGAAAAACCTACAAGATATAGGTGTTTCATACACTGTTGGTTTGGCTGCAAACTTCTTCAACCCCTATGGAAAGCAGTGTGGAGAACTCTTAAAAAACTACAAATGAACTTAACATTTGACTCACCAAGGAGTTATACCACTCCTTGGCATATACCCAAAGAACTCATCCTATTGCAGAGACACTTGTAGATCCATGTTTGTTGCTGCTCTTTTCACAATAGCTAAGAGATGGAAGCAACCTAAGTGTCCCTCAACTGATGAGTGGATAATGAAAATGTGGTTCATTTATATGATGGAGTTTTACTCAGCACTAAAGAAAGATGAAATCATGAAATTTGCAGGTAAATGGATGGAACTAGAAACTGTTATACTAAGTGCAGTAACACAGACTCAGAAAAAAACTGACATATGTTCTCCCTCATATGGGGATCCTAGAACCAAACCCTATAAGTGAGTATGTATGTAGACATAACTACAGGAACTAGAATAATGGAAAGGAAAGAGGGAAGTAAAGAAAGAACCTGAAAGAGAAGAACAGTAGAAAACAGGCCTTAATAAGGGAGATATGGATAAAAATTGGGTTAGTTTAAGGGAGGGGGGAGGGAAGGGTATACAAGGAAACTAGGGGATAAAGGGAAAGAAGGAGCTCAAGAGAGGTAGGACCATAGGAGAAGGGTATTATTAAGGGAGAAAGGGGGAAATGGGGGCACCTTAAGTGGGAAAACCATGATGGAGGGGTGAGACAATGCAAGAGATAAATAATGTCTAGCTACTTTTCAAAACCAGAGGGAACCATATTACTCCTACAACCTACTGACAAAGTATACATAGCAGATCAAGAAATATATGTCTAGGTAAAGTTTTTCTGAGAATAATTGGTCTTTGTCCAAGATTTAGCTACATGACATACAGTAATTAAAAGTACCAGACTGGTAGAACTAACCTTGGATGTTTAACAGACATACTTTGAGGCCTATAATATTTGGTCAGAGGGAGATAAAGGACAGTTTTTGCTCCTTGCCCTCTCTTAGGTCGACTAGTTCCAGTGGACTATGAGCATCTCTCAAAATGTCCTGTATTTGTGGTGGGTCACCTGTCCTCTTGATCAAGGAGGTCGAGGAGACCCCCTAGATGGACCTGAACCAGTGTCCAGTCTACAAAGAGGAGGGTCAACACAGTGGAATCATTTCCTTCATGCTTCCAAGCCAAGCCAACCATGGTCGAGCAGGACCTTTGACTTATCTTCACATAGATGGAACTCATAAAAGAAAGGAGCCAGGGGCTCCTCCCAAGTCCATGTGACCCCTGAGGAACAGATCCTCAAACGACCTTAAGAGTAAAAATAAATTGGTTTATCTGGGCCAACTGTATGGCCTTAAACACCCAAAAGGAAAGTATAACCAAAGATTAAAGGGGTCAATATAATTTCTTAAGAGTCCATATGCATAGCTAAAGGCTACATAACAAGCAACAATGCCAGACAGG
>NW_008335376.1:1170007-1170177 GCF_000622305.1 Nannospalax galili
CTGGATTCACCAGAAGGGCAAGTAGTGGGGAATGGCTGGAGGGGCTGACAACACAGTAAGCAGTAGCAGGGATATCAGAGTATAAGGGTTCCAGTGTGGGGAGGGAGACTATAGGCGGTTGCCATCTGGGAAGTGGGTGTATAGTTGAATAAGATGTTTTGGGATGTTCT
>NW_008335376.1:1170238-1170352 GCF_000622305.1 Nannospalax galili
ATTATGGCCTGGGTGTGGTGGTGCACACCTTTAATCCCAGCGCTCCAGAGGCAGAGGCAGACAGATCTCTGAGTTCAAGGTCAGCCTGGTCTACATAGTGAGTTCTAGGACAGC
>NW_008335376.1:1170541-1217446 GCF_000622305.1 Nannospalax galili
AAAAATCAATAAAAATGAGTTTTATTTGAGGAAGAAGCATAAAAATTTGCTTCATGTTAATTAGTAGATGTGGAAAACATTACCACTGAGATCTACCCGATGATTTTATATCCATGCTCAGATGGTCTCAGAAAGTAACAGACTGTGACTAGTAATAATCAGATACACAGAGATTAGAGACAGATGTGCAAATATGTGTTAGTAGCATTAAAAAATGTAGGAAACAGCATATCTTAAAATGAAATGGAGATCTTCTGTGCTATGTTAATGCTGTAATGAAATTCTTCTTCTAATCATGTGGCTATTAAATAAATAATTTTTTAAAAAGCTGGGGAAAAAAGAATATACTTATTCTTAAATCTGGATTTAATATCTGTCAAGAAAGTAAAAGCTTCCCTTAATAATTACATTCGGTACCAAAAACAAAATTAAAAACTAGGCAAACTACCACAAGAAGATAAATATTCTCATTTTAGAATGCCTACAGGAAAAATCGAACCCATTTCAACAGTTAGTATAAAGTTATGATTGGGAATTTTAGTAGCTTCTTGATAAAATTTGACACTTAAAGATGAGGAAATTCAAATGAGTTCTGAAGGTCACAAAGATGGTAAGTTTTCAGTGCTCATCTATGACTGCTGACCCAGTCTAATTCACTTTCTACAGACACAATATGGTACTGTCTGTAGGTAAGGATTTATTATTGTTATTGTTATTATCGTTATTATTCACAGATGATTTTCTAAATTGCTTCTCTCAATTTTCTGCTGCACTCCTGACATTTTGTACTGAAAGATTCATAGTTATTGGACATGCTCCAGTAATTGTAGAGTTCTGGCCGCATTCCTAGCCTCTGCCCACCAGATGCCAATTACACTGTCCTCCTCTCACAGTGGTGATAACCAAAAATGTCTCTAGACACTGACAAATATCCCCTTAGAGGAGAAATGGCCCCAGTTAAGAACAATTGCTCTGAAGTCCTTGCTGTCCCTAAAATACCATGTACTTTAGCCAAAAGAGGAAAAATGTAAGAAACTGCACAATTTCTCCTGAAAATTCTAAAATTTTTCATTATAATTTCTACCATGTTTGCACCCTTTTCTCAAAAAGTTGAGCACCTGTTTGCCTTCTCTCTAACTCTCCAATTGCAATGCAAGACTCTTCCCTCTCTGCTTTTATTCTGGCTTCCCTATTCCTAGCAGTGTTTTGCAGCAGTTGAAGCCACATCCCCAGGCTCTCTTGTTTTCTTGAAGAAGCAAGGGCATTCCGCTCTTCTTCCAGGAATGCCTGCCAGTAACCTCCGTGGCTCATGCTCTTGCCAGGCAAACTCTTCCCCTGTCTGTGGTCCCTCTCTTGGTTCCATCTTCTGTGACATGACTGTGTATCCTGGTGCTTGATAATATTATCTCCATCCACACTTCGACCTAAGTACTGTCGCTAATCCCTGGTTTACCTCACATTCCCATTTCATAGTGTACATTTTCCATAATCTATGCAACTAATTGCTACAGGATGAGTTCTGTCCCCCTAAAATCTGTATTTTGAAACCCTAGCTCCTGCTGTGGAAGTATTTGGAATCAGGAAGTAATTAATGTTAAATATGGTCAAGGGGTTTTGAGCTGATAGTGCTATTGTCTGCTTACAAGCACATACCAGCACTTAGGCTCTCCACCCCTCCCTATCCTCCTCCCCAACATGAGGACAAAGCCACAAGAAGTTGTCTGCAAGCCGGAAGAGTCTTCACCAAGAGCTGAGTCTACCAGCACCTTGTTTTAAAATGCTCAGTCACCAGAACTCTGAGAAGAGGAATTTCTGTCGTTGAAGACACTCAGTCAGCTTATTTTCTTATGGCAGACCAAGGTGCCTAATACATCAGCTTCTTGTACTATATTTTCATTGTTTGAAGAGGATGGAGGGGTTTTGTTTTTCTGCCAACCCTGATTGGCACAAGTTATTTATATCATTGATAGAATATAATATTTATTGAACTTTTTATGTGTCTGACATTATGCAAAAAAAAACTTCAATATTCATTTTCTTACTGGTTCTTTCAACATTATAAGGGAAGACGAGGATATGACTTAAGAGAGCACGGGTTCTGAATCACTTAGTACCAATCTCAATTCCTTCACTTGCTGGCTGCATGCCGTAAATCAGTTCATCGTGCTAGACTATAGTTCCCTTGTCTGAAAATGAGTCTAATAATTAGCAATAACCCAAGAGGGTTGTTTTCTGTAAAGTGCTTAGAACATGTTTGGGGATAGAGTAAATTCTCAGTAAATCTATAATTTTCAGCTACAATTTATTGTGTGCCAATCATGTGCTAAGCATTGTGTAATAAGGGTAGAAACATAAGAAACTATGTCTTCAAAGAGTTTTCATATACTGACAGGCAAACAGAACAATAATAACAAAATATGGCAAGTTTATAGAGAAAAATATTATCAGGAAACTAACACAATGGACAGTCAGGGTTTGGGAGACTTATGTCAAGGTCTGAACCTCAGTTCTGCCAACAACAAACTGTTTGAGTCTGGGGCACATGATCTACCTTCTCTCAGCTTTAATCCTCTCATCTGAAGAATGGCAGTACTATGGGTACATATCTTATAAGGCCATGTGAGAAGGAATGAAAAAATAAATGCATAGTTTATTGTAGAGTTTTTGGTAGATGACACGTGTTCATAGAACTGTTATTTTTATCATTGATAGGAGAGTAGAGAATAGGGATATCTAACCAGCAAGGATGTGCCAAGTTTCCTGGTCCTTGGTCTTTACTCTGAGCTGCTTGATGACAGCTGTCTTCCTTTCTTTTCCTCTTACTCAGAAGAGTGTAACGAGTCACACTTTTCTACTATGAGAATAAATTATTACAGATACTTTAGAAAATTTCTTGACACAATTTATTAAAACCTAATACATATCTACAAAACAGTTCCATCCCCACATATATATCCAGAAATATATATATATATATAGTAGAAGAAGACATGTAAAAGGATATTTATAGTAGTTTTATTATAATAGTGCAAATGACCATTAGCTGAACAATGGATCAATGCATTGTGATATATTCATACACAGTGGAATATGACATAGCAATGAAAATAAGCTACAGATACATGCAACAATATAGATAAATCTCATACAAAAATATGAGCAAAAGGAGTCAGAATGCATAGCTTATTTCATCTACAGGACATGTAAGGCCAGACAAATGGATCTATGGTCATAAGAGTCAGGACAATGGTTATCATACTTACCAAGAGGATCAGTATACTGGTACATATTTACCAACAAGCACTCAAAAATCACTGACTTTACAGAATTTTCCACAGTGCAGCATAACCATGGTGGATTACAAAATACCAACAGACCTCACCAAACAGATTTGTTAAGAGATACAGGTGTGCACAATCTGCTCTGCCAACTAGGCCTGAGGCAGCTCTAACAAACCACTGGAAGGTGGCGTTAGGGATCACTGTAGTGTGCAAAGAATTTCTTCATCTGGAGAGTGCCAACATGGGCATAAGCATAAGCCTAGAGTGCCACACTGAACATTTAGCCACTCTGCTGCCTGTATATTAGATTTTAGTAGAAAGTAAAATCTAAAGACGTTCCTATGAACTAGGAAGAAAACGGAGTTTTAACTGTTGTATGTCAGATGTTCTGTGGTTGGGAGATGGACACTCAGATTTTTTTTTTTGTCCTTAGAGCACTTCTGAAGTGAAACACAGTATTACCAGTCAGTGCCATACAACAGAAGGAAGAAGGTGGCACATGCCTCTGGGCCAGCCTTCATTATTTCAACTTCAGACAGTCTTATCACCAGTGGCTACTATACGTCATAACAGTCTTGTTTCTGAGAAACCTGAGATTCTCTGTCCTAATAATTTACAGTCCTGCCACTTTGAAATTTAGATTACTCCACTGCGTGATTCCAGATGAGCATCACTGCACACACAATGATCAGACAGGAAAAAAAAAAGCATCGATGTAAACAACAGCACTTTTATTTTGAGTAAAAATACACGTTCATTTTCCTTCATATTTAAATATGGTGAATATGTGTAGAACATAATGTAGTCTATCTGGGTGAGATATTTCAATAAGGCAGTTGCTCCTGACATATACAGTACTCATATATTTAAAGTTACAGAGCAAAAATTTGTTGGTAACTTGACAAGTCCACAGATTCATTTGCTCCCAATCTGGCAGAAGAGCACCATAGAAAACACCAAACCAATGACCTAGAAGTGAAATCAAACACAGGGTTAAAAGAATTTAAGAGATAACACTGGAGACTTTAAAACACTGTCTACTAAATATGGGAAATTAGACTCCAGTGGAACAGAGGATCACCAAAGACTGGAGAACAGATGTGTGTGTGTGTGTGTGTGTGTGTGTGTGTGTGTGTGTGTGTGTGTGTATCAGAGGTTTTCAGCTGACCAGTCAGTCTTCAATGGCTCCGCTTAGCTGGGCAATATCAGCTCTTACTAGGGCTCCTTCCCTTTCTCTTCCTATGCATACATCTTTCTGTAGGGTACCTCCCTTTGATTTCTGGGGACCTCTGGCTTCTAGGTCCTAAATATAGCTATTGTTTTCATTGAAAGGCCATGGGCATCTGATTTGGATCATCTGTATGAAAACCAAGGAGTCTAAAATTTTTCTTACTGAAGTTTTAGGTAATGCTCAGAAGAATGAAAAACAAGTAACTCTTCGAAAAAGTGTCTTTCTAAACTATGGGGAATAGTTTAATTCAGGGATTTTCTTTTGAGGTGACAAAACATGACTGAAAATGTAGAGCAGTCTCATTAGATCTTCCAAAATTACAGATCCCCAAAACTTGGTCCAATTGGCTCTGCAGATGGTGACTTGAATGTTGTGGCTTTGGTGGAGAGATGACAGAAAGGACCTGTGCTCAACACAGTCGGAAAGTGCCCCACCCAGTCGCTTTTGAAAGAAAGCTGGAGGAGAAAGGTGCCATTTGCTGAGATATCGAAAACTTCCTACTGTGTTTTCTTTCTGCTCACTAATACCTTCCTGGAAATGTAATTTAAATGAGCCCTGCAAACGTTTTCCTTCTTAAAAGAAAAAAAAATAAATAGATACCAGTCCTCTAAAGTAACAGCTCTCATTCAGAATGTTTTAAGATTTAAGGTTAAAATGGAATCTTTTTGCTTTGATCCCAAACATTATGGTTAAGGTAAAAGAATCAGAAAGGACTATCAAAAATAATGATATAAGGCAACTTTACTCCTTTAATGTCACATATCCTTGAAATAAACACCCACCACTCATCAACAGATCATAGGGATAAGGCAGGCTTTAGACTGAGGAACTGAATGAAAACACTTCCAAATGGTTGTGTGAATCAGCTCTTCACCACTAACATCACTTCTTTCATTTCCTTATCTGTATAAAGAACATTTATGATTGTTCAGAAAAACAGCAAAAAGAGAGAAATTCATCATTTTACAATGTGTTTACTGACTCACAACAAGCATGCTGTGTTTATGCACAGAGTCCAAATGCTGAAGCTGTTCTTAAAATGTGATAAAATGGCCATTTCTCTAGGACCTCCTGTGAGGGTGATTTCCTACTAAATAATTAATATTCCATTACCAACTCCAATTGGTATTTTTTCAGTGAAACTGAAAACATAAAGTGCTGATTAATTAGGATACTAATCTGCTTATGTTTAAATGAGAATTCCAGAATGTTCGGAGATAATTTTTCTTACAGAATCAAGTATCTTGTATAGATTTCCTAGCATGCAGCCCAAGAAAAGCCCTCAGCTACACAGTCTACAAAGCCTTGCAGATAACTCACAGACACCTCCACCTAAGGTCTTAATGTGAGAGGGCTTCTTTCTTCATAGGATTTATTTTCTCAGAAGATAGTCTGCATGGATTTTCTGCAGGTAGCTAACTGCTTCCATTTCCTTAAAAATGTTTATGAGAAGATACTTTTCTTTCTATGTATCTATGTGTTCTTGATTTGGAAACCAAGAAAGACAGGTTAAGTATTGAGAAACTCATCCTAATGACTCTAAAACTAAAATGCATTTGGGGGCACATTTCTATTGATTGGATAACAGGACTAGTTACAAAGCTCTCTTTTTAATAAAGGAAAATAGGACATATAATGATTTTTCTTTTTCTTCAAACTCTAGAGGGAAGAGGCGTTAGAGTGGGGAATTAAATAAAAAATTTCAAACAATTCTTTGAATCAACTGTTTATAGTATCTACAGATAGTCTAGGTAGCAGAATTTAAAAGGTTTCACTAATAAATGGTTACATTTTATGACAGTACCACATAATTCTATACTAATAAATTACTGTACAGAAAGTTTTTATTCAGGCACTTTCCAGGAAAATTATTTAGGAGAATCTATAAGCTCTCTAAGTGTATAATAGGTACCTGGAATATACCAGTTTTGTAAAATAATGAAATCTACTGTTCTTGCAAACTTATTTTCCACTAAATCTGTTTATATTTTTTTTGAGACAGAGTCTCCTCCCTGTAGCTTCAGCTGGACTTTACTTGCTATGTAATCCAGACTGGCCTTGAACTCACAGAGATCCGCCAGCCTCTGCCTCCTGAGTGCTGGGACTAAAGGCATGTGCCACTTAACAATGACTTTGGCTGTGAAATGGGAGCCATCAGTCTCTCCAATCAATCATTTTCTTGTTACATTTGGCTCTGCTTCAACAAACTTCTTTTTAGTATTTGTGGGTTTGTTTTGTTGATTTTTTGTTTGTTTGTTTTTTGAGACAGGGTCTCCCAGTGGCCCTGGGTGGCCTGGAACTCGCTATGTAGACAAAGCTGGGGCCTCAGTCCCACAGAGATCTGCCTATCTCTGCCTCCAGAGTGCTTGGATTAAAGGTGTGTGCCACCATGCCTGGCACAACAAATTTCTTAAAAGCATATGTGAGTCGTATTCAGTCATAGTTAACTGTCTAAATTTGGGTCTAACATGAAATTTAATACTTAACCTTTTAAAGCCTGCTTTCCTGATCTTAGCTAATTAGTGATCAAACCCAGGTCTCTGAGCCTTATTAAGCACAAGCTCTATCTTCAGCCCCAGTCATTCATTTAAAATCTACTCTGTCAAAGTATGGGTCTATGCACGCAATATGCTTATACAAGTACAGACATATAAGTGAGTCTTCACTCTTTTCTATAGCCGTTAACTCTGATTTCTAAATTAGCATGAGGCCAGAATACAAAGTAAAAAACCAAAGGACATTGTACAAATGACAGGGTCAAGAAAAACATTCAGAATATAAAGTACAGTTGCCTTTTATCCTATATCAGACATAAAGAAAGCCACATCTTACCAACAGAGGATATTTCACATTTAGACTTATTAATTGGGACTACAAGAAAGCAATACTATTTCACACTAATACTACCCATCTTTTCCTAATACTTGACTGGGAAATTCCACCAGCAACTTAAATAACCACTTATAATTTAATCACTTTAAAATTAACTAAAATTCCTGCCTGGCAGTGGAATGACACAAGAAGGTGAAAGCTACTGGAGAGATTAAAGATACATTACCCAGCATTCCGTGAGAATGGAGCAGATGCCAATCAGCTGAGCTCACCTTGCTCAGTGGCACTAACCACACTGGCTACTGCATTGAAACAGGCTCCTGAGTGAATCTGACTCACTTAATATCTACATTTCCCAAGATCTGAAATAATTCCAAAAATGCTCCTTTATAAATGTTTTATTTCATCTCTTTGGCAAATATCTCAAAGCTGTATAAAATTATCCTCAGGTTTTAAAATATAATAATAAACATGCCAAGAAAGTCCATCAAGATAAAAATCCGATGCAAGACTTTTTTTTTCAACATCAATAATTAAATTGGCGAGAGTGATTCATAAGCTTCTCTCAGAGTTTCTTGGAAACCTCTCCGAGTCAGTTCACAGTCTCTGAGCTGGGAAAATCAGAAGCTATTACTCCAGGTTTTTAGAAATTCTTGGATTTCTCTAGAATGAACTAACAGGAAAATATCTCTCCACACTTTTGAATTCAGCTTTAATTTTCTGTTTAAAATAAAGATCAGAATTGGAAAGTTATAAGGTCGAATCTTTGCTTTTGTTTCACACTTTCTCACTTCAGAAAGTTTAAAGCCTTGTGCCAGTGTTTAATGGGAAGTGAATACTTAAGATTAAGAACTGCATAGAAATTAGTCCCATTTTTTTCAATAGAGAAGTTATTCAGAAATAGCATCTTCAGCCCTCTTTGGCTCGTAGGACTGTGGTCCCACCTGTGCCAAGCTCAAGGCTGATTTAGGGAGACACTAGACCCCAGGCAGTGTGTCCCCAGCGCTTTTCTAAAGCAAAGAACTTTCTGCCTTGGCTCACCACAAGTATTAGAGCTAACAAACATTGGAATGGATGCAGAGTTGATCACACAGCATTATACTGTACCTCAACGACTGCCAGACCGAACGCAATTCCAATAACTATGATGAAGTGTTTTTCAACCAAATCTTTTATCAAAGAAAGACATGTCTGTATAAAAAAAAAGCATGAAACATTGTTTTTAGTAAAATTTTAACCTTATATTAAGGTTTAATTCATTTGGTTGCTAGTTTATATTGGTATTGTTTTAGCTAGCTTTTCTCTTGTTGTGATAAACCAGGGAGCTTGGGTACGGTAAGTGGGGGAGACAGTTTATTTCATCTTAGGGGTTAAAGTCCATCATCAATGGCAGTTCAAGGCAGGAGCTTGAGGCAGAAACCATGGGAAAATGCTGCTCACGGGCTTGCTCAGAGGCCTGCTTATATTCAACTGGCTTTCACGTGTAGTTCAGGCCCCACTTCCTAGGGATGGTACCACCAACAGTAGGCTGGGCCTTCCCACATCAGTTATCAGTCAAGAAAATACCCCACAGACATACCCACAGGCCAGTCAATGTATTCCCTAATTAAGACCCCCTCAGATAACTCTGGGCTTTTTCAAGTTGACAGCTCCTAACTAGGCAGGGGCTGAGGTATACACTGAGCCGAACAGAAGAAGGTTATTTCTGCTACCCATGCTTCACTCTTACTCCATACATTCTAATGCATTTGAGGCAAAAAAAAAAAAAAAATGTTTCAGCTTCATAGCTCCTGAATGCAAAGGTTGATAATCATAAATAGATTTTCACCAAAGTCTCACCAAATTATAATTTTGTAATCTAAAAAAATCATAAATAATTTTATTTTCTCTTCAGATTTCACGTCAGAATTGCTATTACTTTAACTATGTTTTATAGGTTTATGATCTGCAGCACAGGTTTTAACTAATTGTAGTCCAAATGTTCATTTTCAAAACAAAGAACTTAAAAATCCTTTAATAATAAATATGAAGGCTATTTTTACATTAAAAAGAAAAAAAATGTGCTTTTCTACTATTCAATAAGAAAGAAAATTTATAAAAATCTCTTTCTCTCTCTCTCTCTCTCTCTCTCTCTCGAAATTTTCTGCTTTTCTACTGTGGCTTTTGACATGTATTGAAACCAGAATGGAAATTCAATTTTAAAACATTTCAGATAAATTCTAAACATCCCAACAATCATAAATTATAAGGATAATTTTTAAATGGAAAAATGCTTTCAATAAGAAAGAAAATTTATAAAAATCTCTTTCTCTCTCTCTCTCTCTCTCTCTCTCTCGAAATTTTCTGCTTTTCTACTGTGGCTTTTGACATGTATTGAAACCAGAATGGAAATTCAATTTTAAAACATTTCAGATAAATTCTAAACATCCCAACAATCATAAATTATAAGGATAATTTTTAAATGGAAAAATGCTATGTAAGTTAATAAATATACTATCTGTATTGCCATAAAATATATCACACTATGACAGTCATGTGTGTGAAAGCCTAACAAAATCTTGCTACTTAGTAGTTACAGTAAAAGTTCTCCCCAAGTCTGAGGAAGTCTTTTCTCACTTCATTTCTGAAGGTAATGGGTTTCTCCACTCACTAGTAATCCAAAGCAGTAAACAACAGAGAAGATCATCATCATGTCATTTAGGGTTAAGTAGATGAAGGATTGTGTTTGTGAACCACATTCATTGTTTAAGAAGGGTTTTGACTCCTCCTGAACCCAAGATAATAAAGTTTTCTTGGAAGAAGGTAGGAAAGACAATAAAAAAAATGTGAATTATGGCATTCCAGATTTCTTATTTTTCCAGACTCCTTGAAAATGACACACAGCAGACGGAAACATTCACTGAATTTATGTCCTTTTTAGAGCACTAGGGCCACTATCAACTTAGAGTCAGCTGAATTACGTGTGAATTTTGAGGAAAAAAAATTTAGGTGCTTCATAGAATGTATTTGAGGAAAAATATCTTTTAACTGAATCTTTAATAGGAAACAGACATCCGTGTGTAACTGACTTTACTAATTTCCTCATTCTCGTCATCCTAAACTGGAGCAACATTCATTTGATTGATTCTGCCCTGCAAGCACTGTGTTGCTAAACACAAGCTGGCAGGAGGGGATCAGGGAGGAAAAAAAAGTACAAATAAAACTTTTTTGTTGATATTATTTTGACAATGAAAGGAAACAATAATGTTGCAGAACAGTAACTTCCCATGAGTTACTTTAAATTAATGACACCAGCACTCCTTCTGAACAGGGCTTCTTCAGGTTTGATGAGCTCAGAGATATAGAACAAGAGTCAGGAGAGAGATTTTTCCAGATGATAGTGTGTTTCCTTTTATTTGCTAACCTCACAAGCAGGTGTAAATAAAAACAATGCTGGATTGAAAATAATCTTCAGGTATTATTGAAATGAATCCATTGTGAGTTATGAAAACTTATGTGTGTCTCTCCCAACAAGATTATAATCTAAAGGATTCTGAAGCTTGTCTGATTCTAGCAAGGGTATAGCTGACACAATTTAGTCATTGAAGAATAACAGCAAACAAATCAAGCATGAATGTCAATTGTTGTGTTTGGACTAAGCCCTTCCATGCAGAAGGAACAGCTTATGAAAATCTTTGTGGTGATAGACAGAAGCTAAGTCCTCCATGAAGCCAGATTCTGAACATCAAACACTAAGTTAGACAGAGATGATAGGACTTGTGGGTCAGCCCCTATCCAGGCAGTCCTCCATTGGACTGAGGTTGTCTAATTATTTTTCTCTCTTCTCTATTTGAGAATCAGCTCTATGAGTACAGATATTATACCCTGTGTACATATCAATCACTTCATTAGATAACATGAGAATTTTCTCAAATGTTTACTGCTTTGGATTAGATGTGAGTAGAGACGATCTGGCACGCAGAAGGTAGTCAATAACTATTTGACAAATTTGTTAACAAAGAGAAATTTGAAAACTGGACGTTGATACCTACAAGTCACATATGAGGATGTTTATAACACAAGATAGAAATTCATCCTTTAAATTGATTTTAAATATCCAAAACTATTTCTATTAACTCATCTAGTTATTATTGAGTAATTGCTGTATTTTCATATCACAATTTCCACTGTAATTGCTGCACTTTAATTTTCAGAGACTTTCACTGTGATAATAATATAACAGAATCACTTATTGCACCAAATTTAAATTAGTTCTCACCTCTGAGTAAACAGATTGGCCCCCATAAGACACACAAGAAGTTCCGGATGCTTTTTCACAACTGCATGACTGAGAAGCATAATTAAAATTACTTCCCCAATCAGCTGCTCCATTGATCAGTCCACAACATTTCAACTGTACAATGAAAAGCAGAACAAAAAAACAGTGAGAAGACAACCAAAAACATTGTCAAGCACTGAGTTTTAGTCCCTGAATGTCATTACAAAGATGTTTCTTATGATATAATATGAAGATTTATTTTCATAATATCTATGTGTATATGTGTGCCTGTGTGAGTATATGTCATATTTGCATGGGTGCCTGTGAAAGCCAAAAGAGGGTGCTGCTCCAGTTCTATCTCCAGGGGATTCAACACCCTCTTCTTATTCAACATTCATAGATATATAAATTAAAAATAAAAGTCATGGGCTGGAGAGATGGCTCAGCGGTTGTGAACACTGGCTGTTCTTGCAGAAGATCCGGGTTCAAATCCAGCACCCACATGGCAGCTAACAATTGTCCATAACTCCAGTCCCAGGGGATCCGACATCCTCTTCTGACCTCTGCGGGCATTGCACATGCAAGCAATACATACATACACATAAAATAAAAATAATAAATAAAATGTAAAAAAAGTTGTCAAAAAGAAAGAAGGAATGCTTCATCTCTGTCTCAACAGCAATAAAGGAAAAATGACTAAGATGCCAAAGTATGAGGAAATTGTAAATAAGATAAAAAATTAAAAACATAACTTTCAGTTTTGATGATATGAGAAAAGACAGAGTCTGATCTATGCATCTTAGATTTTTAGCAAAAAAAAATTTCCAAGAGATTCACCAGAGACTCAAGTTCTCATAAAAAAAAAAAAAAGATTTAAGAAGTTTTAAAAGTAAAATTTCCATCCCATGATCTCTGATCACTTTTAGAGGAGAGGAGAAAAAGGACAAGAGACATTTCAAAGAGCAAAGAAGAGTCTCCAGGGCTGGCCCTAAGACTGAAGATTTGTGGAGATCTTTAAAATATGGGAGTGAGAACAAATGAAGGATCGACAGTTTAGAAAAATGTCAGGAAGGCTAAGATTCAGAATAAACTCACTAAAGGGAGACCAGGTCCTGGCTGTGCTTGAGGAAAAAACAAAACAAAACAGGAAGTGCTAATCCAGATGACTAAAGGCACATGACACATATCATCAGATGAAAAGAAGGTAACTATCCCCATCCTGCTCCTAACTGCCCTGTTAGAGAGAAAATTTTAAATGTTTTGGAAAAGAAACAACAAAACTAGAACCAGTGCTGGGTAGTCTTTCAGACTCTGCTACACTGAAATGTCAAAAAGCTGAAAGAATTTTCATTCCACGGTTGGATGGCCATACTACTTGTATTAAAACCTCATTCTGCCCTGGTTTCTTCATCTGTAAAACACAGATAATAACAGCTGCTGCTGATGGCATCTGATCACCAGCAGTGTTGTGAAGGTAAAAATTAGAAAAGCCCCACAGATATGCAGTGTGAGGCCCAGTGCCTGGCTTGTAGAACTGCTATAATTTGGTTTGTTCCCTGCTGTTGTTCCTATTATTCTCTCGTGTGAACTTGATCAGCTCAACATCATTATCACTGATTTGGATAAAGACATAGAAAGGGGAGAGGTGGAATGATGGCTCAGTGCTTAAGAGCACTGGTTGCTCTTGCAGAGGGCCAGGGTTTGCTTCCTAGCACTCACATGGTAGCCAGGAACCATCTGTAACTCCAGTTCCAGGGGATCCGATGCCGCCTTCTAACCTCCAAGGGCATTACACAACATGGGTGCCTACATGCAGGCATTACAGTCATGCACAAAATTTTTTTAAAAGATATAAAATGTGTTCAGTACTGTAGAGCAATCAATTTCAAAGGGAGTTCAAATAATGAGTTTAAACTAACAAGTTCAATTGAGACAAATATAAAGTACTTGGGCTTTGGTCCAAAGACTGATTTGCACAAATATACAACTCAACCAATGGTCTTATGATAAATAGATAAAATTTTCAGGTAGTTCCAAGGTCAATATTAGTAAAGAGGGCTTTCTTGAAAAAAAGCTCCTTCCCTGTTCCCATGGCAGAGATGACTAATTGTTTAACTTTTCCTGAATACCAAATTTTGAATAGAATTAATCAATGTGAACATGCTATATAAAATAGAATATAGTACTGTAGAGATGGCTCAGCAGTTAAAAGTACTGGCTGCTCTTGCAGAAGACCCAGGTTCAGTTCCCAGCATCCACACAGGGGCTAACAACCGTCCTTAACTCCAGTTCCAAGGGAATTCAATGCCCTCTTCTGACCTCCACAGATATTGCATGACATGGGTACATTTACATACATGCAGGCAATACACTTATACACAAACTAATAATAATAATAATTAATAATAAAATATTTAAAATAGAATATAAGTCCCCTATGCATATAGATCCATCCATATTTGGAAACAGCATACTTCAGGATTCTTAAAGAGGTATAGACATAGGAGAGAGGGTAAGAGATAGGAAAACTAAAGCATATCACAACATCTGCTCTTTAAATCAGCAATTAGGGCAGTTAAGGAAGAAGTTTGACCAGAACACATTGAAAGTTATATGATAATTGGATGTAAAAGACCAGAGTTAATGATATAACACCTTTATATAAATACTTAATGTTCAAAATCCAAAAGGGGCATATTCCATCATCTGTTAATAGAGAATTTGTATCGGAATTCCCGGAAATAAAAAGGCTGTGCAATATCTGCAATTTCTGTCCACATGTAGCATGGCCCCCAGATGAATGAGAATTAAAGGTAGGGTCCTTTTGCCAAAGAAATACAAGTAAAAGAAAGAAATCCAAAAGATAAAGAAAGATGAAAACAGGCTCAGGATGTATACTAAAGAAAGAGGGGCCTATGAATACTTGGAGTTTTAGGCAGAGGATTTCTGAACATGAATGGTGGGAGCACCTCAGGTAGGAGCACCTCAGGTGGGAGCATCTCAGGGAGCACATCATAACCACAGAACATTTAGTAAGTCCCAGTTGGCATTAAGACCTTCAGTCCCAGGAAATGTGCTTCAAATGTGACCCAGCACTTTTCCCAGAAGTGGTTACCCCATGCTCTTCTGTCCCAGGTCAGCTTACTAGGGAGGGCCAAGATCCCTCTGCCCACTCTGAGGAAGACTAGGCTGCCTACAGTCTTCTTGGGGGGAGTAGGGGGAGCGGGGAAGAGAGGAAAACAGCTTCACACACAGGAAGCTGGACAGGGACTGACCCATATCAGATTTCATTCTTGGAAACAGTCTTTTAAGCAGAATTTTTATGAGCTGGAATCTGTCCAAATAGGAACTGGTAAATGCTCAAGAAAAAAAAATGCCATCTGATAAAATAAATAGTCTAAGAAATTAAGGATGTTTGGGCTTGAAAAGCAAAGCTTGGGGAGTCAAACAACAGATATTTTGAAAGAAAAAACAACCATGTGTACAGACATCCACTGACTTTCTTTTTCCTCTGAAATTCCAAAAGCTTTAGGTCTAAATGATATGAGTCTAGGGGAATGTTTCAAAGTGGGGAAGAGCACACTGATGACGAGCACACAGGTGGGATGAGCAAAAATCCTCCCAGATCTTCAATACATAATTGGTAGATAATAAATATAAAATATAAATCAATGGGGGCTGGAGAGATGGCTCAGCAGTTAAGAGCACTGACTACTCTTGCAGAGGACCCGGGTTTGATTCCCAGCACCCACATGGCGGCTACAAACCATCCTTAACTCCAGTTCCAGGGGAATCCCTCTTCTGACCTCCACGGCATAGCACGACACAGGTGCACTCACATACGTGCAGGCAATACACTCATACACATAAAATAAAAATAATAAAATTTTTTTAAATCAATCAATGATAAATTAGGTTAAATCACCTATAAAGTTCAGGCCTCCTTTAAGATCCTGAGAATGTCTATCACAAGCCAAGCCTGCAGCAAGCCTAGATGTACTTAATATGACAGGAATTCTGAAATACATAGGTGTGGAAGCATCTCACAAAATAACTAATATTTCAGTCAATATTTAAAGTATGTGTATTCACTAAGAAGAGGAGGTTCATACAAGGATAGGAAATGATGTAAAGATAGAAAAACAGAGTTGCTCAAGGGACCTTGAGCAGACAAACCCAGCCAGACATAGTTTTCCTGAGGAAGTAGTTCTTAGTACAGATTAGGTAGGAACCAAATAGTAGAATACCTTTAATGTCTTTCTAAGTTTTGATTTTATCTTAAAGACAAAAAAAATAGGAAAAGACAGAAAAGAAAAGGAAAGGGTTAGTGACCCCAGTAAAACCATAGGTCTTATAAATTTAGATTGAAATTCCCACCCCATGACTTGTGGGTTGTCAGATATCTCTAAGTCAGTTTCATCTGCAAAATGACCTTCATGAGCATTATGTGTCCATCGTTTTGCTTTGGGTACATTTTGAGTGTATTACACAAAGTTCCACGTACTAGAATCTTGGTTCCCAGTGTTATAAAATTAGAGAACTTTTAAGAGATGGGGCCTGGTGGAAGGTGATCAGATATTGAGGGTTTCGCCCTCATGAATGGACTGCTGCTAGCCCTGAAGAGTGAGTGGGTTTTGTAGAACTGAGTTTGTTCCTTAAAAATGAGTTACCACAAGAGAGGGAAAAGAGACTTTAAGGAAGGGCATGGAGGGTAAGAGAATACATGTGACTTGAAACAGGAAAGGGAAGGGATTACTGCACACAGAAGGGTACAAGTGATAGTGGTGGGCAGAGGGATGGGGGAGAAGACTGGGGAAGGAAGATTAACCCAGACAAAGCATGTAAGGAAACGCCAAAATGAAACCTATTATTAATACCTGTACCTCTGTATGCTAATTATAAAACACATTTTAAAAAACAAAAACAAAATAGTCTGAATGTTCAAAACAAAGGACAACAAAGAAAAGAGCAGGACTGCCTCTGGACTCTTGTTTCTTGTCTGAAGAAGGAACCTCTTCAAATTCGATCCCACCCTTGTGACATCCACCTCCATGAGGAACACACAGAACTTCAATCTCCAGAACTATCAGCTAAATAAATCTCTTTTCTACAAAAAGTTATCAGTCTCAGACATTTTGTTACAGAAATACAAAACAAACTAAAACATGACCTCATAGGGTTGCAAGAAGCAGTTAAGATTAGATAGAATCATTTAATGGAGGGAGGGAAAGCAAAAAGGAAGGAGGGGGGCTCCTAAGTGTTAAAGCAGTTATTGGTTTGTTCCAAAAGAGGCTTAATTTCTTGTACACATATCTTCTTAATCTGTGTCCTAAAGTGCTTCAGAACCTAAGAAGCTAGAAAATATTGCAAATATTCTTGAATTTTTCTTATTAAAATTGTGAAAGAGCAATCAGTAAAAATCTGCAAAATGGAGACTTTCTCTATCCTTACAGAATACATCAACTTAAAAAAAAATTAAACACCAAAGAACTATGGTCAACTTCCCAAATGATCAAGAAATTCTAATTACCTCTTTTTGAAATGTAATCATGACCTCTCGGAATTCTTTTCCTTGATCACCTGTTTCACTCAAAAGCTTGACATCTTCATAGAGCGTTTCATTCAGAATGCGGCTAGACTGAAAATTGAAAAAAACGTTAAATCATTCATGCCAGAGGGTAGAATTTCAGTGTTTTAGGTTTTTCTAAGAGTTGTCAAACATCATCTGCGTACATACCTCAGATTTGAAAACAGCTCCGAGGACGCCTGATGCTACTTGCAAAATCAGAATCAGGAGCAAGCCAATGAAAAACTGAAAATAAAAAGAACAGGGATATGTTGTTCTCAGAGTACTTAGTAACATCCAGACATTTTAGTATCACTGACTGTTGAAAGGCAGAATAGACTCAGGTGGAGTAGCAGCCACAGTCTGCCCTTATAACCATTCAACTTAAAGCTACAAATCTGAAGCCCGTTACTACTCAGAAACATTTGCTTCAAAAACCGCCCAAGGAGTGGCTCCAATTTATTTTATTAGTAAGACTTTTGACAAGTCTCTGATATTAAAGGGAGGGGAGTATGAAAACTTAGAGACATCTCATTATTTCTCCTTTCCTTTTTAAGTGGAGGCACAAACACATGAACTTAGATCAGACTCAAAACAGCGTTTCCAGCACTAGCGGAGTCACGTGGAACCTGTATCCGCTATAAATCCTGGAACGTGTGTTTGGTCTTCTGGAGTATGCAGTCCACATATCAAGTTTTTTGTTTTTTTTTTTAAACAAGCGTTCGCTTTGTTTGGCAGCACACATACTAAACAAGTTCTTCAAGTAATTAATCTCCCAAATTGCAAACGAGGCTTCATTACACAAAAAGCTACTGCTGAAGATGCTATTGGAGTTCTGTTAAACTGTCTCTACTTTTTCTCATAACAGCTAAAAACAATTACTTTCAGACTGACACAATGCTTATGTCGTTATAAAAACAAGTTTAGATCAGCTCTCATCAATTCTTGTGTTAGATTTATACTTTACACCACTTTTTTCTAATATTTTTATAACATTCATTCATTATTTTCCAGCGTATATGTTCAAAGTGAATGCCTATGGGTTATGCCATCCTAGTCGATCCTTCTGGAAGATTCTAAGTGACAAATCTGATTATCTCCCTTACAATTTCATTTCTGCAGTGTATGATTTGACCACAGCCCACACAAATATATCTCCCATCATTACTAAAAGCGGCCTCAGTCCTCTCCAACTACACTTAAGACCTTCTAGCTCCACACACAGTGGCACTGGATCGCAGGCTCTCTTACTGAAGACCACTGCATACCCTCCACCCATACAGACAGCTTATCCACTTTTACCCCTGACTTGAAAGTTTGTCTTCTAACCTCACCCTTCTCTTCTGGGGCCACTCTTTCTGTACTATTGGTTTACTTATTACTGTCCCCTCCTGAGCTCTGATTGTCCTAAGGTCTTCTGAAACAGCACAGTGTCTGGCACATAAAAATATGATTATGTTGCATGAATGAATGACTGCATGAGTTGAAGCCTGTCTGACTTAAAATGTGTCTTCCTTTAGAGGAACCACAAATCTAGGCCAAAGTAATCCAAAGCCTAAGTCTCGTTATCTTCCATAATCAAATTCTCCAAACAGAAGTCAGAGTTTCGTCAATCTTGGCCATTCCTTTGATGGATAATGACAGGAGATAACCCTCAGGAGTCTGAAGGGTGGGTGTTGGGATTGGTCTAGAGAACCTACCAAGAGAAGCATGCACCGACTTTCTTTCATAGCTCCACAGCATCCCAGGAAGCCCATGACCATGATGATAGCTCCCACTGCAATCAGAATATTCACCGAAAGGTAGGGGTTTGTGCCTGACTCTCCAGAAGCGAGGATCTGGAAGGAAAGAAGAGGTTATGGCAGAAATCCCTTTCCTTGATGTTTATTTTTCTCATTTTACAAATATCCCTTGAATATCCACTAAGTGCCAGGCCATGTTCTGAGACCTTGAGAAACTTCTGTGATCTAAACCAGTGAACGCCTCTGCCTGCTCAAAGTTCATCCTGTTGACATACAGCTTTTGCTGTAATTTTTCCAGCCTTGGATTGTTCTACAGTGAAGTGGTAGATGTTGGATGGAGGAAATGTAATGACTATTTAGAGCTGTTTTTTAAAAGCTTAAAAGGGCAAGCACTTTTGTTCTTCTTGATGGGATCTTTGGGTCCCACACTGCATATTCTATGCATACAGTAGCATTATAAAGCCCTTGTTTGATGATACTTTAATTATTTTGACTTTTAAAAAATCCCAAATTCTTCAGATTGCTGTGATTTACTCACAACATGAATGAATGTCAGAGTCATGTTGAGCTGAAGAAGCCATATGTAACTGTGTGATTACATTTCCATGAAGTTCAAGAACAGGCAAAGGAATGGTGATAAAAATCAAAACACTTTGCCTTTGAGCAAAATAGGAAGGAAGGCAGAAATTGACTGAAAGGGGACACCAGGAAATTGTTCTGGGCTAATAAACATGCTCTGATTCTTGGGGGGTTTTTTGGGGTTTTTTGTTTTTTGAAAAGCCCGGTTCCTGGTATTCCATATCAACTCTATCTTCTCATTCCCAGAAGGGCTAGTCCTTCCAGAAACTCTTAACTTCACATGACTGTTAACTAATGAAATATTGAGGAAACTATCCTCATCTGTTTGTGGTGAGTGAACTACTTACTATCTGGTAATATCAGTTCTTCTCCAAGCAACATAGTCTTCTTCATTGCCCTTGGAACACCCAGCCCCCATATGCCACTTGTTCTCCATGTGTGTGCAGTAGTCCAACACAGTTGAAGACTGAGTGCTTGTGCCTGTGCTCCTCAGGCATGCTGTATACAATGCACCACGCACCTGCCTCCTATAACCTCCAGGCGTTGAGCTGTCTCTATGGAAGGGTATTCTCAAATCTACCCATAGGTCACCTCCCTTAACAGTTAGTATAGAAATAACTGATGCCACTACTAATGATCTTTCTGTTGTAAAGGCTTTTAAAATTTACTCATAGCTACAGGAAATCTTTACTCAATAATTAAGGAACATACTGAAATTATGAAAGCCTTACTACAAGAGCTATATTCTATTCTTCGTCCCAATAAATAACAACTTTGTAACTCTAGGACGGTAAGCTAACCTTAATTTCTGGGCCCATTTCCATTTATAAAAGGGAAATAGGTCAACTCTGTGATTTCTAAACACTTCTTTGTCTCTGTCTCACAGATAATGTTTCAATTTACATATATAAATCTTGGCTAGGTCTTAAAGATTTTTGTTTGTTTATTTTCTTGTTAAGATTGGAGCCAGACTTGTGGGGAAAGGAAAGTCAGTTTTCTTTAAGAGTGTGGCCCTTAGTAGATCAGTTATGGTTCAGTGGATGGCCCCACAGCCATGAGTATGTTATAAAAAAATTATAGAGGACATGAAATCAGGAGGAGGTAGAGGGTGGATCTGGGAGGAGTTAGAAGGAGAAGTGTGGGTGAATATGACCAAAATGCAATGTATGACATGAAATTCTCATAAAGAATTAATAAAAGAATTAATAAAATTGTTATATTAAAAAAGATTGGAGCCACAGAAATCATTGTTGTTAATAGATAGGCATTAAGGCCTGAGTCAAAACAAATATGACAAAAATCGGCTTTAGGACAGCAGCTCTGTCTGATCACCAGGACATTCTGTTGCATCTAAGAAAGTGGAAGACTCACTAGCAAGGTTATCAGAACTCAGAATAGAGAACTCAGACACAGAGGTAATAGATGGAATGTCTACACAGGAGGCCCGAGTAGTATAGCCAAAGCCCATTGCAGCTGCTCCAAAAGACTGATGAGGCTCACCAAAGCAGAGTCACTAGGTGTCAGGGATCAGCCGAAAAGCGGCGTGTTGACTACCTAGCAGTTCTCATTGCAAGTTAAGCCCAACAAATAGCTATTCATATTGAAGAATGAAGTTGAAATCTGAGCTCAGATGTTTGTTCCAGCAGAAACCCAGTGAAGTTTCCTAAGCTGTCCTGGATGAACACTGAGTCTGTGTGTCTCTTAAGGAAAGGGAAAATTTCTGCAGAAGAGAAGCTGGAGAGCCTGGAAGGTGGGATTAGAGGAAATTTCCTGAAACAGGGTGGCTGCCCATGCTGTGCTCTATGGTGTTGTTGAGTTTATCCCCAAAAAAGTATCTTAAGAGGCACATTAACAGAGAGATGTCACTGCCCTGCCCTTCATTTATGTTTATGTTCATGCTTGCCCTTGTAAATTTACTTTTTTTTCCAGTAATCAAATTCAGCTCTTGCCCAGTCTTGATTTTTGCCACTACCTTCAAATGAATACAAATCAAGCTAATTTCCCATAAGTCGGGCTAGTTAACGTTGTCCTGGCAGATCCTGACTTCTGTTCTGGGTAAGGGGCAGATAGCACAGGAGTCTAAATGTAACTAAAGATGGTCTCTAGTCCCATCAGTCCATTTCATTCCCAGATGTGTAGTGACACTTCCTCAAGGACAACAGCTCTCCTTTAATATGTTCAATGTGTGTCATTTCTTAACAGACTAACCACCAAGTTTGTTTAAAAGAAACATTAGGGGAAAAGAAAACATCAATGAGAAATCAAATAAAAAAATAAATTCAGTTGCACACACATCTTAAAAAGTCCCAAAGTACTCTATGAGTAGTGATTGTGAATCCTTGTGCTTAATTATGAGCCCCAGAGTCAGACAGATTATACACACACCTTCCAATGTGCTCTTCTTCATTTTCAAACACCAGATCCCCAGGCCTTTGGGAAGTCAGAGCTCCATGTATAAGTATAAGAAATAAATGAAATTATGGTGAACTGGGAGGCTAGACTCCACCCAGATCCTTCATCCAGTGAGGTACCAAATAAGGAAGTAGCTAGCTGCCACTATGGACTCTCTTGGGATAGAAAGTCTTGAGGGAAGGGGAGAACTTCCAGAAAAGTTGACCATTTAGAAAAGAAAACAAGATAGTTGCAATTTGCTTTTAATCTTTCTTTCCACTAGACTGTATCCAAAGGCATTTAGCTGTACCACAAGGTAATAAATTTCAATAATTTTAATGCATTATCTTCATTGCTGGCTTAATATTATCCTTATAATATTCAAAGGGGAATGGGAATGCTTAAGAGAAGAAAATCATTGGAACAAAACCTTTGAAAGGGCTCTGGTAAGAAGACATGGCCCTGCAGACTGACAAGAGCCTGTGCAGTCAAGAATGAGCAAGCTGTTCTGCATGAGGAGGCAACACTAATTACAGGTAGGGGTACTTCTGGGAAGTGGAGGAAGAAAGAACAGGAACAGGGGAGCCAAGGCTTGGAGCCAAGATGGCATTCTGTTGGGTAAACCTGATATAATCACCTACCCACATATTCACCCTTTCCCCCTCCTTGTACATTTGTAAAACTATAGCATAGAACAGAAATAGTTCATGCTGAGTTGAAATGCTGGGGCTAGAATTAAACCTATAAACTAAACTTCTTCCAAACCTGAGAGTATATTGGTAAGAGTTTTGTCTCTGGAGATGAAAAGGTACATGGTGGTAGGAAATGGGTCTTAACAAGACCCATTATGTATGGATCAAGAATCCGGACACCCCCAGCTAACTGCTGAGTTACCCTAGCAACCTCTGTTCAAAAGGGGTGCCTTCAGTTCCAGTTGAAACAGGCAAATACCAGCTATCCTTGTGCTTTGCTACCTCTGAAGGTTTTTCTCTAAGAAATATTTCATCTTCTTTTATTTTGGACCAGCTACCTTAGGATTAGCTAAATTGTGATCAAAATGTGCTGTAAAAGGTGTTCTTGATGAAGAGGAGAAATGTTCTCTGTCTCCAAGCTGTGCATCAGACTGGCCTTGATAGTAGTGACGGAAGCAAGTTTCTACTTTGGCCCTTTCCTTCTGCTACTTTAGTTGAAATCTTTCTAATCTGAGGATAATTCTACTGGAATTTTGGGGGAGCCCCGCCTGTGGTGGGGAAATTGGGGCCCCTCTTAGGGGTCTTAGGACAGTCTTATTAGAATTTAAAAAGGAAACCCCAGGACACGCAAGCTATACATCTTGGCAGCTGCCTAGAAGAGGAAGACGGAGAAGAGGGAGAGAAAAAGCCATGCTCTTTGAGTTAAGCTAGCATGTTCAGCAGTGGAAGTCAGTCACATGTCAAAGAGCTGCAAAAGCAGGTTGGAAGGTGGGGGAAGGGAGATAGAGGAGCTCCTAATGTGTCTGCATCTTTACCTCTTTGCCATCCTTGCTTACTCGTATCCATATGGCTAGTCCCAGGATCACCATACCACATAGCTGAAAAGAAAAAGAATGTTAGAATACAAAGACGAAAGTGAAATGAAATGCTAATTCCACAAACTCCATTTATCCAGTTGCAATAGTTCGTTGTTAACTGTACTATTACAGCCTGATATGCTCCACAGCAGCTCGTAAGTTTGATGAGAATAACTATTCGTCTCATCACAGTCCATCCATAGTCTAGAGATAAGAAGTCATCTCTGCTAGGTGGAGAAAGATATTTTCCTCCATGATTTCATTCTAATCATGTGTTTTTGCTAGATAAGTCACAATGGTTTAAAAGTAAAATATCCTTAATATATACCTGGATTTGACTCTAAAATTCTTTCTTGTACCAAAAAGAAAGGCACTAAGCACTCATTCAAGATTTAAGAGGAAGTTTGGGCCAGGTGTGGTGGTGCACGCCTTTAATCCCAGCACTTGGGAGGCAGAGGCAGGCGGATCTTTGTGAGTTCAAGGCCAGCCTGGTCTACATAGTGAGTTCGGGGCAGCTGGGACTACAGGGAAACCATCTCAAAAAAGACCAAAAAAAAAAAAAAAGAGGAAGTTTGAAGTTCACAAAGCAAGCAGGGAAGCAATTGACAAACGTGAAATGAAGCAACAAAGGTAAACATTAACCAACATTTTTTTGAATCTAAATAAACTTTTTTAAAAGTAAATTCTTTTAGGTGGTAAACTTGACCCAGAGAGAAGGAACAATGGGGAACTGTACTTACAGTCTTAAATTCCTTTAATGACTTTACCAGATTATTTAATTTGGACCATGGCCAACACATAAAATGTGAAACACATTTTCTTTAGTGTAAGGAAAACTCTTGTCTTTCAAGGTTAAGTAAACAAATATAGCTAGTGGCCTCAAAAAAAAAAAAAAAAAAAACAAAGATGTATTATTAGATAAGATATGTTGAGACACACCCTGGTAAGTACCAGACATAGCAGGCCCCAGAGGGCTTTCTAGATGCCTCTGACTTTTCCGTACTCTGATAAAGAAATGTCTGGGGCCTCCAAAACTCAGTGACCTTGGAATGTCATTGCTTTCAGGATTGGTTGAGCCATATGCCTGTGACTCCTAAGCAGCACTTTTAATGATTTCTCATTAAGCTTGCAGTAGAAATATGGTCAAGGGCCTTATTAAGGAATAGGCAGCCAGCACACTGAGCAGTTGAAGAGGTGCAGAATCTCTGCTACCTAAAAGAGCTCAAAATCATCTAGGCTCAAACTGCTTATTAGTATAAACTGAAATCCTGAGAGATTACAGTTCTGTGCTTGAAATTCAGGGCAACTCCTAAGCAATCCTTCTTAACTCCAAAAAATCACTGCAATTATTCCAATGCAATTAAAAAATGAATCTCTTTATCAACTAGTCAATAAATAACCTACGCAATGAGCTTCTTTCATGCAGGAACACAGAGGCACTATGCAATAAAAACTGGACAAAAATGTTTAGAGTCGCACACCTCTTCCCTACTTCCTATCAGCAAATGATCAATTTTATTTCCAAATGAAGATAAGTGCTCATGTTAGCAGTTATTAGGTAGTAAGTCAACAAGTGAGAGTTACCATCAAATGGTAATGCAGTCTTCTGATGTTCAGTATTTTATACTAATTGGAATTTTTCTTGGTAGTTGTTTTATTTTCTTCCTGATATTTTCTACCTTTTTCTTCTCCCTTTGCAAGTACATTTACATTGATCGTCTTAATGTCACCCTGGTCTTTACCTTTAACTAAAAGTGATGCTAATTATTCTGGTAGCTAATGTTTATTTGGAACTTACTAGCCTGTCAGAGAAAGTTTTAAGAAATATTAAGAGCAAGAATGTGATATTAGTTAAAACTTTATCTCCTTTTTAAAAAAATATTTTTATTTTGTGTGTATGAGTGTATTGCAAGTACACTCATGTCCTACAGTGCCCACAGAGGCCAAAAAGGGGCATCAGATCCCATGGAACTGGAGTTACGAACAGGTGTTAGCTGCCATGTGGGTGCTGGCAACTAAACCTGGGTCCTCTGCAAGAGAAGCCCCTGCTCTTAACTACTAAGCCATCTCTCCAGCCCCACTTTATCTTTTTTTTGGTTACTGTTTACTTCACTTTTTTGAGTATTGAGAAGTTAAATCATACATATATATCTTATGAAGTCAACCATATTTGTCCTTCAAATGATAATGTTAGGCTCTCTTAACCACTGAATATCATCTGCAGCATCAGCATCAGTTATTTCAGAAGTCAAGAATTTTTTTTTTAACTTTGGTCTTCACAATTAGACAAATTCTTTTACAGATCTTGAAGTTGGCTAAACTCTCATTTCCAGTCCCATCTCTATCTTTTCTTTTTCTATATTTTATTTTAAAAATGAAAAGAAACTGTGGGCTGGAGAAACGGCTCAGAGGTTAAGGACACTGGCTGCTCTTGCAGAGGACCCGGGTTTGGTTCTCAGTATCCACGTGGTAGCTAACAACCATCCATAACTCCAGTTTTAGGGATCCAACTCCCTCTTCTGCCCTCTGTGGGCACTGCATGACACAGGTACACTTACATACATGCAGGAAATATACTCATACACATAAAATAAAAAGTAAAAATAAAATATATTAAAAAATGAAAAGAAACTATTTAAAATGTATCATTCTTATCTCATTGGAGAAATTGACATGTGAAAATCACAAACTTACTATCAGGAGCATCATCATAAACTCTATGGCTAACTTTAAAGTAAATGTATCCTCTATCAAGGTGAGCATTCTAAAGTCATGAGTAGATATTAAGCAATTCCATATCCATTGTTTAAAGATTGACCATTATAATGAGCTCATGCAGACTTCCTGATCCCAGCCACTTTTGGCACTAAGGATTTGTCCCCCCAAAATTTTATACTTTTTTTATTTTATGTTTATGAGTGTTATGCCTGCATGTATGTAAGTGCACCCATGTCATGCAATGCCCGCAGAGGACAGAAGAGGCTGTCAGATCCCCTGGAACTGGAGGGAGTTACAGACAGTTGTTAGCTGCCATGTGGGTGCTGGGAATCGAACCCGGGTCTTCTGCAAGAACAGTGTTCTTAACTGCTGAGACATCTCTCCAGCCCCAATTTTATACTTTTTAAACAAATGAAAGTGTGAGTTAGGAATTATCCAGAGCTCTCCACTGTTTGTTATAAGATTGTGACGTGAAGGGAGTTAATATGTTGGCCCCAAGCCTGCTGTCACCGGACACTGTAGAACCGCCTGCCTGGTCCACCTTTACTCAGGTTTCTCTTTCAGGTGAATCATTGTTTTTTATCTGGCTCTAAAAGAACATCTTTGTTTTTACAAATAGCATGTGGTTGGTCTAAACCGGTATTTTGAGAACTAAGGCAAATTTGCTCTTTGTTTATGGACAAGCAAATGTCTGATTTTTGCCTCTCCAAATTCTTATATATATAAAACTCTAAACTTCAATATCTATTTAAAAATAAATAAATAGGACTTTGTGAGATAATTAAATCAAATGAGGTCATCAGGGAAGAATACTAATCCAATAGGATTTTCAGCCTTACAAGAGAGATCTGTCTCTGTCCACTAACACTTGGGGCAAAGCCATGTGAGAACATAGTAACAAGGATCCTCACCAGAAACCCAACCAGCCAGCACTTCAATAAAATCCCAGGAAGAGAGCAGGAAGACTTCAGGCAAGATGAACTCCTGCTTCTGTTTTGAGCTCTTCAGGACCTAACAGGAACGGGTGTGGATGCCTAGAAACCCAAGATCAGATCCCAACAATTCCCATAATCATTCATGTAAAAGAGACTTACAGTCCCCAGCCACAGGTATGGGGCTACTGGGTGGGGAAATTTGGGGTCTCAGCTATCCAGAGTGGAGGCCAGCATCATTGGGGACATATTCCCTCTTTTCTCACAGACTCTTTTCCTTATGGGAAAAGAGGAGAGTCAGATTAGGGCTGAAATTATACTTTTTAATAGTTTACTGTGTATAAAATATGATCATAGCAAATTCTAATACTTTTACATTGAAAAGCAATATGATTCATCATTGGAATAAAAAAAAATGAGTACTAATTAAACTATGGCATTCCAGTCCTTGGCTATAAGCTTCCAAAAGAGTCTTAGTTCATCTTTACAGGTGGAAGTACCATCATCATTTTACACATGCAGAAAGTAGGGCACAGGAAAGTCAGTGAACATATGCTAGGTCACCAAGCAATGCGGGGAGGTTCAAGATCTGCATCTCAGTTGATCTGAATTCATATTTTTTCCATTCTTTTAATCTATGCTGGAAGAATTCTTGCCTAAAAATAAATGCCTCCTGTCTTATTGCCTCCTATTTTCCAAAACCCAGCATTATTCATTACAATGTACTTTTGTGTTTATGTTTCATAAAAATACCTATAAAATTGTTGGCAAAAATACTGTTTTCTTAAATGCTTATTTAGTGTTAGTCTGAGTTCTTTGTGTATATTAATCCATCTAATCATCACAGTGATCTAAGAAGATACAGCTACAGTCCTGGTTTGACTAGATGATGAACAATAACATACAGAAGCTAATTTCTTCAAGGAAGCGCAGCTGGGACTGAAGCAGCTGGTAGTCAGACTGAGCTCTGTACCACTGGGCTCTAGCACCTTTGCTGCCTCCACAATTCATCCAGCATTAATTGCGCAATGGCAGGCAGCCACTGTATTTATAATTGCATACATTTCAGCCATGGCTAACTATTTATTATGGTGCATTTCATCAGCTGAAAGAATAAATATAATTGTGTTATATTATTTGTGATACATCTCTACCTATATATGTCTGCTTTGCCTTCAGTCTCTTAATGAAGTAGCGTATAGTCAATGTAGAGTCCCAGGCACCACAGAAAACATAATGAACTTTAAACCACTGGTTCTTGGATTCACTCCATGTTCAGACCGCTCTCTGCCCTCTTCAAACATCCTCATGCATTGATTCCTTCAAGTACTGATGCTTTTGGCTTGGCAATGTGGTCCCTTTCTGTTTATCTGAGATTTGTGCTTTTCTTTTTTTTAAATAACTTTAATTATTTATCTTTACTTTATGTGTATGAGTGTATTGCCTGCATGTAGTAAGTGCACTCATGTCATGCATTGCCCATAAAGGACAGAGAGGGACTCGGATCCCCCTGGAACTGGAGTTATGGACAGTTGTTAGCTGGCATATGGGTGCTGGGATTTGAACTCTTCTCTTCTGCAAAAGCAGCCAGTGCTGTTAACTGCTGAGTCATCTCCCCACCCCGCCCCACTCCCATGCTTTTCTTGGTAATATCTGGCCTCTCTCTTGGTTCTCTTTGTATGGTCTTTATTACTCTGTGTATTCCAGCAGAAAGTCTATGTTCCATGTTTACACAGATGCCCAGGAAACCCTAAGCAGCTATGGCACTCTCAGGCCTGATCTATCCAAGAAGAGCATGAAAAAATGTGGGCATTTCATCTGTCTTGACATATGACTCAAGGAAGTAGATTTTGTACCTATAACTTACCTATTATTGAAAATACCTCCATTTCTCTCATTTGAGCAACCTCTAGCATGATTGATTAAGAATGATTTTTCAGTTCCCATGCTTTTCTTCAATTAGTAATTCTGACAAGTGCAAACCACTGCGTATTTGTGTGGCATATCGAGTTCTCCCCCAAAAGAAGCCAATATGTTTAGATTAAATGACCATATGCAGATCTCAGAGACATTTCAACATCTGGCTCTATTTTACAAAAGCTGAGGTTCACAAGTTAGATCCAGAAAGAATGCATTTGAAAACACAAGGCCATGGACATCTACAAGAAAACCGCATCAGTGGGACTGTTAAATTTTTTACTTAAGTAAACATTAAGAATGTGACAAATTGCTAATTTCCTATGAAGGATCGTAAAGTTTCAACTGAGAACACTGTGATGAGGAAGGTGGGAGAGTGAAAACAGAAATGTTCCCTCACCTCAGAAATGTCTCCAGATGCCTAGATTTTGATTTAAAATACTGATGTCACATCAAGATCTCCTATGCAGAGACTTCAGGTCCCACCACATAAGAGGATGGGAAGAATCTGTGAAGGAAATTAGAACTATCTAACTGAAATCTACAGCATCAGAAAGACTTAATCTGTGTTATCAGAGAAATAGCAGCTTGTGGCAACCATAAAGTAATCAGAATTCCCTAGGAAAGTAGTGACAATGTGTGGGTACAGATAGCTACAACTGACCTTGAGTCTTAATCTTAAATATGTAATCTCAAATCTACTCCATGCCCTTTCCTGGATCGTCTTTAACATTTTGGTTCAAAATTTGGATCTGTTTCAAATTCCTGCTTGTGAATTAGACAATAAAGGAGTCTTTACAATTTCCATCATCACTTTGCATACTTGTTTTATACACTAAAGATGTATTTTAACTATTTCCTAATATGAAGATAATTAATGGTTTGAGTATTTTCAGTCGCTTTTAAAAATATTTTATTATTTTTGTTTTATTTTATGTGTATGAATGTATTGCCTGCATGTATGTAAGTGCACCCATGTCATGCCATGCCTGCTGAGGTAGGAAGAGGATGTCAGATCCCCTGGAACTGGAGTTATGAAAGGTTGTTAGCCCCCACGTGGGTGCTGGGATCTGAACCCCAGTCTTCTCCAAGAACAGCCAGTGTTCTTAACCACTGATTCATCTCTTCAGCTCCTTCAGACACTTTTTGAAAGTATCTTATAACTATGAGTATATTAATACATTTACATGCTCCATATGTATCTCGCAGAAAAATAAACAATGGCTAGTCTGTTTTTTGTTTGTTTGTTTTTTTTTAAAAAGTAATAGAGGGCTCTAACTCTAGCCAGTAAAAAGGCAAATGAGCCTGGAACAACTTGTCCCACCAAATAGTGAAGAAGTTATAAAGATTATTATAATCAGAGTCAGGCATGATAGAGCACACCTTTAATTTCAGCACTCAATAGGCAGAAGCAGGTGGATCTTGAGAGATTGGGCTAGCCTGGTCTACATAATGAGTAACAAGCCAGCTGGGTCTACAGGGAGACCCTGTCTCAAAGCAAAACAAAAAACATTATTATAATCATGTCAAAAAGTCAGGAAGCAACTTATGTCTATTGGCTAAACATGAAAAAAATCATACATCAATAGGATAAGAACTGTACTGAAAAATTTCATAAGGAAAATATTGTTGAATGGTACGAGAAAGGTAACTCACTGGTTTGAAATCTGGTGGGTAAAGACTAGGAAAGAAGTATTTATGCTGTATTTAAGTATTTATGAAAGATATCATATGTGATGTGCCCCATTCACACACACACACACACACACACACACACACACACACACACACACGGCAGCAGTAGAAACCAAACAAATTTCCTCTCAGATACTATATGAAGAAATAGTGAGAGAGCAAGAATACCACCTGAACCTTTTAACGAACTAAAAGTGGACTTAAGTGTCATCACGAAGTGACACACTGATGTACCTCCTGATGATACAGTGTCGTTCATGAAGTACTTGTGCCCCTCCCCAAAATCGCTGAATCTTGTCAAACTGCCTGATGTCACTGTTAACTTACAGAAGTACAGAGGACAGAAAAGCATGTTAAGTACACCCTGGATATTCAAAGAGTGAAATCCAGACCATAGAAAATTTGACTAAACAAAAAGCTACACAAAATTTCAAAAAGGAAAGAAATGATGAAGAGATTAAAATAGATACACAAGATGTGTAAACCAGTCACAATCTGTGAAGCTTACCAGGATCCCAGTCCAAAGAAGAATATTTATGAAGAAATTAGAAATTTAAACCCTGACTAACAAATCCCTATTACATTTTTAAAGTGTAATAGTGATAGTGTAGATATGTTCTTAAGCATTATTTCCTTTCAAGATACATACTAAAACATTGACAGATGGAATGACGTACTTGAGATTTGCTTCCTAATTGCTAAGGATATGGCAAGTGATTGAGAGTCTGGTAGACCAGAATTGGACACGGTTTCATGATTTTGGGGGACAGGTGATGAAGTAAATTCCCCAAATTTGTCTTCTTTTATGAATGTTGGAAACTTTGAAAAAAATATAAATAACATTTGTATTTCTTTATTTATATTCCAGTCTCAATGTTCTAAATATTTTAAGAAAAGAAATGCATTAGGATTACATTTTTTTAAAGTCATATATTCTTGAGTTTCATTTAGTATTTTCAAAAGTAGCCCATTCTAGAGAAAAGAGGCAATACAAAGAACAAACTTTTCATTCTCTAAATCATTTGTATGAATAAATAAATACTTATTTAATTCATCAATATGTCATTTCTATTCACTATGGCTACAAGCCATTGAATGGAAAGTCATTGTAAGCAGTAAAACTGTGTTCATATAGGTTTATTTCAGTCTACTATTGTTTTAATAGAACAGAATTTATGGGATCTTCACGCAACTGCTCTTCCTAGCTCTCTAATAAGTCTTTTGACTGAAAGTTTTTAAAAAATGAATATATTGATATCAGCTACCTCTCTATTAAAGGCAAAAAGATCTTATCACAAAACCAGAGCTTTTTATTTTTAATAATGCATAAGCTACTTTTCAATCCAGAATATAAAATGATTTTTTTATTTAAGCACTTTGGGTTATTTCCATTGCTTTACTTTTTGGGCAGTCTTTTAACTAGATCATATATGCTAAAAATGATAAGGCCGATTTCCCAATATCCCACCCTACCCTTTTCACATCTTTTTTCTCCATTTTTCCATGTTAAATGCTACTTTCAGTGTATTTGTTATGTCTACACCAATGAACTTTCAAAAGAAGTATAATTTGCTAAATATAAACCCTGTTGATTAAAGGTGAGTTGATGATGCATCAAAATACTGTCTTTAAAATACTAATACATAGCCACTGGCTTAGCTGAATCTTATGATTAAATAATCTTACTGCTTCTCCTGGTTTCATAACGCATTATTTTTTCCTAGGCATTCTGAAAATGATCCTCTCATGTATTTATTTCACAGCACCTGCTAGTTAGTGACCTGTTTTAAACCCAGATATCAAGGGAGGGAACCAGGAGCCAGGCTTGTGGATGAATCAAAGTTTTTCCCAGTGTTCTTAAACAGGAGAGCCCTGATTGATACATAACTAACAATAATTGTCCTTTAATTAAGGAGTATTATTTTCCGCTGTGTTGTTTTTGCAACACTAGGAAGCATTTATCCTCATAGACTGAGTGCACTTTTTGAACCATTGGCTTATTTTCAATATGTGAAACAACCAAAGAGAGGCAAAAAAAATCCAAACAGCTGAATGAAAAATGTCTTTCCTTCTCTAATCCTCCTTCTCATCCTTTGTTCTAATGTAAGTCTGTTCTTGGTTACGATATTTATCTCAAGATAACCTTCCTTGTGTAAAACTGATAATTAAAAGAAAAATACTTACCCAGAACAAGAAGTTGAAGACAAACATGGAATATTTTATACAGCCACTCACACCTGCCATTTCGGAGAAGGGACAGCCACCCAGATGCCTCAAATGAAACTACTCCTCACAGGATTGTCCTGCAATAGGCTCTGGAGTGATCTGCCTGCAGAGATCCTTGTGTCTGCTGCTTCAAAACAGAAATAGAGAGCAAAGAAGATGGAAGGAAAAAAAAAAAACAGTTATTAAAGTGGATAAAAAATTAACCCACACATTTAAACATCCCAAAGGCTATCTTGAGAAGGCGAGTGAGTATGTTCTTTCCCTTGTCTTCCTTCTAGGGCACTGGGCCAGGATATTTATGATCCGGTCTCAAAACCTGCTCCCTGTAAAGTAAACAGATATCAAGTTAAGGGAGTGGCTCGAGCAGAGGAGAGAATGGCACAGCAAGGTAGTAGGTGGATAGACTTCAGAAACCACAGCCTGGCATTGCCGCCCTCTATTTTAACTATGAGGAAATAGGTTGTTTTGCTCTCAAGTGAAGGGTCATTGTGTCTCAACTCATTTCTAAATTACATTTTGTTGAGTACAACATTTCTTTCAAATGCAATAAAATGCATTTAGAAATCTGCAATGTCTCCAGACTTAGTTACAACAACCTTATATCACTAATCTCAAATTTACAGTGAAACAGGCATTAGTACCTGCCTCCTAAGATTTCTTTTTGTTTTGTTTTTTCAAAACAATTACGGGTGGGTTCCTGCCTTAAATGCATTAACAGTTGCAGGAAGTGGAGGAGAGGCTGCCTTATCTATCAAGGTAAGACCATTCAGGTTTTATCTTTATTTCTTTATGTGGGGGGAAAAAAAAAGTAAAGAGTCACTCTGCCCCCAAGTTGCTCATTTTATGAAGTGTAGCCAGGTTTGATAACCTACTTTGTTTTTAAGGTGGAATTGATGAAAACAAGACATAAAACTTGTTATGCAGTTTAGGGTAAAAAGACCTCCAAAGAAAAGTGATCAGTTTTTTTCTTAATTAAAAGGGAGAAGCTTTTTGGACTCCCAGCAGACTTGCCCTTGCTAGAGGCCAGAGATGCCAAAAGTGTCTAAGTCAAAATCTCCGGTTCTACCATGACCAGAGGCTGGGGATGGCAGAAAGGGAGTCTGGTCTTTTCCTTATCTCTTTTCCTTAAAAGAATACGGTTCCTGAAAACCATACTAAGGACATGAGAGAAACTACAGAGACCTGGGTACCTGGAATGGGAAGTGGACTGACCAGCTCATTCACACACACACACACACACACACACACACACACACACACACGCACATACACGCACACCCCTTCACCCACTGCTCCTCCTCCATCCTTCCAAAGCCTTGTTAACTCCAGGGCAGTGAGGCTCCATGGTATTCCACTGCCCAGGAATCACTCCAGCTGTATAGGAGCTCTGCCTTCTTTCTCTCTCCTTAGTTCCCTATAAGAAAATGTTTCTTTCTGAAACTCATCCTCTGTGGTCCGAGGCAAGATCCCAAAGGCCTCTGGCTTGGGGTAGCTTTGCGGCTGAGTTTTGAGTACCCTAGCTTCTCAAGGAGAAAGGCTCCGAAGACACCCCAACATTCCAGGATCAGACTGCAGTTTCTTCTGAGAAATTACTTATGGCAACAGTCCCAATCCACTAACTCAGTTTCTGAATTCTGGGTAATTGACAAAGAAAAATTCCAAAAGGGAAGGTGACTATGGACTTGTGAAAGTAGCTCATACAATTTCTACTGCTAATGGAATGCAGCCTGCCCAGGTAAAAACACAATTCTGTGACCTAATCAGGCAGACTGCTTTGGGGAGACATCTAGGGTCTTGAGACTTTCTGTATCCTGTCTCTTAGAGGGAGTTCCTCTCCCCCTAAATAAATAATCCTATACAATCGTTGTTGGAAATATAATTCTTTAGAATCTTTATTAATTTCAATATGACAAGTGACCACGGTCTTATAAAAAAAATTTTTCTAATTTTCATTAACCCACAACCTTACTCCCTAACTATGAAAAATATATTTCTAATGCATTATTGGCAGTAATATTTAGTGTTCCACGTCAAATTTAGGATTATTTCCAAAATAAGGTCTTAATATTTAAATCACCATAAACTTCATCATTCTGTGCTGTTTCCTTCTAGAAGATGAAAATAATTTTAGAACTACTGAGGTGCTGATGTATATACAATGCACTGCCATTGAAAGAATAGTTTTAAATCAAATGAAATGTCAAATGGATTTATAGCCCCTGAAATAATTATTCTGCAGAAACAAAGTCAAAGAAAAAATGTAGATTTAAATGCTGTCTTGTTGACAAAAGTGTACTGAGTACCTACTTAATTCAGTTTGGAATACATTTTCTAGTGAACGCCAAATTTCCTTTAGAAAAGAATAATCTTAGTTAAATAATTCTTGAACTCTGGAACACAGTCAAGAAGTGTGTTTTCATAGGAAAATGAGTCTATATTCACAGAATTCTCATTCCAATTTGACACCAACATGATAGTGCATTTCTCCAAATCTCTATCCAGTAAATGCTAAAGTTGCACAGTGCTCACAGCAGCTGAATTCTACTGTATCGTTCCCTGATCTTCTTTCTTTCCCGTCTCATACCAACCACTCCCTGTGGATCTGTTGAGTCTAACTCTTTTTTAATTTATTTATTCATTGATTATTTCATACATGAATAGAAGGCATTTCATCTTATCCCCCAGTACCCTCTCTCGCTCCCCCCATCCCTTCTTCCCCTGCTACATTCACGTCTTTATTTATTGTTTTGGTGCTGCACTGAGTTCCATTGGCTGCTTGCATGGGCCTGGTATGGGGTTATTTACTGGAGCTCCTAAATTCCCTTCTGACAGCTTTCCTCTGTTTCTTCCTTTGACCATGGTCATTTTCCAACTCTTTGTTGTCTCCTACTTAAGCCATTTATCAGAATCATAACTAGTTTCCTGCCAGTCTCTTTCCCATCTTTCCTAGTACCCCAGAATTCCTTTGAAAAAAAATTATTGATCATGTAATTCTATTGACTAAAAGCTAGCCTAAGATAGGCTTCCTGTTACTTATTAAATTTCAGACTCCTTATCTGACCCTCCCCTGAACAACCTCTACTCCCAAGATCTATAAACACAGAATTAGTTCTCAAGTCTAGAGCATACCTTGGGATTGTGTACCTCCATGTCACAGGGTTCCTTTTGCCCAGTAATTAATCTCCTGCCTTCTCTACCTAGTGAACTATTGCAAACGCCCCTCAGTGCTCAGCTTACCTGGCACTTCAAGTATAACAAGTTCTGCCCTCTAACACTGCCTCCTCGCTTCTCACTCAAAACCACTAAGATTTTGTGTGCACATGTGGATACGTGTGTGTGTAGGCACGCGTGTGTGATATATGTACATGTTCATGTGAGTGTGTGCATATGTGCATGCACATGTATACATGTGCATGAAGGTGTGTGCAAGTATTCATGGAGGCCAGAGATCAATGTCTGATGTCTTTCTTGATCAGTCTCCACCTCCACCTTTTTTGTGTTTTGAGACAGGCACTTTCACTGAACCCAGAGGCCATTGATTAGGCAAGGCTGGACAATGAACTTTAGGCAGTCATCTGTATCTGCCTGCCCCCAGCATGGGTTTACAGATATGTTCTGCCCCACCAAGCTTCTACTTGGGTGCTGGAAATCTAAACTCAGGTTCTCATTCTTGTGCTATGGGCAATTGCTAACCGCGCCATCTTCCCAGTCCGAAACCCATTATGATTTGAACAAACTTTTACTCCACTTACATTCATTTATTTCCATTTCTTTCTTACCTATTTGACCCTTAATATTTAAAAGTAGAGATCTTGGCCCATTCCCCTTTATAATCTAGCATCTAGCACTGGAGATAAAGGGTATGCACCTGTAGCCCAGATCCCCAGAAAATTCAGTTAGTGATTCCCTCATTGAGCTCCCTGCGGAACTATGACTAAGCTACTTAAAACATCAATCAGGTAAAGAAAAATACAGAACCTTTAATATGCTAATATTCATTATGGTGATATACAACAATTCACAAATGAATGTAACTCTAGAATCTTTCCAAAAACGTATCTGGGACTAGTGTCACAGAGTATATATACATATTTCTGAAACACAGATCTAGACAAAAACCCTTATTTTATACTTGAGGAAAGTATCACTCAGTTCACAAAACTGGCTTATGATAGCGCTCCTTCTAGAATGAGATCACATGATTATCAGATCTGTATTCTGTCCATTGGTTTCAACTGTCTGTTGAGTTATGAGGTTGAGTCATTTGTTACCTTCAGTCTTGAGGAATCTTCATACAGTTGACTTAGCAGTGGTGGAGTGGAGTGGAGTTGGAAATAACAGTCATAAATCTTAAGACACTGAAAGATCAAACCAGGAAACAGATACAATGGTAGTGGAATATCTTAGCAACAAATGACAGCTGGGAAAAAGAGCAGAACAAAGTCGCAATAAATTCAGCTACAGCTTCCCTAATGTTTCCATCATGCCAATTACTATTATTCATAGTGAGTGCACAGGGTAAAGAAAGGTAATCAAATCTGATTAATCATGAAAACTCTCCATGATGCATTTACCACTGAAGCAGACTTCACTGGCAGTTTGGGAATCCTGGAAGGGGAAAGTGAGAAAGAATCAAACCCTGGGGCAGAAGAGAGGGCATGAATAGAACGATCAGCTGCCCTACATTACATGCAATGTTTACTTTAGATTATCAGACTTCTATTTAGGACCTACCGTGGTTTGAATGTGTACCCCAAAGTTCATATGTTGGAAACTTAATTCCCAATATAACAGTCTTGAAAGGTGATTATCAAGGTATCGAGGATTTACACTATTATGGTGGGAGTTGGCTCTAACTTTGAGGATGAATTTGTTGTAAAAAGCAAATTCAGCCTCTTATACCCTCTCATACTGTATGACATGCTCTCTCCACTCCCTCTCCATCTCCAGCTCTCACTAATACATATAAACACACCAACACATACCACACATGTATACACATGTATACTCTCTTTTGCTCCCACCATCTACCATGGACTGATGCAGCAAGAAAGCCCTCACTAGATTTAGGTCTCTTGGAATGGAATTTCCTAACCATGGGGAATAGAAGTCTCTATTCCTCATGAATTACTCATTCTCAGATATCCTATTTTATTAGCACAAAACACACAAAGATACAACTTGATCCAGAAAACAGTCTCAACAAATACACCGCCATGGTATTTTCTCCTCCTCTGTGGGATATACTCAAAAATTCATCCTCAAACCATATGCCAGGTACCTTACTAGGAAGTAAGCAATTTACAAATTAAGGTTAAAAATATCTGTTTTCAAAGATGTTTGTATTAAGAATTTAACATCCTCATCATACTTATGTTTCCAAAAGCCAGTAAACCAAAGAATTTGTCAGTAGAGTAGGTAGTAAAAAAGAAAAACATGTGCTTTAGAGCAAAGGCTCGTTCCTCTCTTATATATTCCCAAGTATCACAGTCACTCTAATGTATATGCATCACATTGTTAATAATGAACTCATTTTCTCAAAGTCTATTAACAGTGGCAAGAAAATGTTGTTGAAATATGATTGTACTTAGAGGGGTGTGTAAGGGTGTAAGGGTGTGTAAGGGCATCAGGTCACATACCTCAGATAATTAAAGCAAAAAGAACATTCTGGTTCTCTTTCTCATTTTTCACTTAGAACCCTTCCCCCACTTTTTTAATATTAGCAAAGCTGACGTCACTCACTTTGAGGCTTCCTGTTCCCTTCCACAGGGGCCTTTGTTGCCCTCTAATCTAATTCCAGCCTCCCAGACAGCAGCATTTTTCTGCCTTTAAATGAGTCCACTGCTCTGTGCTTCCTTCCCTGTTCACTTACAAAGCCTACTTGTAAAACTTTTCTTGAATTCCCACTAGAGGTGGAAGCATTTGGTATGAGCACAGTCCATCTCCCTCCTTTGTAGGACATTTTTAAATAGTAGCCTTACTAGTAATCTTCATCCCAACTCAGAGGTAAGTGTGGTTTACAATTGTATCCTAGTACCCAATATTCAGTATCCTTCATCCTCTATAGGCATTTTAATTCTAAAATACTCATGATTTGTACTTGGACATAAAATAATTTACGATGTAGGATGGAGATATATATGTATGTATATATCTCAAATGTGTTTGAGAAAAATGGAAGTTAGGTCACCAAAATCTGTTGGTAAATGTTTATAGATTAAAAATTGAGGCAAAACAGTGCAGTGATTGAAAGTATGATCAGACCACGGTGGGACTAGAGATGCCTGTGTATTCTTCCTAGCGTGTTTACTCCTTTTGTGCAAGTTGAGCAAAAAGCCAGATGCCAGCTGGGGTTCCTGGTCAGGCTCTTGACAGCACCCCCAAGCTCAGCTTTGCTGGCCTTTCCTGGGGGTGAGCTGATTCCTAGAAGATTCACCTTAAATGCTCTCCCAGGAGCCAGTGCCCATTTCTTTAGTTTATTACAAGGAAATCACCCATCTAGCATGAAACAGGAAAAGCCTCTCCCTGGAAAACAGCATCACAGGAGCCAAAGCCTCCACAGATGATGCCCTGGGGCTGAATTCAGCGAAGGAATCAGTAGATGTGCTGCCTAAGTTTGATAGGCCTCTGAGCCTAGACCATCCAGGGATTTGCCAGCCAGACCTTCCAGATGAAGTTCTCAGTAGTCTCAGCGCCCTTACCATGGATGTTCCAGTGACGCATCACCAAACTTTCCTCTCGAAAGTGCCTTCCTTATGCTCTGTAAACTCTGATCTCCATCCATCACCAGACAAGGGCACGAGGTAATTTGCATGGTTGCTGTCTACTAGATTGCCATTGCATTTCAGTCTTCCTTCTAAGATCACGTTACAGCTACATTTTTTATTGAATTTTGTGATTTCATAAAATATAATTTGATGTTATTTAAAGCCTCTCCCCTACTCATACCTCTCCTTTTGCCCCCTCCCAATTTAAGGTACTCTATTAAATATATAATAAGGCCTACAGGGTCTAATTTGTGTCTCTAAATGTTCTTCAGTGTGGGTCCATCCACTGGAGCCTGGTTAACCTACCAAGAGTCCCATGTTTGAAAGAGACAATCTCTGCCCCTCCCAGCAGTCAGCTCTTGCCACAGTTCCCTTCGGTGGGGTTGGAGATTCTTATCTACTTCTTCATGTCTATACTGGGATTTTGTCTGGTTTGAGCTTGCATGTGACTTGTGCATGCTGTCATCATTGCTGTGAGTTCGTATGAGTAACTGATCAGCTTCATATGAGTAATCTGACTCCTTGTGGTGATCTACCACCGCTGGCTCTTACAATCTTTCTGCCCTCTCTTCCACAATGATCCCTGACCCTTGGGGGGCAGAAATTTGAAATAGGTGTCATATTCAGGGATAAGTGCTCTGCAACGTCTTGTTCTCTACACATTGGCCAGTTGTGGGTTTCTGAGTTAATCATTATCTGCTACATAAGAAGTTTCTCTGGTAAGAGTTAAGAGATATATTAATCTATGAAGGTATAACAATAAGTCATTAAGAGTCATATGATAACTATGTAGTAGAAACCTAATGTTGGGTTTCCTGTGTCCTGGGATCTGTCTAGCTTCAGATTCCTAAGCTTGATATCAATGTCAGGTATGGACCCCATCCTAGGAAGTGGACCTTAAATTCAGTTAAAGAGTTACTTCCATAATATTTGTAATATTTGTGCCACTATTGCATCGGTGGGCCTATCTTGCTGGCCTAGTTGTTATTGTAGTTCACAGGATTCATGACTGGGTAAGGCTGATGATTAATTTTTTTCCTTCCTGCAGTGCGCATAGCTCCTTCCTGCAGTGCGCATAGCTCCTTCCTGCAGTGCGCATACCTCCTTCCCGTAGTGTGCATAGCTATGAACACTAGCTAGTGGAGATAAAGCTCTGAAGTCAGCACCAGCTTGATTTCTCCTTGTTTGTTCTACAGCTCATGTGTCTTCAGCATAGCTTCTTACCATCCAGTCCTGATGGGTAACCAAGAGCAGAGGCAACGATCAGTATTGTTTGAGGGTCTGTGGGACCCCTAGCAACAGTTTCAAGAGGGGAGTACATTACCAGCACTGAAGGTTTTAAAAAAAAAATTTATTTGCCTATGATGTCTAGAAAGGGCAATGTCCCTGTGCTCTAAAATAACTCCTTTTAATCTCTTTTTATGATGCATGTTGTGTATACTTTAAGAAGCTTCTATAGTGATAGGTTTCCATATGGCTTTTGCTGAACGTGTTTAGTGTTATTTACCCCTCTCCTTATCCCTCCTCTGCCCTTCCCTCCTGTTCCCCACCCCCATTTAAGCCTTCCTAGTCCAAAGTTCCCGTTTCCCCTTCATAACAAAGCGTTCTACCATACCTCTCAGGAAACCACGCCCCCATTCACCTGTGGCCATTTATTAGTGTAACTGCATGTGTGATACTTTTAAAATCCCTCACCTATGGCACTGGATGTTGGCACAGAGGTTAAGAGTGCTGGCTGCTCTTATAGAGGACCCAAGTTCGATTCCCAGCACCCACATGGTGACTAACAACCACCTATGACTCCAGTTCCAGGGGAATCCAATGCCCTCTCTGATCTCCACAGGCATTGCATGACACAGGTGCACTTGCATACATGTAGGCAATACATTCATACCCATAAAATAAAAATAAAAGATTGCTAACAATCCTTCACCTACATATGATTGGTCTCTTGAATCATTTCTATAGATTTGCTGATTTCTTAGGTTAAATTTATTTTTCCTTTTCTCCAAACCAGAACTCATACCCTTGTACAGACTACAATACTCAACAAAAGAATGAAGAACACAGAACAGGACCTTGAAATCACCAGCTCAGCTTCTTTGAATAGTCAGTTTCCAAATATTTGTCTTTTAAGTTTAAATGCCAACCTGCTTTTCTGAGTTCTCAGAATAAGCCCTTTGTTTGATAAGTTCACAAGGTGCACATCTGCTACTGAACATGATTAGGCTCTGAGTTAATGGTGACTAAGCATTAGGAAGTGAGTAAAGGCCACCAACGGAGAATCTAAAAGTAAAATAATAGTAACAGTAGATCAGGGCAGGGATGTTTAAAGCTTATATCAGAATTCAGCTTCTGAAACAGAAGGAGCCAAGGAAACATTACACTAGGTTTAATATGTTTGTCCCATGACTGACCAGAAATAAACATTTTACTCATAATTCAAATGAGGATCTCACAAGTGACTAACTCCAAATAAGAAAGATTTGTTCAACACAGTAGGAATGCAATGCATGGTTATTCTGGTTCCCAGAGAACAATAAAATTGCAGGATGTCATTGTAAAAGGTAATTTATGAAGAAATCCTAAACCTCCATTTCACACCTTTAGAAGCAGCAGCAAAATGATTCCCAAACAAGATCAGGTAGGAAAGAAATCCAACTCTTGTTTGAGTTATTCTTAACCACCAAGAGTCCTTCTTTAAGTTTTTATTAAGCACTTACTTTCAAGACCTGATTTTTTTCTTAGTATAAAAAAAAAAGATTCAGAGAGAGAGAGAGAGAGAGAGAGAGAGAGAGAGAGAGAGAAGTTGAGAAAATGAAACTTGTGACCAAACACCTCGATCGATAATCTTTCCAAAAGATAGAGGCCATGGTCTGGCTGGGCTGTCCTCACCCGATTCCTCATGAATGGACCACACCACCTCAATTCCAATCGAATGAATTTAAGTGGACGACTTTCAGAATGTGCTGTGTTCAAACGTAGTCTTTCCAGAAGCTAGGCAGTCAGTGCACCATTTCTACAACTCTATTTTGGTTTTCTTTTCAGTTTATGGTCAGGTCTTAATGTGTCCTTTCCTAACTTTTCTCAGTAATTCTCTCACTTATTAACACCATAATTAATTCAGTCCATAGGCCAGCCATGTGAGAAAGCAGAAACTTTTTTAAAAATAAGTTAGTCTTAGGGGCCGTTCAAGGTCCTGTGGGTAAAACAAACCCCACGGATTGTTTTGCTTTAACAGTCATTTGACCTCTACTTTTGCTTACATTAATCATTAAGCCTTCAGAAAATATTCCAAAGGAGGTCTTCCTGGTTCTTGGTTTTTGTTTTGCTTTGTGTTTTTAATTGTGGAAAGGACTCAAACTATGCATATTATTTATTTATGCCACATTCTTTCCTGAACCTTCAGTCAACCAGGGAATTTCTGTGGGCACTCAGCGACTTTCCTCTCACTTCACACCTTCTTGAACACAGAGTGTGAAGAGGTATTGTTAAGCCAGATAGACTGGCCCAGGCCCTCTAAAAACATGTGCAAATATGAGAACAGATTCCAGGATTTCTAGCAACCAACACAAGACCTGTTACATTTGAAGGACCAGCCAGGAATATCAACCATGTTGAGAATCAGTATATTATCGGCCAATCCCCTGGGGGGTTTTATGAGAAAGACAGAGTCGTTCTTAAAGCAATCCTCTGTGCTGTAAAAGATTATGTCACTTCCTCAGCTTTGGGCCCTAATGGATTCCCATCACTATTAGAATCCAATCCAAAGCCACACAAACAGGCTCTCAGCTGTCTGACCAAGCTTTCTCCCTCCCTCCTACCTCACTCAGGCTGCTTCAAACCACTAGATTCCTTGCTGCTTTGGAGACTTGCCAAGTCTATTCTTCATTCAGAGCTATCCCACTCTCCCCTCCTCAGACTCCTCTTCTGGGGCACAAGATGTTTCAACTTGCCCAGTGATGGTATTGTATTCTTGTCTACCTGCTTTCTTCTTTGATTCCTTTGTAGAATTTGAATTTCAAGAGGCCAGGAGAATTTTTTTTTCTTACAGTTCAGTGCCATAATCTCCAGGTCCTGAGTTATAGAGGGCACATAATATTTCTCGAATGGCTGAATAGCAAGTTGCCAACATAATCTAGTGGACTCTTTATCATAATAAAGAGCATCTGCCTAGCACAGTGACTGTAGATTATAATCAACTGAATAAGCTGTGATACAGCACTGCAAAAGAAAAATGAAGCCTAGGCTGCTCTAGAGGGGCATGTAATCTACAAGCTTCAGACAGCGTACAAAGTGCAATTATTCAAGTAGCCGCTAGGAAGAAGAGACAACAGAATCCTGTGTTACAGAGTAAATAAGTGGACTACCTCACATTAGATAGACAAGGCAGCATTTAAGCTGGGACCTGTCTGATAAAGTCATAAGCCAATCCAGACAGTCAGAGGTAGCAGCACAAACCTAGACAAAGACTGATTGTCAAGTGTATGCAGCATGAACAATTATGAAGCACACTGGGGCTGGAGAGATGGCTCAGCAGGTAACCAAGTTAGGTTTCCAGCACCCCCATCAGATGGCTCACAGCTCCAGCACCAGAGTCATCTGACACCTCTGAACTCTGAAGACACCTGTAATCATGTGCACATATGGGGGCCGGGGGTGGGGAGTGGGGGGCAGAGAATTAAAAATAAATCTTTAAAAAAGAATTATGAGAAGCATAGCATGAGATGAATTCAGAGAGGATGCTCCTCAGGCCAGCTCCTGTAGAGAACTGTGAGCCAGGAAAATGACAGTGAAGTTTAATAGCTGGGGGAGGAGGGCACCACAGAGATGGCTTAGTGATTGAGTGAGTGCATGTTGCAAAATCAGATCCCAATACCCATGGAACAAGCTGAACATCCAACATACATCTATAAACCAGCTCTGAGGAGGGAAGGACAGAAGACTCATTGGGGCTTGATGGCTTCCAGCCTAGTCGAGAAAAAGGAGCCCCAGGTTCAGGGAGAGACCCTGGCTCAAAAAAATAGAGTGATTGAGAAGAACATCCAATTTCCTCTTTGGGCATCTGCACCCAGACATGCATCAACCTGTATATGTGCATATGCTCACACAGATACACAAACAAAGAAATTATTTAATACGTCTTTTTAAAAAAGAGTTAGTGGTCCAGGCATGGCACACTTTAGTCCCAGCACTCAGGAGGCAGAAGCAGGCAGATCTCTGTGAGTTCAAGGCCAGCCTGGTCTACATAGTGAGTTCCAGGTCAGCTGGGGCTATAGAGAGACCCATCTCAGAGAGACCAAAAAACAAACCCACAAAAACAACACAAAACAAAACAAAACAAAAACCCAGAGAGTTAACAGACGTTTATGAAGTTACATAATCCAGTGATCTAAACAAGAGTAGATGATGGCTGGTCAAGACTAGTGTGTGTATGTGTGTGTGTGTGTGTGTGTGTGTAGGAAAGGTTTTAATGTAGACTTAAATACTAACATTAAAGGGGAAAAAGAGGGCTGCTTGAGAAGCCCATGAGGTAATCAAATAGAGATGCGAAGTGGGCTGCAATAAATGAATACAGAATTTAGAGAAAACTTCAGGGCTGAAGACATACAGTTGCATCCAAGACATATGGCTATATTTAGAAGCAAAGTAGAGGATAAAGTTAACTAGGGAGAAGGCATGGATAGAAGATAACAGACTCTGGCCTGTTTCCTATAGCAGACTAATATTCAAAGTTATAAAAAAGAGGAATGAGTCCATAGGATGGAGAAGCAGTTAGCAAGAAGGTAAGAGGAAAACCAGCGGTGTGGTGTCCAGGAAGCAAGAGAAAGAAAAGGACCTAAAGAGAGAGATGGAACACTGCCAAGAGCTGTAAAGAAAAATGGCTGTAAGATGAGTGCTCCCAGTCACAGCTGGTTTGGGCAGAATAGTGATCACTACTGTCCTTGAGAAGCAGTGTTAGTCACATAATGGGGACTGAGCCCCACCAGGGAGGGCTGAAGAAGGAATGAGAAGTATGAAGGTCAGATTATTTACTTATGTAATTATTTCCAATTTTACCACAAAAGGAAGAACTTAGTATATGGATACATTCCATAATCCATTGAAAGTTTCAGAGGGATGTGAAAATACATCCCATATAAAAGAGATGTGTTTCTTACAAGGTGTGCAAGTAATAGTTTGTGGCATGTAGATTTAAACTCTTCATGACTCCATGATAGCCCATAAGAAATCTTAAATGTGGAAATGCTAAGCTATTTTTATATAAAATAGGAAAATAGAAATACAGGACTCCTTTGATAACAACCTCCTATATCGACACTCAAATCTTTCTCAAATGCCACAGAATTCTGAAGCAACTAGGTCCCAGTAGTAAAGAACGGAGCCCAAGGTGCTATGAGACCAAAGAGAAAGGCAGACCCAGGATGTATAATCACAGTGCATAAAATGCAACAGGCGCATACATAGATGAGGCCAATGTTCCCTGAGCATCATTTCAGGATGAGGAGTGTTTGTGCCGTGTTTTCATTCAAAAATTTCCCTGAGTATAAAGAATGTGGTACATGTCACACTATTCTCTAGGTGGCAGGAGGAGGTGGAGGGGTGGGCTCTGCTGAAGTTGGATGCTAATGAAGACAGTGAAGGAAAGAGGCTAGGTCCTTACAAGGGCCCCAAGGCTGCGTCCCAGCTCTGTTATGTCTCTGCAGATGTATATAAGCCAGACACAAACAATATTTTGAATGTAGTTAGTCTTAAGATTCCCACCAGGTTTTGTTACTATTCTCAATTTTGATGTTTTTGTATTCTGCATTTTTTTTTAACTTTTGGGGTCACTTTTCCCCCCATTATCAAATCTCTTTATATATGAGTAAAAATCTCTCAGAACCTAAACTCAAGACTATCAAGATTAAACTGATTTGTTTCTCTGAATAATCAAAAGCTGTTATATTTATTTTTGTTTAAATCAATACACTTAACTTTTAGAATAAAGACTTACAGAGAAGTCGAGCAGAAAGTAAGGGCTTCCCACATGCTCCAAACCCCCAGCCTCCATCACAGTTTCCCCTATTATTAACATCTTGCATTTTATATATATATATATATATATACATATGTATGTATATAATCTATGTAGTCTTACTAAGAACATGGTTGAGGGTGTTATGCAGGTTTGGGTTCTGCTGCTGTGTTTGGACAGTTCTGGATTATTCTTTTGGTTCT
>NW_008335376.1:1217709-1226245 GCF_000622305.1 Nannospalax galili
ATGTATGTATATATATGACATTGTTGAGCCAATGTTGATGTTACTATTAAATAAAGTCTGCAGTTCACCTTATGGTTCATACTTTGTGTTGAGTATGTTATGGATCTTGACAAATGCATAACATGTACTCAACATCACAGAATCATACACAGTAGCTTCGCTCTCTTAGAAATTCCCTATTCTTCACTACTCCTGCCTCCAGCAACCACTGATCTTTTACCTGACCCCATAATTTCGCCTTTTCCAGACAGTACATAATTGGAATTATATGTCCTTTTCAAGTTTCATTCTTTCACTTTACAATATGCATTTAAGTTCCCTCCATGTCTTTCTGTGGTTCAATAGCTTTCTATTTAATGGTGAATAATATTTCATTGTATGGATATACCACCACAGTTTATTTATCCAATCATCCATTTCAAGCCATATTGGTAATTTCCATGCTTTGGCAAGTATAAAAAAAAGCTGCTATAAATATTCATGTTGAGGATTTTGTATGGACTTATTTTTAAAATTTATTCCTTGGTAATCTCATACATGTGTACAATCTACTTCCCCTTCCAACTCTTTCTAGATACTCTTATACCAACTTCATGTCATCCTTATTTTTATGACCCACTGAGTACAATTAGTGCTGTCCATATTTGTATGAGTGTGGGGCATGGATAAATTAGCAGGTGCCACATCACTGAAGAAAACTGACTCTCCCTCCTCCAGCAGCCATCAAATGCCAATAGCTCCTCAGCTGGGTGTCGGCCTCATGAGCTGCTCCCTTATCTATGCTGGAATGTTGACTGGTTTGACCTTTCCAGGCCTTCTGCAGGTAATCACAGCTGCTATGAGTTCAGGAGTGCACCAGCCCTGTCATGTTCAGAAGATGCTATTTCACAGCAGTCCTCCCCCACCTCTTACTCTTACAATCTTTCCACCTCCTCTTCCATGACGTTTCCTGAGCTTTGATGGAAAGGAAGTGTTATATAGATATGCCATTTAGGGCTGATCACTCCATAATTACATTCTCTACACTTTTACTGTTTGTGAATGGTATTAGCTACCATTATACCAAAAAGAAGCTTTTCTGATGAGCAGTAAGACCTGTACTTGTGTAGATATAAAGATAAATATTTAGAAAGCAGTTGGATACTATGTCTATTTAGTAAAATCATGGTAGTAGGTTCTCCCCTAGGGCATAAGCCCTTCCCAGAAACAGGTCCTTGGCAAGGAGTACCACACATGTGTTCCCTCCTATGAAGTGAGTCTTTAAACCCAATTAGAAAGCTGTTGGTTACTGCCATAACATTCATGTCACTATTGCAGCAGTGGGACTATTTCTCCAGTCTAGTCATTAACTATAGTTCAGAGTTCACAGCTGGGTAAGATTGTTGGTGACTCACCCTCCCTCAGTAGCCTGCAGGAAGGAAGCTTCCAGGTCAGTACCAGCTCTATTTCTTTGTTCTGTAGCCAAAGTGTGTGTCTTCAGCAACAGGATCTAATCATCAGGTTCTGGTGGACAAGCAAGAGCAACAGCAATAGCAGCAATAGCCTGTATTGTTTAGGGGGTCTCAAAGACCCCTTAACCCTTGACCAACTACTTGAACGGAAGTGTCTCACACCTAGTAGGGGTTTTTAAATACCAAGAAACATAAGTGCTAGATTATACAGTAAAAGCATGTTTAGCCTTGTAAAAGACTGGCAAACTATGTTCTAATGAATACTATTTTATGTTCCTACTAGCAATGGATAAGAGTTTTTGTTGCTCTAAGTCCTTGTCAGCATTCAACATTGTCAACATTTAGGACTTTGGGCATTCTAATACATGCACAATGAGATCTCATTGTTGCCTTAAATAAATTAACTTGTGGGGCTGGAGAGATGGCTCGGTGGTTAAGAACACTGTTTGTTCTTGCAGAAGACCTGGGTTTGAATCCCAGCACCCACATGGCAGCTAACAATTATCCATAACTCCAGTCCTAGGGGATCCGACAGCCTCTTCTGACCTCTGCGGGCATTCCATGACACAGGTGCACTTACCTATATGCAGGCAATACACACATACACATAAAACAAAAGTAATAAAAAAATTTTTAAGTTTTTAAAAGTTAGCTTACTTCTTGACATTATCTGCTGTCCTTTGAGATATGTTGAGGAGATGAATCTAAGTGGACGGAGAGAAGTTTCTCGTTGGCTTTCTTAGTGCACTCAGCAATCCCCTCCCTGATGGTTCTCAGGAGGATGTTGATGAAGGAGCAGCTCTCTTGGTGTTTTACCCTCAGTTTGAAGCATCTTATTGTAACTCCTTTCTATTAGGCATTGCTCAAGGGACACACGATGCCTGATGCAGACATTAGCTGGGTGTCCTCAGCAAGTATCTACTTAACTCTTCCTAGAACTCAGACCACCGTGTCCTAAAACAAGAAGAAAAGGCTAAGCCTAAGGGCTGGTGCGCACGGGCTGACTGGGAAGCTGCTCCTTGTAATCAAAGTAACTGTGAGCTGTGTCATAAAGCCTTCAAGGAAGTTTGTCAGCATGAAGGATGCTCCACTGAGCCCCAGTCTCCAGTGTGGGCCAAAGTGAGCAGATGTTTGATTAGCTTGTTCCCTGTGGTTTGCAGAAGTACAACTCCAAAATAAATCCCTCAAGGTGGACCAGCTCTTTCCCAATTTGACTGGGGCTTTTGAGTTGATCAGATGTGCCAGCCACTGCCTACAAGACTGTGCCTGAGCTCAGTGCAGGCCTAGACTCTCAATGCAAGTCTCTACATTCATTGCCCTGGTTGTCATCTTCTGTGTTACAGCAAAACTTGAGCCTGATTTACCACAGTAACTCACCTGACAGAAATAGAGCAGCAAATTATTATTAATTATTATTTGGTTTTGATTTTTTTGAGACAGGCTTCCACTCTGTAGCCCATGCTGGCCCAGAACTCACTAAGTATTCCAGGTTGGTCTAAACTTGTGCCATCCTCCTGCCCTAGCTTTCCAAGTGCTGTGATTACAAGTGTAAGCCACCAAGCCTGGCTCTAGTAGATGATTTTTAGAGGAAATAAGAGTGAAGAGAACAAACAGGGGTCTGGGACAAAGTTTCCCTGAGTTTCAGGTAGAATGTTTGAGTTTTACTCTCTTCCTCAATGACACAAGTTTACTCTTCCTTGGTTAATAAAATGTCAGTAAGAGGATTGGAAGCACACTGATGGGCCCAACCTTGGAAAGAGGCAGAACACCAGAAGTCCCTCCCTGTAATAGGTGCTCCCCAAGTTCTCGATGGTTAAAGTTCAAAGTGGCATAATTTGGTGCATTTTTTTCTGAGCTTCATTTTGTACTTTTAAGAATATTAAGGGGCTAGAGAGGTGATTCAGTGGTTAAGAGCATTGACTGCTCTTGCAGGGGACCTGGGTTCGATGATTTCCAGCACCTACATGGTGGATAACAACCATCTGTAACTCCAGTTTCAGGGCATCTGACGCCCTCTTCTGACCTCTGCAGGCATTGCATAACAGGGATGCACTTACACACATGCAGGAAATACACTCATGCACAAATACTACTACTAATAATAATAATAGTAATAATAATAACAGTAACTTATATAGTATTAATATTTTCTTCCATTGTGTGGTTGCCCTTTCCTATTTTGATTTCTTTTTTAAAAATATTTTATTTATTACTTTTGGTAATAAATAGCCCCCTATTACTCATTTCTTATACACAAATATAACATCATGTGAAGTGAGGCTCAGAAGCCATTTCATTTAACTATTTCCCTATTTGCAGACACACTTTGTTGTTACTGCTAAGAGTGTATTGCCAGCATGTATGTAAGTATACCAGTGTTGTGCAATGCTTGTGGAGGTCAGAAGAGGGTGTTGGATTCCCATGGAACTGGAGTTAGTCACCATGTGGGTACTAGGAATCAAGCCTGGGTCCTCTGAAAGAATAGCCAGTGCTCTTAACTGCTGAGTCACCTCTCTAGCCCCCATTACTCATTTCTTATACACAAATATAATATCACGTGAAGTGAGGCTCAGAAGCCATTTCATTTAACTGTTTCCCCATTTGCAGACACACTTTGTTGTTACTGCTAAGGAAAAGCCTAAATTAACCCTCTAGCATCACTTACTCTTAACTGACTTAAAGATCACTGATATGGGAAGGCACATAGTACAGTAACCAATCCAGTGGTAGTCTCCCACGGGCTTTCTGTACTTAACGCCTCAGTCATGTGGGTTATGGCAGCAGTTGCCCAGGCCACTTCTCAGGGATTTGAAGACCACTTTTGCTGTAAACACTACCTCTTCTCTTGAACCTGAAGAAGTCCAATTGGGACACTGAAATGATGTTAGAAGTCTTGGCGTCTGCTTTTATGTGTCTGTCTCCTTGTGGCCTTAGCCTTTGGGCTATAAACACCTATCAGCTGTCTTAACCATGACATTGCACTGTAAAAGAGTGAAAAGAGATAACACCCGAATTCCTGGAAAATATCTGCCTATTCCAAAAGCAAATATGAATATTCCTTTCTTCTAGTGGCCTGTCTTCTTCAGTATCTGTATTTTTGACAGTAACTCTCTAACTTCCTAGAGTTAAGAGGCTGCTCTGGGAGCAGAGGCTCCCAGTTCTCCATCCTTCAGGCATTAATAAAGACTTTTCCTCTGTCATTATCTCTTGAGCCATTATCTTTATCAAGTGGCAGCAGAATTGCTCCCTTTTCTTGTTTACATTATCTTTGGAATAACTCTAGCCTCATGTCCACCGCTAATAACCCACTTTACTTTACTGAATTCAATATTAACTGCTTCTGTGGACTTCATGGTTTCAGTCTGTCAAAACGGTGTACGTGCTGAGATGTTACCATATTTCCAAACCAACCAGTTAGCCTACCACAGTTTAATGGTTGCTGTCAAGAGGACATAAGAGTCCCAGCTCAAAACCATGGCACAGCAGGCTGCGTGAGCTTCACAGATCTATGGACTTTCTGTGCTACCCACACCGCATGGTAAGCTGCTCTCCAGATGGAGTTTGAACATGCAGTAAATCTCTATTTCAACTTAGAACACTAGTTTAGGAAATCCCAGTCTTCTAAAGAGACTCCTTCACCTCTACCATGAATGAGACACACTGTCATCTTCCAAGGCTGTTGGTGGTACAAACATTCTTGAAAACTTGGAATAAAATCTGGTAATGCCTCTGTTTAGAAAATGTACAGATATATGAAGGAATCATACAGAATTTTCTTCCAACATTTTGCATTCAGTCTAGTTCCTGATGAACAGCCAGACTAAAGATTCCATTTCTTCCAAAGCTCCCTATGTTTATATTTTAAAAATTCTAACAGTTTTCTATTACCTAAACAAAATATAAATGCCTTAACAGAGCATCAAGTTTCTTTAATAATACTAGTCTTCCAATTACCTCTTCTAATCTCAATCCCTAAAACTCCCCAGGATGTATCATCTAGGCTAGCTAGTATGGACTTTTTAAAATATTTTATTTATTATTACTTTTTATTATTTTTATTTTATGTGTATGAGTATATTGCCTGTATGTATGTGAGTGCACACGTGTCATGCAATGCTGCAGAGGTCAGAAGAGGGCTTCAGATTCCCCTGGAACTGGGGTTAAGGACAGTTCGTGGGTGCTGGGAATCGAACCCGGGTCCTCTGCAAGAGCAGTCAGTGCTCTTAACCGCTGAACCATCTCTCCAGCCTCCAGTATGAACTTTTTTTGCCTTTTTCCATGTTCAATTAGTTCTGTCTTTATTCATGCCCTTTCCCTGACTCGAATATTCTTCTCACATTGGTACCTTCATTAATACAATCATTTATTTGTGTAGTCAATCAAATGATACCTCTCACAAAAGACATTTCCTACTTACTCAGTTTAGTCTTATGCATATGAGTGCTTTGCCTCCATGTGTGTAAGTATAGCACATGCATGTAATGTCCACAGAGGCCAGAGTGTTGCTGGGTAGAGTCCTCTGAAAGAACAGAAAGTACTAGTAACTGCTGAGACATCTCTCCAGTCCCACATGAGATTTTTTTTAAAGATTTATTTTCTTCTTCTGAATTCTAATAATGCTTGCCCCTCTGTGTTCATCAGCTTTCTGAAACTGGGGTATAAAATACCCAAGGTAGGTAACTTAAGGTATTTAAGAAAATCAATACTTAATAACTTAAGGTGATTAAGAAAATATTGAGAAAAACAGCATTTTGGTTCAAAGTTTCAGAGTTTACAGTCAGTCCATGGTCAACTGACACGGTTGCCTTTGTGCTCGTGGTGAGTCAGATCATCACATGGGAAGCATGTCCTAGAGCAATGCTGCTCAGCTCACAGCATCCAGGAAGTAGGAAGACAGGAGGGGGTGGGTCTCAATATCCCTTTCAAGGGAACACCCCCAATGGCATAATTCCCTTCCCCTAAGCCCCAGTTCTGATGATTCCACCACCTTTGAATAGTGCTACAGGCTGGCACTGTTAGAGAAAGAGGAATTTACTGCTTGTTTGAATATACTGCTTGTTTGAATTTACTGCTTGTAACCAATTAACTCAGCTGGAGACACAGGCATCCGGAGATAGGGGCAAGTTGTCTGGTCTGTGTCATGTCTGTAGGCATGTCTGCTTACACAAGATAACAGAAAAGAGTCGTACCAGGCACATACCAATGATCTCTCCCCGATTGAGACACCTGAAGGGAGTTGTAACATTTTTCTTGTTTTAAAGTTATTGGTTTGTGAAATGCTTGCTTTGAAACTATTGGCTGTATAAATGCGGGCTTTTGTGTAACGGTTGTGAGAGCCTATATAATCTTTACCTAAATTGCCTCAGGGTTGATCGCTCTGACCAGACCTGCGTGTTTTGGGAAGGACGGTCGGCCCTAGCTAGCTGGTTTAATAAAACTCTGCTTGATTCTTGCATCTCCATACTCGTGCATTGTTCTCCAGAAGAGACCCACTGAGTCACGGACCCTAACAGCACGAGCCTTCAACATGCAGCTTTAGGAAGACTAAATTTAAGATCCAATCTATAACTCACCATAATTCAGTCTAAGCAGTATTATAGTTCACTGCCAGTTTGTATTCCTTTCTTCTAGAATGCTACCAAAAGGTCTATATGTTCTTCAACTTTTTATCTCTCATACTAAAATCTATGTCTAGCAAAAATGAGTGAATGAAAGAAAAATATGCTGTGATTTTTTTCAGTTTTCTAAGGAATCTCTAGATGTAAGAGCATAATTTTGAAAAGCAATCATGTCTTATCGTTGTTTATGAATGAGCAATTGTTCCCAAACTCACCAACTTTTTTCATCATTACCATTATAGAGACTTTTTAAAAATTTTCAAACATTGTGGCACAATGTGAACATGGCAGAGGGAAACCAAAGACCGCTTCTGGCTTGTCAACATCCTCTCATCCCTTTTGTCTCCACTAAAATCCTTCTCCAACTTTCCTAACCATTTGACATCTTTTAATGCTTTCATGTTAGCATAGCTGATCATGAAGTCACCTTGTACAGCCCAACCCTCCCAAGAGGAAAGCAGGTTCCGATTAAACTAACAGACAGCAAGGCGAAGACTGTCTACTGAAAACAGAGTAACAGTGTTTTCAAGAATGAAAGGTTCACACACTGGAAACAGTGACACAAAAGGCAGTTCGGTTTGCAGGGAAGACAATTTGGTTCCATCAGCAAGGCTGTGAGGTGAAGGGGTAAAACAAAGGAGACAGTGATATAGCAAGACAAGGAAAACCAGAAGTTCTCAGCAAAAGCAGGAGCTTTATCTTTGCAAAGTCTAAGTTTGGAAAAGTAATATACCAACTCTTACTAGCTCAGAGAACTCTTTTATCTGCTCAACAAAAAATTTTAAGTGCCTAAAAATTGCTGACCATAAAACAGTCAATGAAGCAAATGTAATCTCAATTTTGAAAGATTTTGTATTCCAGTAAGGCATAGAGAAAAAGTAAATATAAACCAGCAAGCCAATTTATACTGATTAGTTATCATATCATGAAGTAAAAACACAATCATGAAAGACATTGGTTATAAGAACCTACTTTGTTGCTGGGTCTAGAAGGCATCCTTCTGTTAGGGATAATGCTTTGGTTAATATAAAAAAAATAATGAGGTCTAGAGAGATAGCTGAGTCAGTAAAGTGATTGCTATACAAATATAAGAACCTGAATTAAATCTCCAGAACCAACATAAAAAGTCCAGGCATGATGGTGTGGGTTTGTGATTATAGTACTGGAGAGGCAGAGACAGGCGATCCTGAGGTCTCACTGGTCAGCAAGTCTAGTCTAATCATTGAGCCCAAGCCAATGAGAGAGGCTATCTCAAAAACTAAGGTGGACAAATCCTGAGATCAACACCCAAGTTTTCCTCTGGTCTTCACGTGCACATGTACCCAAGCGTGTATACACACACACACACACACACACACACACACACAGACACACACACACACTCACAGACTTTAAGGAGTCAATCCTACACAGTGTAGGGGAAATTAAAGTTATTTAATTTATAATTATAAAGTTATTAAAGGTAAC
>NW_008335376.1:1226286-1226676 GCF_000622305.1 Nannospalax galili
TTATTAAAGGTAACAGGAAAAGTAAAGCTATTTCACTTCATCCACAAAATGGATATTCATAGGGGAGCTTATATATAAAGTATTTGGCACTGACTAGTCTTTTGCAAAATGCTTAGCAAGTTATTGTTGACCTCATATACTTTATAGCCAGCTTTTAAAAGCACAGGATCACTGAACAATCCTTTTTTTAACACTTTTTTCCCAGTTAATTATTTATTTAATAACCACATACTTAGAAGAAGCATTTCATTACAACAGCATTGACATATTCAATAACAATTTTCTGAGCTAAGATGCATCTTTTTCAGAATTGGCTATAAATTTTTAGGTTTACAGTTGAATTATTACAGTTATACAATATTGTACTCAGTATAAACCCTATAAGACATA
>NW_008335376.1:1227099-1227531 GCF_000622305.1 Nannospalax galili
AAGCCCTGTAAGACATTGAATGAGTTTTTGACCTTTAAAAAAGATCTCCATTTCATTTTAGAATATGCTGTTCCTTGCAGAAAGACTCATTGTTTTTGCTACTAACACTGAGATATTGGCGCCTGCATTTCTAATCTGTATGCATCTGATTATTACTAGTCATAATCGGTTGCACTTGGATCCTTGGTGCCTATGTATGTCTATGAAGTCATCGGGTAGATTTCAATGGTAATGTTTATCACCTCTACTAATTAGCATGACTTAAATTTCCATGCTTCCTCCTCAAATATAATACATTTTTAAAAATTTGTTGATTTTTTTGTGTGTGTGTATATCACACAGAACATTCCAAGCCATCTCATTCGACTATACACCCACTTCCCAGATAGCACCCTCCCATAGCCTCCCTCCCCCAACCAGAGCCCTTATACG
>NW_008335376.1:1228029-1228508 GCF_000622305.1 Nannospalax galili
TGGATCCTTTCTTTTATCAGTTCTGCCTATGTGAAGATAAGTCAAAGGTCCTGGTCGACCATACTGGTTTCACTTGGAAGCATGGAAGAAGTGATTCCTCTGTGTTGACCCTCCTCTTTGTAGACTGGACACTGGTTCAAGTCCATCTGGTGGGGTCTCCTCGGCCTCCTTGATCAAGAGGACAGGTGACCCACCACCATTACAGGACATTTTAAGAGATGCTCATAGTCCCCTGGAACTAGTTGACCAAGGAGGGCAAGGAGCAAACGCTGTCCTTTATGTGCCTCTGACCAAATTGGTATAGGCCTCAAAGTATGTCTGTTAAACATCCAAGAAGGTTAGTTCCACTTGTCTGGTACTTTTAATTACTGTGTGTCATGTAGATAAAATCTTGGGCAAAGACCAATTGTTCTCAGATAAACCTTACCTAGACATATATTTCTTGATCTGCTATGTATAATTTGTCAGTAGGTTGTAGG
>NW_008335376.1:1228583-1229982 GCF_000622305.1 Nannospalax galili
TGGTTTTCCCACTTAAGGTGCCCCCATTTCCCCCCCTTTCTCCCTTAATAATACCCTTCTCCTATGGTCCTACCTCTCTTGAGCCCTTCTTTTCCCTTATCCCCTTGTGAACAATCCTTTTAAAACCCTAACAGACACGCATACCTTAAGGATAAGCAGTTACATATTTTAAGTAGACAGACATATATAAGAAATTTTATTAAACACAGAGAAATTTTTGTAAGACACACATTCTCCTCTGTTTTTCCTTGATTAATCTATCATCTGAATTTTTGTAATATGGCAAAACCTTACTAATCCATGCTGATAATTAGGGATCTTATATTTGTACTGGGAAGCAAATGTAATCAAAATGCAAGGAGGCCGAATGTTTAATTTAATTAAGGAAACCTGTTATTTCTAAGGGCTTTAACCACAACATTTGCATATAATTAATGCGTTGATTACAATGAATTTTCTCATTAAAGCTAAGTAAGATCTTACTCTGTAACATGACTTTTGTAAATTTGTTATTTCTTGACAAAGTTTGCCATAAATGAGGTATGCTGCTAATTTAGACTGACTTTTTTTCTGCAGTTAGTTTAAATTAGAATTTTCTGTATGGCTATTTCTTTTAGAAGTCTTTGACAATTTATACTTTTTCATTTTTCCAGAAGGCAGTGGATTTAGTTAAGGTAGACTCTTTTTATGCTTAAATGATCTTGATCATATTTATAATTTGATAAAGATTGAAAGGGTGTGCAAGAGGTAATTTTCCTTCCTTTATTATTCTGCCAAATCTTCCTTTCTGCAATCTGCAAGAATATGCACACATCTCTGGTTCCGTATGTCCAGAACTCCATAAGGGCCCCATATGACTCTTTGTTCTCTGCCTCATGGAATAACATGAGTTCTTAGAAGAGTTCTGCAAGTTTTATCACAAGCATCCAGAAGTCAGGCCTCCCCTTGACAATACCCCACTCCTGGCCCATAATAATGAATGTGCTTTGTTAATTTTGAATCATTCTCTTGATGTCCTGTTGGAAAATGGCCTCTCTCAAGTGTGTATCATCTCAAGAGTATATCCTTTCAGGAGTTCAGTATCGTCAGTATACAGTTCTAGATGATGTTAAGAAATAACCACTTCTATATCTGCAAGTTTTATCACAAGCATCCAGAAGTCAGGCCTCCCCTTGACAATACCCCACTCCTGGCCCATAATAATGAATGTGCTTTGTTAATTTTGAATCATTCTCTTGATGTCCTGTTGGAAAATGGCCTCTCTCAAGTGTGTATCATCTCAAGAGTATATCCTTTCAGGAGTTCAGTATCGTCAGTATACAGTTCTAGATGATGTTAAGAAATAACCACTTCTATATAAATATATATTATATTATACTATACTTATGTATAAAATATT
>NW_008335376.1:1231644-1234935 GCF_000622305.1 Nannospalax galili
GATTCCGAGGATGAGAGCTCACAAGAGTATTCTGAATATTGATTTGAGTCACAAAATCAAGGAGGGAGTTGAAATCAGGGACAGGGAAAAAGCTGTTCTATATATACAAAAAAAAGTCAAAAGATCAAAGAGAGAAAAGAATGTTAAGGCAAACAAATAATAATAAATGGATCCATGAAGAGAGCAGGAGGAAAGAAAAATGAGGATTGAAAATGGCTGAGTTACAAATGCACACAAGGAAGTGGCTTTCAGGGATGACAGAAAGGAAAGACCAGTTCTGCTGAGGCCTGATGAACCAGATCTTGTGCTAGGGCAGTTTCAATACTGTCAAATGTAGTTGAATATGCTAATAAAAAAAAGTGAGAATAAGTAGGTAAAGTTAACCTTAGTACCCAGATTCCTCATCTGAATATTCTGGAAGAAGTGGCACTACATCCTGATGCCATCAGAATTTTTACTGAAGCAGTATTACAATGAGGAGGCTTTTGAAAGTTTGGACAAAAGCCCTCAGAAGACTGTAGTGATGGTTCAGCAGCTAAGAGCACTGGCTGCTATTGCAAAGGGCCCTGATTCTGTTCCCAGCACCCAACCATCTGTAAGTCTTCTGGTCTCTGCATGACACAGGTACAGTTACATACATATAGGCAAAACACTCATACACATAAAACAAAAATAAGTAAATCTTTGGGGGAAAGAAAGGTCCCAGGGTCAATATATATCTTAGGGGGAACACTATACAGATCATGTATAGGGAAAGAAGAGATTTTTTTTAAAAGGCCTCAGATTCCAAGATCATCATGGTTGTCTTGTTGATGAGTTTCTGTTGACCTGTTTTGTTGAGAATGAATAAAAGTGTTCAAATTAGAAGACATCAGCATACCAACATACTCTGATGTCTTCTCTGATGGTACTCACTACTGATATGCTATACTGGTTCGAAGGATGCTTCCATCCCCAGATCCTGGTAGCCAGTATTATACCTTCCAATCAGGAGACCAAAGAAGACTTCATAAGAGATTCTAATGAGCCCAGAGGACATCAAAGATTCCCTAAGGAAACAGCCAGAGCAACCTAACCTGGTCACTACAGTCAGCTCTCCAGCCTGCCTACACAGTCCAGCCTGATACCAAGCTTTCCATCAGCTTTTTAGTGCTACAGCCTAAAACGTGAGCCCATAGTCAGGGACCCACAGACATCTAAAGAAAACAGAAAATAAAAGGCAGGGGGCCAAAAACCTTGCAGAAAAGAATGGACAGTTCAGGGAGGTGAAACTTTAAAATTCTCCATTCACGCAGTCAGAAACAAAGCTTATTACCCTTAAAATTAAATTAATAGAACACTAAAAGCAAATAAACAAATTAAAAAAAGAAAGAAGCCTTGGAAAATAAAAACATATTTAAAGAAATGAAGACGTTAAGAATCGGGCTTGAAGGGCTCAAGAAAGCTTTTCACAGTAGAGCAGCAAACAATCAGAAAGCAGCAGAGGGAAAACAATCAGAGACCCAAAGTCCAACATGCAAATGAAAACTGTTCCAGAGAGAAAGTGCAGAGAAAACGGAGGGAGGAAAAGCATTAAATGTAAATTCAGGAATATTGCTTACATGGAAAGCATCTGTTGATAAAAATACACAGACATCAAAGCATAGGGCAAAAAGTTTCAGAACATTATGAATGAATACACAGCCAAAAAAAAAACAAAAACAAAAAACAAAAAAGTCAGAGAAAAAATAAAATATAAGCACAGAAATCACATGCTAAGTGAATTAGAGTTTTAAATTTTTCCTAGATTTATTGAAGTACATTTAACAATTGTATGTGTGTAGGTGTGCAAAGATGTATACACACAGAGACACGTGCATACATTGTGAAATGATGCCACACTCAAGCTAATGTCACATCTATCAGTTTACAAAGTTATATGCGGTGAGATTTTAACATTGGTTCTCTTAATGAATTCAAATATGCAATACAGAGTTATTAACTATAGTCATTTGGTTGCAGAAGAATTCCAGAGTTTATTTTTTCCACATGACTGAATCTTTGTAGTCTTTACTCACATCGCCCTCCCTACCCACGTATTCTGATTACCAAGTTAGTGCCTGTTTTATGAGTTCAGTATTTTCAGATTGTACACATGGAACTATGCAGAATCTGTTTTCCTGTTTCTGGCTTATTTCACTTAACATAATGTCCTCCAGGGTAGTTTTGGCTGTCTCAAATAGCAGAACTTGATTCTTTTTAAAGGTTGAATAATAGTCTACTGCACTTTTTTGAATATAGGTAGAGTCTCCCAAAGGTCTTTAACACAAAGTTGTGTTAAAGGGTTGGTCCTCAGGGTAGCACTATTAGGGGACTCTGGAACCTTTAAAAAGTGGATCCTACAGAGAGGTCCTTGGTGCTTTTGAATGTGCCCTCAAAGAGGACTGTGGAGGTCCAGTCTCTCCATCTTTCTTTGCACTGGATAATCATATAAGCAATTTACTCTGATATGATGTGTTGCCATTAAAAGAAGCCCAAAGCTTGGAGCTTCCCAGTCTTGAACTGGAACCTCCTTAACCATGACTAAAATAAGCCTTTTCTAAGTTAATTTCCTTGGGTATTTCATTATAGTAACATGAAGCTAATATATAATTTTTTCCTGTGTTCGTATATCTGACAGTGGGCACAGGTTTATTCTAATTTTCCTATTGTAAAAGTATTCTTTTCAAAATTCTCATTTCATGTCTTTTTTTTATATAGAAACAAAATGGGCTGCTAGATCATACAGTAGGTGTATTTGTAATTTTTAGGACATTTCCCAATTTGTTTTCAATACTGAATATACACATTTACATTTTCTTTAGTAGGGTTCCAAAGCATTCTGTTTTCTCAACATCTTTACTAAAATTTCTCTACCACAGTGACACAGCACCTTACTGTGGTTTTAATTAACATCTTCTCTGATGACTAATGACATGGAGCAACTTTTCATGTACCTAGCAGCCATTTATATACCTTTTCTGGTGAAATGTCTTTTAACATCCTTTGCCATTTAAAAAAGTGGGTTAATTCTTCTTTCTGTTTGACTTCATCATATATTTTTAACAATAACAACTTATCATATATACCCTCTCCAAAATTTTTCTCTTATTTCATAAACCTCCCTTTCACTTTCTTGATTTTTTTTTTTTTTTATCTTCTGGAAAGAAGACTTTTAGTTTGAGGAAATCCTATTTTCATTTGTGTGTGTTTGTGTGTGTGTGTCTGTGTGTGTGTGTGTGATTTTTGTCTCCTTATACAAAATAAGTCATT